>NW_009648369.1:4726269-4808417 GCF_000708025.1 Charadrius vociferus
AAAGCATAGGGAAAGAAAGAAAAGACCAGATTCTTTCATGCAGTGCTTGTATGTAATCCCACTGACATCAATAAGTGTGTGCATGAATAGCTGGGGAAGAGTTTGGCCCAGGATGTGGAAACTATTTGATAGAAAATGCTGAATTAATTTAAATTGCCTGGGGTATGAGCACTATCTTCTGGAATGAAAAGTGGCTGAAGGACTATAAACAAAAGCAGAAGACAAAACATTAAAATATAGATTTGTGGGAAGGTCTTTTCCTCGTGAGGTACTTCAGGGATCTGTATTCAGTATGGTTTTATTTAACATTTTCACTAATGATCTAGAAGAAGTAAGCCACCCATTAATGAAAGTCCTCTATGATGAATAAGAGGGTGGAGTTGCAAAAGGTGATGAAAGACAGATAGAACAAAGTAACCTGGATATGGATCCAAGATTCTCATTGACTTCAATAAGCTTTGGAGCAGATCAGCAGAGTTATTAGAATGATGGGCAGAAGAATGACAAAATGAGATTCATTTTGGAAAACATACAAAGGCATCAGGTGAAAAATTATCCTAGACCTAATAATCAAAGGGAGACAGAAACATGGAGAGCAGCATTATAAGTGAGTTTGCAATGCATTAAAGCAAGGAAAATAATATGAATACAATTTGAGGTTTATATGCTGCAAAAGGGAGGTACTATTTTCTTGTACTAAGGCTAGACGTTGTGGAATACTACTAGGAAGAGTAACAAGGGACCCAAGGTCTAGTTTACAAAAGAACTGTGCATATGCAAGTAGCAATGGTACAGTCACCCCTATACCTACTAGATATTGGGAAACAGACATCACTATAGCTATAAATAGCCCACAGCGAAGCAAGAACAAACAAGTCCCCAAAGTAACTTGAAAACTGTTCTTGTGTTGAAGCTAGCTGTTCTCTGAAGGGGCACTGACATCCTCAGATCCCTCCCAAACTAAAATATTCAATGATTCTAAATATTGATCTCTTACTGTAGCAGTGCTAACAGAAGGGCAATTTATTTTAAATAGTTATGCTACATCTATTTCTGTCATTTTTTGATATTCATGTGGCCAACCTCATGAAAATTTTGTAGATGTTAATGATGTTAATGATGCTAGGTCAAAATTATCGATGGGTGAGTATTACTTACGTATATTTACAACTATTGTGATAATTTTTAGCCGAGGAGGTGGAGTCATTCATGTTGGGCCAGATTTTCAAAATGTATAAATAATACTAAAAGTATCTTTAAGGGTGTTCAGCTATGGAATTTTTATAAATCTCCTAAGATGCCTTTGATAGTTGACCTTAAAGACTGTTTTGAGCTCACATAAGAAATTCATGAGAAAATTAATACAATGGATAAAAGTCTACAGCTTTGTAGGGTCACTATAAGTATCAAAGATCACTAAACAAGCTTTTACCAAGCAGCTGCAACCTTCCACTGTTGTAGACCAGCTTGGACCCACTGATTAAAAACTTGAAAATCTGACAATCTTTTTGTCTGCTTACTCGGGTTGTATCTTTACGCTAGGATTCAGAAAAGCGCTTAAGACATGCTTAAGTTTAATTTTAAGCAAATGTTGGAGTGCTTTACGGAACTGGGATGCAAAATTCATGATTTCCTATTACCCAGACTCAACACTGCATATAACAATGTAAGCATTCTTTTCAAATAAGAAACGCTTTCTATTCCAGCTCAGTTCTGAGCATTGTTCTACATTTGCCGGAAACAAAATAAGTCTGGGGGAATAATGTGTTTTGGAAACTTTTGATTCCCTCCAACATCAAGTGGAATTTATTTTTAAAAAATACAAACATTTTTAAAGGTACAAAGATGTGGGAGAGTGATTGCGAAGCACGGCTATAGCCTGATTCCTTTTGTTACTACACCCTTGTAAATCAGAAGCTGCTCCAATGGAATTTAACTATTAGGAAACCAAAAGATCAGCACTAGTTTCTTCTTAAATGAATTTAACTTTTCTGTGATGCTGGCTTGGATTTGCTAAAATAAAGACACTTTATATAACTCTGGCACTGTGAAATCATTTAAAAGCTTGTCTAAATTATATAGTCACACCCTTTTAAAATCCTCCTTTGCACCAGGGTAGTGTCAAGCCAGTGGAAGTGACATCCACGACCCTGGAAGGACAACAAGAGCAGGTCACACACCTTAGCTCTGCGTAAGCCAGCGCAGGTTGGCAGGTAGCGGGCAATGCTGCCCAGGTGGCACTGTGCTGTCCCCGAACAAATCAGCTCTGCTTCCAGCCCCTGAAGCATAGGTCCGTCAGGGAAACTTTATTTCTCTCAAGCTGGTGTTTCTTTGGGAATCTCTGCACCGTACCCCGCCATTTCCTGAGGCTACATCTTCTGTGCCAAAAATATTATCCCAACAGAGTGCAAAGGACCAATAACAAATATAAATGGGCATACATTAATAAATAAGATGAAATTATTCACTGATGTGGGAAAGCAGTTGCACGGTGATGCTTTTTTCAGTCTTTGAGAGGCTTCTTAGTTCAGCTCGCTGCAATTGCTATCACGTGGGTGCAGGTAGTGCTTCAAACAGTATTTCACACTGACACTGCGCAGAATCCCAGGCATGCATGCAGTGCCATCCCAGCATGGACCCATGAAGGGATGGGTTTCAGAACATAAGTTTTACTTCTTTTGCCAGGACTTCTAAATTTCCAGCTTGACTTGGGACGTATTGCTTAACCAGTCAACTGAACAAGAAATGATACTGTGGTGGCATAATCAAAAGTTACGAAGTCTCAGAGATGTAGGTTAACTGCAGTTGACCTGCTCTGTGTGCCAAATGAGCCAAAAATCCTCACCAAAAAGGAAGATATTTATATAACTGAAGATTGTGCATAGTAACTAGTAAGAATCTCTCTCTTACATGTGAAGGAACATAAGTGTCAGAGATGGCACTAGGTACTTTATGGTTTGTTTTGGAGCTAAATAAATAATATACAATGAAAGTTTTCTGACTATTTTAATTTCTTTTTTTTTTTTTTTTTTCTCCAGGAATGTTAGTAAACAGATTTGTCTGTCCTTAAATTATTTGTTATAAATCTTTTCTTGCATTGCTAAACTATATTTAGATGGAATCATCTCATCTGTTGTTATTCCTTGAGTATTTATACTCAGAGGTCCATCCATGGTATTTTAAAATTAAATTTCAATGAATGCTCACTTTCCTTGATCACTGATGCTACCAAAATCTAATGATTTGAAGATAGACTTGAAATGCATGATTTGAGAACAAAATAGAATGATTTTGTAGTTAATTAATTTTAGGAAAAAAAACTACAAAGGCCGCAAACACTACTGCCAATGTTAGTGACGAGTGCATCACAAGTGCCTAGATTACCCAGACAGACAACAATAATTTATTTCATACCTCTGAGATAAGAATTGACTCTGTAAGTGATCCTTCACTCTGAGTGATCAGACACTGTAATCAGTCAGAACGATAAAAATGTGACGTTCCACTCCACACCCAAACACAGAATTTTTTTCTCCCCAAATCAAATCACTTTGTGATGTTTGCCTTCTTTCATTTGAACAAAATTTTAATGTGCAAGAAGTGAAAAAAAAAAATATCTTTTTTTGTGAAATAAGAATTCCCACACCAGGTGAAAATTGGACAGCATTTCATAGACATGAGGTCCAGCTGTCTTGTTAAAGACCCAACAGTGTTTTTTGTACAGGAAAGGTGGTTTATCCTGACAGTCTTAGTATTCTGGGAGATTACATTCATTTTTTCTAAAAGCAACCCCAAGTTTTCATCTGGTTTCATTATTGGTCCTTCTCTACTTTATATCAAAGCAGTTACATGGTTTTCCTGTTCACTGTTAAAAAGTCACTGCTGTGCACCTCAAAGCATGATGCTCTACGTCGATAGATTAACAGCAAACCATCCTTCTAAGAATGAATGCTTTATTCTGACAGATCAATAGAGTTCAGTCTGTAAAGCTGAACAGATATTATTCATCTATGAAGTAGTTAAATGATTTATGACATTATGTTTAATTGCTTGAAATAAAACAGTGTAAATTCCTGTGTGGGCAATGTCAGGATATTTAGCATAATGAACAAAAACCTGCTAGTCTCATGTCTTTAGGTTTATCTAAATCCACTGCATTTCTAGTACATGTATAATTATCGCCACTCTATCTACATCTCACGCACAGAGGATTGTGAGTATATTCTGTCTCAGACTAAATTTTATTCTTGGCCTTCACCGAACTGAATATCACTCACAGTGACAGTGTAGAGTCTCTGACATATATTATGATCCCCTTCCCACAGTCTCCTGAAAAAAGGTTATATACCAGTATAATTCTTGAAAGCCCCAGAGGCTGATTTAAGTTTTCAGCTAAGAAATTGTGCTAAGAATAGTGCCAGAATTCCAGAGTTTTGAGATCTCAGAAATATTTCTGATCTTCATTATTTGTTATATATTCCATATGATGACAAATTACTTTAGAAAATACCATAAATGCTTAATACTCTTGTGATATTAGCCCATTTATAATAAATACTATGGGTGGAGTTATTTTTTAGAAGATTTAGTGTAATGTCTTCGGCAGCCAAGCAAACTGGAAAGAGTTTTTTTGCATACAGTTCTGTTAATACATAATAGGGTTTACTACATGATTAATAACTTAGTGCTTCTCATTGGGATACATAAAATGTAGTAAAAATAAATAAAACCATAAAACAATTAAGGGGATTTGTACTCACTGATTCGTTCCTGTTTATGAATATACAGTGTTAGTATAAACAGACAGGGGGTCCTCACTTTATCCTTTTATCATTTCCAAATGTTGTTATAAGATGGTAACCCCACTGAAAACAAACAAAACAGCATGTCATGTAAATGTAACTTCAATCTAACATTGTGTTAGGTCAGCTCGGCTTTGAGAAATATGTGGCTTTTTCAACTGTTAATTTTGCTGGGAAGTTCTGTTTGTAAATGTCAATGATATCACTTAAAAGCAAAACAAGAAAACCGTATGTGGAAAAGTTGCAGAAGTGGTATTCACTAAAGGCAGTTTTCAGTTAAATTCTTCATAAGACTTTACATTTTATTCATTTATCAGGATATTTCTTTACTGAAGAGAACTTGAGTTCATAAAAAGATTCTCTGTCTATTCACACGTAAACTCCCCAAACCACACCCTTTATAGTAAGAAAAATGTGTTCCCAGTAACATTTTTTTTTCAGTGGGGAAACATTTTCATTTCAGTTTCACACTGTCTTTAAGATGCAAGGTTGCACCCCAATGGTGCTATACTTCTTCTTCACTTCCTAATTTATACAAAATGAAACATTTCCATGAAGATGGCTGAGAGTGCAGCTGCCAGGCATGAAGGAAGCACAACCACATGGACCAACGTAGTGGGGGACAGGAACCAGCCTGCAAGGAAGTGTCAAGGTAATGAGTGGTGCCTTGTTAGAGAAGGAACTGCCATCTAATCTGTGTGGGTAGAAATCCTGCTACCTCACAGAGCTGTAGTATTATAAAAGGAAGTCTGTGAGAGACTTTGAAATACTGTTAACATTCTTCTGAAAATAGAAGTTTTCTAGCAGAAAGTTAAAGTGATGGCAAGTAAGAATATGTCCTGCTTTCATATCATGAACTCGGAATAAAGGCTGCCAAAGAAACACTTTTCCTTGTAATGTCTGTTTAAGACATGGAACTCATTGCTGCATATAAATAGTACAAATAAATAAAAAGTAAAGTGGGGTTTAAAAGCTATTTCAAAATCGTGGAAGAATTAGATTTGAAAATGCGGCTACAGATCTTCCTCTCTGGAAGCCTCTAAGCTGTTGATTGCTGGAAAATGTAATTGAGATGTAACAAAAGAAAAGGCTTTGAGCAACCTGGTCTAGTGGGAGATGTCCCTGCCCATGGCAGGGGGTTTGGGACTCAATGATCTTCAAGGTCCCTTCCAACCTAAACTATTCTATGATTCTATGAAATACTGCTGCAGGTTGGCCTGCTTATACTCCTTCTCTCCGTTTCCCTTGCTGGCAATAGTCTTCACACAGGGGTGCAGGCAGGATGCTGCTTCGAGTGTCCCATGACCTGCCCAGCATGAACGCCAACAGGTTTTGATACGTGCAGGGCTGGGGACAAACATTTGACATAGCCACACAGCCTCATACACACAAAGTAGGTTTAGAAGATGAGAACTTGAGAACTCTAATTGCAGCTGTGGCGCTTACTTTGTAGGCTTTAACCCACAAGTTTTTAGTTACTTTTCAATCTTTTCTCCATTTCTTGATTTCCTGGTTTGATAAGGGTGAGGTGATCTGCTGAATTAATTTATATATCTCAGGGCTTGAAGAACATTTTTCTTTGGTATTAAAATGAGCAACTGACAGTGTTTGCAAAATGCTTGTGTTCATCATTTGATCTTCATTTTCTTTTGTTAAATATGTTCACTAAGCTGTATGATTCCAAAATGAATAGCTTTTGCTACTGATAACCTTTTATCACAAAAGATAAGTATTGCTGTATGTATTCAAGTGCTAAGATAATTAGTGAAATTGTGATGGCCATACTCACAGGAGAACTTTATTGCATGAGGAAACACACTGTTCACCATAAATGTCTCACAATCTGGCATTACTTTTTGAAGATGTTCTCAAAATAGTTTGTTTTGCGATTGTTAGGGAAAAGAAAAGGGAAAAGCAAAAACACAAGGAAATGTGTTTATAGTGTGAATACATTATGCTTTTTCAATCAGCGTAGCCCCCTGAGAATTTGTACTGCGAGTCGAGTGTGTGTGGCTCCATGTGTGTTTGCATGTATTGAAGGTGTTTTTCATTTCTACGATGCAATATGGCTTGGACTGATGCAAGAAGAGGACGTTTCGTTCTACAACTTTATACTACAGGAAGAGCTCAAGAACAACAAAAATAAATTCAAATACTCTCTGTTCTGTTCAATAATGGTCTTTTGCAGGACAGTCAAGTTTCCCACAGAGTAAATACAATCCATATTATGTAAATATGATCCTGTGTACATTCATTTAATTTAACATTACCATCAGAATAGCACATTTCACACGTGGGAATGCAAACCCCAGCAAGGGAGCAAATTAACTGCCCGCAAATTGTTTGCTAACTATGAAGTTTTCCAAAAGAAATCTCTAAGGTATATCTTTACCAAGGGCACAGTATTAGAACTTTAATACCACATGTTTCCATTTGAACAGATGGCAGTGAAAGGTTTGGCTGCAATGTGTTATTAGTTAACAGAAAAAGACTTACTGATAGAGATCAAGGGTACTGTTTAAATTTACTTAGAGGAATGGTGGTTTGTAATCCATTCATACTTGCAAGTATAATTACTTTATAATTACATCTAAGTGGATGGAACCTCAAAAGTCCAATATCTTTTGTATTCCAGAGACTGTATCTTATCTGCTATTGTCATTGTCTCTTCAGTGTGTTAAGAGATGCCTTAATTCAGGTTCATCTGCTGTTGAACTGAGGCAAGTTGGAACATTATTTCTGTGATTTCATTTCTAAAAATTCGGAGGAAACAACACATTTTATGAACTCTATGATTTTAAGAAACAAGAAATCAGTGCTTAACGGCACATTTTGCATTAAGTGTCTAAAAGCTAAAACAAAACACATGCTTATGTTATTCTTGTTAATTATTTGTGCTTTAATACAGGCTGCTGGGTGCTGGAATTCCTACACCCAGAACAGTGACGCCTGACTAAGAGTTTTAGACTCAGCCTTTCCTCATCAGGAAACACAGCCTTCCCTTACTTTCTGCCGGACCAGAAAGTGTTCAATGCATAGCAGGTTCAGCCCTCGGTCCTCCCCGTCAGATCCATAATGCTTCCCAGTGACGGGAAGGATTGAGTTAAGTGACTTCAGAGTGTCTGAAAGTCCTGTCTGAAGTTAGTGCGACCACTCATATGGACATAGTTAGCCACACATATCAGTGTCTGAAGGACAAGGATGAGGGGTGCTGGGCTAAGCTTGCCATTTCACATTAAAATAGTTGTGGAAAGATGTATTGAGTCAAATTCTATTGTATTTATTTGACATGAATAGATTAAGGTTAAGTAATCTGCAGTTAAATAAGGACAGAGAATGATACAGTATACATGTCAGAGAGAAAAGTTTACAACAAACATGCCAGTAGAAATGTTACTGTATTTCAGTTCTGCACAATGGTCTAAATAACAACTGAACACACAAAGAGTAGGTGAATGAGTCAGCTTTCATTCCACAGGAAATTTCCCTTTCTCTATGTGCAAATTTCCCTTTTTTAGAAAAGCTTGACATTTGGGAAGCAAATTTATTTCTTAATTTCATTCAAGATGAAGGCTACCGCAATCACCTAAATGTGTTGAAACAGAGGCAGAGTGTTTCTTTAAATTAATACTATTTTATAAAAATAACATATTCCTTTTTTAACATGCACGGTTTTAGTATTATATTAAAGCAAAAATCGTGGTGAAATTCAATATGAGATATGCAAATATACTTATCTCTGGCACAGGGAACTTTTTTTGCTAAATTACTTTCAAAAAACCCCATATTAAATTGTTTATTTGTTATTTAGAACATTTCACTTAGAAACATTATAATTGTGATTTAAAATACATTTTCAGTCTTACTGAACCCTGCTACTGCATCTGCTTTTTTATTTTTTTCCTCGAAGATGGGGTTTTTTTGACAAAGAAACAGAATGTGATGAAAATATAGCTCCAGTTCTCGGAGAAGTGCTCATGGCCTTCCATGTGATTCAACTGTATACTAGTGCCAAATACTAATAAAAATTCTCAGCTGGCATTTTACTCCATCTTAAAATACTTTTACAGTCTGTTTTTGGCCACCTCCAGTAGGAGATGCTGGGAACATGATGTCATAGTCTTCTGGAAAAAAGCAAGAATCATATATAAAGAAAACACATAAGATAAGTTCAGTGTGAGACTTGTAATCCCTTTACTCAATGCTGTTAAGCCTTTTCTAAAGCTTTCATGGTTTTTTGGGAACCCACACATCAGGAAGAACATTTAGCCATTAGAGAGTGTCCAGCATACAGATCAGAGGTCTGGAGAATATGACCTCTGAGGATAGACTGAGAGAAGAGGGTTTGTTTAGTCTAGAGAAGAGAAGACTAAGGGGAGACATGATAAAAGTGTTCAAATATGTACATTTGTGCTGCAAAGAATTGGGCAATAATTTGTTCTTCTTGTCCACTTAGGACAGGACAAGAAATAGTGGTCTTGAAATGAAGCAAGATAGAAATAAGTGAGAAAAAAAACTGTATTATTTTTGCAGGGAAAGCTTTGGGTGCCACAAATATTAACAGAAAAGTAAGTAAACAATAGGGATAGATCCTTTATCTTCCAAGTAAGAGACAGGTCATTTTCCTATTGAAGTAAGTTGAGCTATCAAAACAACAGAATGAGAATCATAGCTGTATAAAATTGGAGTCTACTTCAGCAGCAGAACCTTTTGGTCATTACAGGTGGCCAGTCAAGCCCTTTTCAGCTATAGCTGGGAAGCAAGTGTTGTTTTCAGACATACAACACATATAATAAAGATGTGTCATATCATGCTAATTCTGCAGGTAGTATCTCCAAAGGTCTTAATATTTCTTGGGCTTGGATCAGTTGCCTGAAAAGAGGCACCTAATACCTTTTGAGCCCCTAATGCCTGTTGTACCCAAGACGTCCATACAAGAGTAGCAGATATAACCCCAGACTTAAAGGAGACTTCTTTCCAACTGGAAATGCAGCTGGAGGTCAGGTGTGATAGGTAAAGCTTCAATAAGAGTACTAGAAACAAGCAAATGAATCAAGTTCCTAGTGCCTGGAGTTTGAAGGCTTGTCAGCCAACTGGAAAGAGTCTATAAAAGTAAGGTCAGAAACATTCAAGGTTTGGAAAACATGTATTTTAATGGCACTGAAGAAGCTGAAAAAATTAAGTAGAGAAAAGTGAAGGCTACGAGTGTGAAGTGTTTGCAAAGATTCTGATTTCTAATAAGGAACAACCTGTTGAACATTTTGTATGCTGAACTTAACAAGTTCACACTAGAGAGTTAACACACATTTTTGACCGTGAGAATCATTAAACTGGTACAATTTGGATAAAGGTGATGGATTGTCTTAGAATTTGAAATTTGTTAAATTAAGAATAGTCTGTTCAAAAGATATATTGTGTCTAAAATAGAAACTATGAACTGGAAAAGAACTGAATTTTTGGGCCTGTGCTATGCACAGTGCCAAATGAAATACCAGCAAGCCTTCAGTAGGGCCACAGCTAAAGTATTTGTCCTTCAGCCTTTAGTGAAATTTGAAATACACCTACTGATCTTTATAGGCCTTTGTAGGTTTGCTGTAGCTGCGCATATCAACTGCAAAAATTAATCCCAAATCACTACAGTAGATGTTAATAAGAGTTCCTCTTGGTTGTAAAACATATGGACTTATGAATTAATATCTGCTGCATCAATTCAACCTCTTTTCCAACAAGCTGACTACTTTTTATTACAGTGCCAACTTCAGATCAAGTTCAGTTTGTGTAAATTTTGTGCATACACATGTGGATAGATATGGCCATCCTTTCTCCTGGAGTTTTAAAACTCCAGGCATTCATATGCTTAAGTATATGGACCCCATTGTCAGTAATAGGAGTAGTCTCACAGGGCTCAAAAAATTACCCAGGACAAGATTCAGTTTGAGGCTAAGATGCCTCAATGTAAGAACCTATAGATGAGTTAAGTGCTTAAGGGCCTGTTGTTGGTGGTGGAGAGTGGGATTGCATCTTACGCCATTTAAGATGCACTGTGATAACCTGCAAGGTTGCCACTCCAGAAGGGTATAAATACTCTATAAGCTCTGCAATGTATCTGCCAGCCTTGTTACGTCACATATGTTGGGTACCTACAATGAGCTTGCACATCTTAAGTGCTACTAGTTGCTTGTATTTAGGCAGCTGAATCTCACTCACGCAAGTTAAAAAACCCCATACGTTCAAATTAATGACAAACAAGAAGAAATTGAAACAAATTGAAACAAAACAACTGAAATATGAATTTTTAAGCTTCTCATTTTCCTCTAAGTTTAGTGTTTCACAGTCTTTCAATATTTTTATCCTCCTTGTGAGGCAGAAGAGGATTGTTACCCTCATTTTCAGGAAAAAAAACACCACAAGCAAAATAATTCCTCAATGGGAAGTCTCTAGTAAAACAGAAAATCCAGCCTTAACCTTCCACTGCCTGACAGTGAAGAAACATCGCATACTTCAGCTTTGCATAGTAGTAAATTTATTATAAAGCTGGTCTAAAATTAATGTTTTTGTGAACAAAAATCAAACTAAATTCACATAGCTAAAGACGTCTGTGACTGTCATATGGGAAATGTGTGACAAAGAAATGGTTCTCCTGAGTCCCAAATCTTTCACACTTCTGTATTCTCAGTTCTTCTAGCTATTTGCCAGGTTTGTTTTGAGTATTCTGTATTTAAAATTTGATACCCAGTCTGTGCAATTTAAAAAAAAGGGAATATTAAGGGCATATTCACATAAAGTTAAAACCACGCTAGCGCTGATCTACTCTTGTATCAACAGCGCCTCTCCAGACTCCAATTTTCTGCTATTCTTATGTCACAGAACTTCATTTCTAGTTTAGAAAGACTGCAAGAGTAAAGGATAGGATATGAATATACAAAAAGTTGCTTTTCTTCTCTCTGTCTCATTTTCTTTGGCTGTACTTCAAAGATTTTGATAATGCACTTCCTCAGCAAAGTTCTTTTGACAACTCTGGAAGACCTCTGTTACATCAGAGCTATAAGACGTTTTTTACTGGATAGTGACAGAGATAATTTCTCAGAACTCTAAAGTCTAGGGCAAGTAGGAACTTAAACCATATTTGAGTTACTTTGGAAAAAGATGGATGAAATTGTGTAAAATATAATGAATCCTCTTCATAAATCACAGCAAAAATGACAAAATAAAAAAAAAAAGGAAACCTTCTTGTAAGACACTAAAAAGAAGTTTCTATTATATTCCTTATATAATTAAAGCTAACAGCAACTACAGGAATATTTTGTCTTTTAATTCCACAGTCTGTTTTCATTCAATCTTCCATTCTGTCTTGACATCCTACAGTATATAAACTGGAGAAATGAAAGATTAAGATACTGATCCTTCATCTTCAATTAGCTTAATTCAGCTTTAAAGGCAGGTGCCTTTTTTTTATAAGTTTTTGGAGAAAAAGTGCAAACTTTGAGTTTGCACCACAGTGTTGTGGATGCTGTACAGTTTCTTGGTCAAGCCTACGTCAACGATAGATAAGACAATGAGCTGGAGGCAGTTGTGTCTGCAGGGATGAAGCTGGAGTGAGTTTGGGAGAGAGGAGCAGATAGCTTACTCTAAATAGAAGCCACAGCATAAAGCAGTGTCTAGGCAATATGTACGATCTGAGACTGGGCTCCAGATCAAGTTCTCTGATGGTATAGGCATGGCCTGGAAATCATAACCATGGGGATGAATAGGGAATTTGGCATGTGAGGATTCTCATTCTTGTGTATTTCTTGTTGGCCATAACATTTGCTGATCTCGTTCCTCCCTTAGTGCACTGTATAACACTATTCACCTGCCATGGCCTGCCGTACGATTGACTGAATATTTGTGATAGCCTTCTGTTTCTAATAGCCACTTGCTGGTCCTTGGCAGATAGCCACAACAGGACTAGAATAGCATAGGCTAGGTAGAACAGAAGAAGATTGTCTTCTTTTAAAAGACATGTTTTATAGCCTCAGGAAATTGCTATAAACCATTGCACCTTGGAAAAAGAACAGGGATTTCTATTTAAAGCAGCCTTTGCAAACAGCCCCTTGACTTGCTGTGTAGCTTGTGCAATCACATGGATGGGACTGGATGGAACTTATTATTTTTAGTAGAATCAGAGAAGACCTGCAAAGCTGGCAAACTAGGTGGGCTTTCCTGATGGCTTGCTGATCTCAAGGCATGTGTGGATATCTCATAGCTTACACAGCTGTAACGTTCTTTCACACACTCTGGCTGGACTATCACATATGTTGCCACAAAATGTTAAGACATCAAGACTCAAATGTTCTTTTGTTCCTTTTTCCTCTCTGTGTATGTTTTACTCAGTAGCTTTGTTTATTTTCTTAAAATATTTCCTTTTTGTTTGCATTTCTTGGCAAAGACCTCCTTGTGTTTTTATAACTGTAATCTTCTTTTGGTCCCTCTGCCAGCTATATTACCCAAGATTAGCCACAAGTGTGCTCCAAGGGCTTCAGTTCCTCAGAAGCACTCGTGGTGTTAACAGGAAACCAAAAATAGCTTTTGATTTGCCTCTCAGCGTAATTCGTTCAGTCCAGGTACAACACTAAAGTACAGAAACATTTTATAGCATTGTTTTCCTTCTTTTTACCTGTTCCCCCTCAGTAAATGAAAAAGGTCATCTCATGTTGAAGAAGTGTTGCAAAAAACAGATTATTGTCTTTGGTATGGAATGATTTACATGGATTTTTTATATGGTAGGAAAATAGCTATTGTAGAGCAGAATAAATTCCCTCAAATGACATTTCTGAATCAGAACTGCCTTGACAGCTACTGGTATCTCAGTTTTAATGTAGCGTTAGGAGCCTGTTTTTGGAGCAGGTGAATAGCAATGCTGTTCCTGTTCCAGTTAGGATTAGCATGTGAGACAACTGTTAACTTTCAGGTTCTCCTTTTTAGCTTCAGGTTCTCCTAACTTTAGGTTCTCCTTTATAACATCGCTTTTGTAGGCAAAGATCAAGTACTAATTTATAATCAGGTCAAATGAAATAGTCACGTGTACTTTATGATCAACATTTCCGTATAGTCAGTGTCGCCTATGATGTGGGAACAGAAGAATTCTCTTTTTATGGAAACTAGAATTCTTAAATGGTTAATCCACAGACATTTTGCAAAAAGCTACATTTCTAACCTTGTGCAATTTTTAAAATTTTGTTTTACTAGCAGGCTGAAAGTTGTTGGCTTGTCAGAAGCCTCCTTCAAAGAGCTAAATACCAGCACCTCCTGAACTAACAATAAGACATGTTTTACTAGTAGTGATGAAACATCTTCTATAAACACTCCCTACCTTACTGACCATCCTTTCCCAGTATTGATTCACCACTGAAATATTTGTGTCACTTGAGTTCAAGTACATGAAACCAAACCTTCCAGTGCTTGGAGTTGTATGAGTGCCACTAAAAGCAGCGTGCACTTCAGCAGTTAGTGAATTAAATAAGCAAAAGCATGCTAATGGTCTCTGTGAGACCAGTACTGCTGACCTTAGAGAGAGAATGATAATAAAATGAAGAATACAAACAAGAGATGGAACCATGGGCCTTTTATGGGTCATATCAATACAGCACGCAGGGATTCAGAGCTACATGTTATCATTGTCAGACCATCAAAAGAAATGTATTTTCTCTTTCTTTAGAATTGTGCTATCAGAAACTACTCCGAATAATTTCCCTGAAATATTTGCAGGATGCTATCCCTGTTACATTTCTGCTGAATTCAACAGTTGGTAACAATTGTAAAAAAATTGAACTAATCTCCTAAAACCAGGAAATACCAGGACTTAAAAGAAGTTTTGCTCTTATTTTGCAAGAGTCACAATTTGGTCAATAAAACATAGAATTATATGGGATTATTTTTATTGACAAAATATTTCAGAGTTCTGGAATTTGACTTTTCTCCTACCTGGAATTATCAAATATAGCCTTTAACTGTAAGTAATAAAATGACTGGTGAACAAAATGTGGTATCTTTAGGTAACAGATATTTGAAACTGAAGAATGCTAGGTTCAGATTACAAGCCAGCAATATTTAATTATGATTTCCCTTTAAAATATCACTTACTATATGTTTAGCTAGAGGGACATAATCGAAGACTACACGAAAGACAGAATAACTAATATGAAAAATAAAATACATTTTTTGCAGCATAATATGTCTACACAAACCAAAGGGCTTCCATGCAAATTGCATTTCAGTTTTTTCCCTATTATTTTTTTACACTATACTATATATACTGTATCTCATGGTGGAGAGCAAGAATGTGAGAGGTGATTTAGATCCACAAATTGGACTGGAACCAATGATACCCTTTTGGAAATCTTTTGTTGGTTTGAATAACATGTTTTCTCCTTTGCTGTGAATATATTGCAAGGGCTTGTGTAAAACTATTACCCACTTCCTCAGGCCTTATAAATCAAAGGAAGACTTGGGCCAAAGCTGGGAAAGAAAAACAGATTACCTCTTTCAAAATATCAAAGTATGCTGGGATGTTTTGTCTTGACATGGGCAGATGTTGGCAGTCAAGCTATTTGACCCTGGCACCATTTCACTGAGTATTTATTTTCAATCACATGAGAGGAGGAATGAATCCTTGATGTTGCTGAATTCTTGATGTAGTATTTGTGAAATCATTTAATTTAGGGCAGTATAAACAAATACATGTAACAGTGAATAGGAGAACTGAATTATTAGGGAACACAAGAAAACAAAAAGGCAGGGAAACAATATACTTTCTCTCCTTCCTCCCACTCCAGAAAACTCTAAAATCATGTGTCCCAACTCTGTGAACCTTTATCCAGAAAGATAATTTTACTTTCAAGAAAACTGTCCTATGAATGCTTATAGCTTGTAATCTGTTTGGATGAGCATTCATGTATCACCCAATAGAATGGATTTATGATAGAAGTGAGGATTTCATGGGTAGTACCACAATATTTCCATGTTCTTAATGCATTTACTTACGAAGCCATACATATGAAATGAATACACAAAAAGGTTTTAGATTTTTTTTCTATTTCTCACTCAACAATATGAATTTACCATGCTTATCTAAAGTACAAGTGCAAGTAAGAAAGGTAAGATCATGAAGAAGCTTGTAATATTTGGTGCTGGAGCTAGTCAGCCAGACAATGCTAAGTGAGAAGCAACGCCTTGTTTCTTGGGAATATTGCCTGCATATGCTAGCTGACATAATCTAGGGAAAAAAAGAAGAAAAGGAAAATTAAAAGCAGCTCTTCCAAACATACTAGTAATTAAATGCAGAAAACTTGCACCTTTACTAACAGACAGTAGCAGTGCATTTTTTTATCTATGTGTATTTTACCATCATCAAATTTTAAGGAAGGCAATAAAGATAGACTTCAGAAACTAGAAAAGTTAGCTATGACTGTTGCTAGCCATTGCCAGTCATTACTCCAATCTGTCCTTCTGCACACTCCTGTATGTTGACGTCCTCTGTCATCTTTGAAATATCTCTTAATTGGAGAGACATTGATTTGTTGGATGGACCACTCAGTGGATAAGTGGATAAGGCACTGGCTGGATGGCCACACTCAAAGAGTTGTGGTCAATGGTTTGAATTTCAAGTGGGGACTACTGATGAGTGGTGTTCCTCAGAGGTCGGGACTGGGACCAGTGCTGTTCAACATCTTTGTCGGTGGCATGGATAGTGGGATCAAGTGCACCCTCAACAAGTTTGCCAATGACACCAAGCTGTGTGGAGCAGTCGGCACGCTGGAGGGGAGGGATGCCATCCAGAGGGACCTACACAGGGCTCATGCAAATCTCATGAAATTCAACAAGGCCAAGTGCAAGTTCATGCATGTGGGTCAGGGCAATCCCAAGCACAAATACAGGCTGGGCAGAGAACGTATTGAGAGCAGTCCTGAGAAGAAGGACTTGGGGGTATTTGGGTATTTGTGGATGAGAAGCTCAACCTGAGCTGGCAATGTACACTTGCAGCCCAGAAAGCCAACTGTATCCTGGGCTGCATCAAAAGAAGTGTGGCCAGCAGGCCAAAGGAAGTGATTCTGCCCCTCTGCTCCACTCTCGTGAGACCCCACCTGGAATACTGCGTCCAGCTCTGGAGTCCCCAACATAGGAAGGACATGGACCTGCTGGAGTGTGTCCAGAGGAGGGCCACGAGGATGATCTGAGGGCTGGAGCACCTCTCCTATGAGGAGAGGCTGAGAGAGTTGGGGCTGTTCAGCCTGGAGAAGAGAAGGCCCCGGCGAGATCTTATTGCAGCCTTCCAGTACCTAAAGGAGCCTACAGGAGAGCTGAGGAAGGACTTTTTACTAGGGCATGTAGTGACAGGATGAGGGGGAATGGATATGAACTGGAAGAGGGCAGGTTTAGATTAAACATTAGGAAGACATTTTTTACTTTGAGGGTGGTGAGGCACTGGCACAGGTTGCTCAGAGTTGTTGAGGTCCCATCCCTGGAGGTGTTGAAGGCCAGGCTGGACATGGCCTTGGGCAACCTGGTCTACCATAAATGCTTATCTCCTCCTATTCCTCCTTCTTATTTTGCCTTCTTAATTTTCCATTCTCCAATTTATATCCTTATTGAGAGGTGCACACCTTTAAAATATTATGGACCAGACATACATGTTTTTTTCTTGAACATGTGGAATAAAAAGAAGGAATGTTAAAGCTCTGTAAGTATCTTTTTCTTACTGCTGTAGGCACTGACATGAAACATTCATTTTCATACGTGTGTTAAATAAAACACCTAAGAAGCAGTTTATTACTCTGAGGTTACTGGAAATATCTCATCATTTGTGTGTTCCCATATATATTCTTGTGTGTTTTATGCCTGCTGCTGATTTCATTACTGATATATCTCAGCATCATGCTGCCACAAAGGGCACTGCCCCAGGGCTATTTAAGGCTAAAACCAAGAACACTAGAGTTTAGACAGAAAACTCACTCACACTTACAGGTATCTTACACAGCCTGGAGAGCAGTCAGGTTGAGTGACACTCTTACCAGTGACGCATTCGTTTACTTACATTTATTTATGACTCAGTCGTATCTTAACACAAACCTCCATGTATACACTTTATTTGCACCTCCTCTATTTAGCTTTCACGTTTTCAGCAGACATTAACCATATCTACATTTTCATTTTTGCACCTGCAATTAATTGCCTAAAGAAATCCCTGCAATGAAAGTTCTGGTGTGGCTGAGAGACATGCCAGACAGATGTGTGCACAAAATACACTAAAAATTTCACTTGTGTTTTCTTTGGTTGCCCATTAGCAACAGTTACACAATGCTTTGGCTACTTGAGTTTTGAGAAGGAATGTAAAAACACTAGGAAATGAACAAAATTAAGGGCTCTGCAAATGAGGAATAAATCCAAGTGCATGCTGCTAATTGCTCCCTCTTTAAAAAACATGATTCAACAATCACTCCTACACAGCAAAGATACAATAACAGGCTTTTCTAAATAGAGTAACAGCAAGAAGAGCTGCTAGAGAAGCTGACTTTTCCTTTAACTACTGTTCTTTAAAAGTGATTCTGCTCAACAATGTACAAGGTCGACAAGTCAACGCAAGACCACCCTGCTTGGGGATTTGCTCTCAACACAGAGTTGTGTCGAATCCCTCAGCTGAGAAATGTCAACCAGCACCTTTCATATTTATGGTGACTCATAAACAGGAAACTCAGCCCTGTCCACGACACTGGAGCTTTTTCATATCTTAGATCCTTTTATGAAGGAAAGAGAAAAGGGTAAAAAAAAAAAAAAAGAAAAAAGAAAAAAGAAAAAAAGAAACCTCTCAAAACAAAACAAAGAACTTAGCAGGACATTTAACGCAGCTGCCTTCTGTTTTACATGCCAAAATAAATATTGCCAAATTAGTAAGGCATACTGAACAAATTAAGCGCTAAATGCAAATTTATCGACTGAAATACAATGGTAGAGTGGCCAAGGAGCTTGCAATGGTATAGTTCATCTTTGTAAGTAGGTGTTTTGGTTGGCCAGTTGCTGGAGAGTGACATGGGAACAGTAATATAAAAAGAGAGCATTTCTGTTACACCCAAGATGAACAGTTTGTTTTAGAAAGTTCAAGTAAACATTTTATAACATACATTCACTGGTTTCAGAGTGTCTTTTGCTACCAAGAGAGAGATAAAAACTGATTTTAAAAGTCTCTTATGAAAATACGACATTTCAGAGATGGTAATGTCAACATGATAAATTATCCAACAAAATTTTGGTGGAGTTTCTCATTTCAGAATAATGAGAAAGTGTTGGTTCTATTCCCCTGTATTCTTATAAGGAGACACACAACCTTTTAATCTCTGATGTGATTTAACCTTAAGTAACGAGAAGAGGCATCACAAGAGCTGCTAACATATGTTATAAATGAGTATGGATACATATATATATGTATCTCCCCAATATCCAGAGGGAAATAACCAGTATAATACACTAAATCTAATGCCTGGGTAGTTCATACACATGGTTTACATGAGAACTCATGAGCCATTTTTGTCAGTGTACTGTTCATTTTTCCGTAAGTAAATTTCAATGTTACTGAAAAAAATTTATTTTCCATTGGGAAAACCGAAGCTCAAAATTTTGCTTCAGGTCAGTCCAACCCAGACTTTCTTGCGTTTTGGCATTACTAGTTTGTTGGCTTGACACAAAACATTCAGATTTAAAATGAAATGTTTAAGGTCTCCCTTTGATAAAGCTGATAATACATTGCAGGAAACATACTGCGGCCAAGAAGTCTGGTCCATGAGGAAAAAACAGAGGGTTTTTTAAGTAATAAGACTTGCATAGATCAATAAAGTTCTGGGAGTGATACAGTTAATGTAGAACTGATTTTGAATACCAGGCATACCTCTCTGTTCAATAAACCAAAGAGAAGCATTGAGATTCAGAGATATCAACGTATTTTTTAGAAAAGTATATCAAAACCTAATATTGATCAGTTAATGACTCCCAACTAGTTGGAGCCTCTCACTTGGAGAACAACTCTGGTATTTTAACTTTTAATCCTAAATTCAGGGTGAAAAAACTGTGAAATACTAGAACACTTCTTGGAACCAGACTCCATGTTTTTTTCTCTTGCAATTTTTCCTTTTGACCCATTATAGCCAAGAGTTCCCAGCTAATAAGCCCACTTTTACAGTTTGAGCAAGGTATACCGTAATAACTTTCATTATAAAACTAAAAGGAAACTAACTAGATCTCTCCCCAGCCTCCTCCCTTCCCACCAAACAAAAAAGAAAATGACCAATTGCAGATAAAGTGTTTCATGCATCTTTTCAAATCAGATGGTAAACTGCATTTCCATCCTGTAAGGGTAAGTCCCCTTGACCTGCATCCCATCGCCTCATTGCAGGGCCCCAGACATGCAAGGGTTGGTGTTAGGAGCAGACTGTTTGAAATCAAGTGGCACCTGCTTCTGTTAGACGAAGGTTTTAGCTTCAGATTTACTCTTTTATGCTCAATCATATACTTTGGTTGAGCATCTACGGAGTTGCAACTGAAACCCGTCTTCCAGCAGACTCTGGGGAGCGACCGCTGCTTTGATTATCAGCAAGAACATTTGGCAAAACTTGTGCAACACAATTAAGAAAAAACAAAGTTGTGAAGTTTACTGTTTGAGTCAGCCCAGTTCAAAACAAACAAACTTATTCCAGCAAAATGTTATTGGTTTCCTTGGCTATAGAGCCCTTCTGGAAAAGAAAAAAACCCCACAAAAATCCCAGTGCAATTTTAAATTCTGACGCACTTTGGGGGTTAGATTTTCCTCACAGAACACTGCAAACACGTTTTTTCACATTAATTTAAAATCAGAGTGGATATTTTACAGAAAGCTGGCTTTCTGTGCTCTGAAGAGGCCTACACGTTTCCTGATTTGTCATGAAGCTTGGTCTGGGTGCAAGAGGGAATATTTCCATATGCTGAAAACTTATACGGGCCTTGACAAAGCTGAGATACAAAGAAGAGAGAAAATGAGGGCTGATCCAGGAGTTTTCTCGTAACTGAAAATGAGACAAGACCTAACCCCCACACTGGACTGAGAGGGTGTTTGCATCACCACAATTTTACGTACCTTGGTGGCATTTAGAGTATAATCTTTAGCCCACACCAGCACTGCTCCTGTTGGCGGCGATGCCTTTCTCCCCATCCCAGGAGGCCAGTCTTGCAAGACAAAATACCAAATTATTTTTCTTTCTCAGATTTATACATGTTTATCTTTTTTAGAATTCATCTGAAGTAAAATGGATCCAGCTTTCTTTCAAATAATACAAAACATATGGGATCAGGGTTGTGTAAGTCACAAGTTGACAAGAACCAAAGCCCTTCAATGATTGTCTCAGACCCACATGATATTCTCAAATCTGACAGACCCGTTACGCGAGCAAATACTTGTAGCCCGCCAGCCAGCTTTGTAGCAACTTCACAACATGGACGGCTGCGTGGAGTGTTATTCCACTTACTTGTTCTTCACACTGATTTGTGTTACGCCATTTCAGAGGGCAGAAACGGCTGATCCAAACCTGTTCTTGTCAAAACACTCTCACTGCGACACAAGCTCCTCTTGCTCCTGGAAAACTAACATCTATACTGGACCTACGTGAAACTCACTTGTGCATATGAACAAGCCCTCAAAAATTTTTAATATAAGTGTTCTCTAATGAATTGATTGATATATTTTATATAGCAAATTACTATTAATGAAGTAACCATTGCTTTGATAAAAATGCAGGAAAAAAGTGTTCTTTTTTGAAATTTTTGCTAATATGGGAATTAT
Source organism: Charadrius vociferus (assembly GCF_000708025.1). NCBI lineage: Eukaryota > Metazoa > Chordata > Aves > Charadriiformes > Charadriidae > Charadrius > Charadrius vociferus. The sequence goes on from NW_009648369.1 coordinate 4,747,912, forward strand.
AAATTAGAAAGTTTAGAAATTAGAAAATTTAGGAAATTTCTTCATACTGACAGCCATTATTTTCAGTCACACCTGCCTTCTGCTTTCCTCTATCTTTAAAGCAAAACACATTTTGTAAGAGTTTGTCAACATGGAACACCCTTCGTATTCACCACTGAATTTGGTTACTGGGGTTGCTGAAGATGTTTACTTCACCATGAGCTTAGATGTTCCTCATACGAATTATACTCTGCTATGTCGTCTTTCTAATGTGATGGGTACGTCCACGCTGTGTGGATGTGAGCTGTCACCTGCCGTTCTGTACCATGCACCTATGGTACAGATGCATCACACAGATGTCATGCAGGCAGATTTAGACTGCCGTGAAGTTGGAGTCCAACTCATTTGAAGAACTGCCTTTAGGCAACACAGGGAGTGCCACCCGTGGTATTCAGATACCTGAAGAGCGGAAAGTTTTTTGCCTGACGGTGATCATCAGCACCTGACCAAGAGCACATGCATCTTCCAGGTTTAGGCTGCATGCACCCTGCCCTCCAAAACCTGCAGGACGCTCTGTCCGCAGCATCCGCGCTTGCTTTCCACGAGCAGTTTGGCATCAGCCGAGCTGCAGCCCAGCCTGACTTTGCAGCTGCGGAGCAGATAGATGTGCCCAGTGTGCTCGCAAGCAGGAAGCACCAGTGTGTGTGACAACACTGGAGCTGGAAGCAGTTAGACATGTCGCATTATATAAGTAGCTCAAACTACGCAACAGCATAAGTTCTGCACGTGCCACAGGCAGAGCAGAGCCAATTACGTTTTATCAGTCTCAGACTGCTGTATTATCCCCTTCACTTTTTGACATTGATCTAGTGGAGCCAGTGCATATAAAGACACACTTTCATATTGTTCCTTTTTTTTTCTTTTTTTTTTTTTTTTAAGTAAATATATTTCAAAGAACGCCTTCCCATCGGTAATACCATATGGTTCTATTTTACTTAATTATTGCTCTACATAAGAAGACTGGAGATAAAAGTTTTTTTCTGCAAAGTCACAGCTGTATTGCCAGCTGCATTACTGGCAAAAGTAGTTATTCTAACATGATTTTTTTTTCTTTTTATATTCTTGATATATAGCATAGATTTATATTGTCTTTATTCGTTTGCGTAAGCTGCAATAATCTAATGCCAGCTATCTACATCAGAGTCACTAATTTAATGAAAATATATTTAACTGTAGCAAGCTTCCTAAAACCATATGGAAAAAATATTCCTTAATGTACTTATATGCAGCTTTGGGGAAGACAAACAAACATAATCTGAGGGCAAAATGTGGCCACTTGGTCTTTTGAAAGAAAAGGAAAAAAGCTAGAACTGTACCTATTCCTCCATCCCCCATATTACCAGGAGCCAATTTTTAACAAAGTGTAATTGTATTAGGCACAATCTGAAGAATACACTATATTCTTTAAAATGCTTAAGGATTAGTGTCTTCAGCTAGGGGGACAATCTTGCTATTGTCTCCAAAGCTCGCAGTCTTGTTGTTTTATCTTAGAGGAAGTTTATTCCTAGATAGGGATCTTCATAACACAGAGTAGAGAATAGAGACATTGACAGTTAGTGGATATAGTTTATTGCTTCTTTATAAAAGCACTATTTAGTAGCAGGAGTGAGTATTTGAGTCAGCAAAGACTTGCATTTGCTCCTCTCAGCTAATCTGTCAATTTTTGCTTATTTATAGAGCTTAGGAGCTTCTTTCTAACATTCAGTGATAGCCAATACTTTGTCTGACTGTAGGTTTCCACATGCTTTTTGGAGAGGACACAGTTTAAACTTTAACTTTTATAGTTACATAGGATGTATAAAACGCTTGCACAGTGTGGTTAGTACATTGAAAATTGCACAGATCACAGAAGATAACTGGCACCAGGAAATTCAAGACACATTCACAAACGTGTTCATGTGCCAATATATCCTTACAGTTTTCAGAAGTCGCTTTCTAGTACTTTGTCGGTGGCCTCAGTGCTTTCTCTGCCTCTGAAAATCTCTCTCAGTTACAGTATCATCAAAACAATTATAATTTCTAATTAGACATTGAAACTGCTGTCATTATTTTGTTGTTTTCTCTGAAACATCATTTACTCCTCTGCTTTTAGAAGAATTACTGTGGTGGTTTGTTATTTTTTTTACTGACTTATCAAATGGATGTTACCAGAAATAAACAAATAGGATTATCAAAGTGCATTTCTCTGTGGGAAGATACTCCTCTCTCTCTCATGGCCACTGGGCAGAATACCTTGAAATCTGAACAAAAGGTACTACTTTTGTTATCTATGTTAATTGGCAACATTTTAGGAGAAATTTATATGTCTGGAAGTAAATTAGCTTCAAAAAATCAGTGACATTATCCCTTATTCCTGATCGTTATTCATTCTTTTATCAAGATTGACAATTTTAGTTTATTAAATAAAGTACACTTTCGGGATCTTTATGGCTTTCAACCAACGTGAGCTCCATTGGCACCTGACTTCTCAGAGTCTCAGGACAACCTGAAGACTCCTGATGCTTCACGTGCATTTTTCTGAAAAACAAAATACTGCTCTGAAAACCCCCAGCTCAAGTTGCAGGTGGGACTGAGCACTGTCACTGCCTGATGACATTACTTGCCTAGTAATGTTAGTTAGCAGTAGGAGTTTCCTACTACAAAGACAAAACTGGTGGAATAAGAAGAGAGAAGAGAGCAGGCTTCTGTCTCTACCCCTAAACCAAAGCCACTTATCACACCTGACCTACCACAACTTTCACCTTCTCGTCCCGAACCTCCAGTGACCCTTCCTGCTCCAAAGCAACACATCTACCGCAGACCCTCCCAGCTCCCCATCAGATGCCTCTCCACTGGTCCCAGTCCCCTCCTTTGCCCTTTCTGCCCAGGTCCCTGCCAGCTAGGACTTATCATTGCGACCCACATTCACCCTCCTGCTTCCTGGTACACATGCTCTGAAAGCCAACCCTCCTGAGTGCTTCACACTCCTCTGGGCCACCAGCATCTACTTCTGCCAGCCACAAGCCCATGTCAACATTTGCCGGCAGTTTTGAAAGAATACATCTAGACATGGGATGAGACAATGAGATGGGATGAGAATACACCTAAACATGAGAGATGGGGCCCAGTGGGGACAGGATATGCCTGGGGGTAGGCTAAATGCAATAGCAATTGCCTGCTAGAAGATCTTCTGAACAGCAGATAAGATGTATCCCTGCTTCCTGCAGGCATATTTGAAGTGATGATTTTTTTGCAGTTTCCCATATTTTTTTTTTTTTTTAGAAATGACACTTCTAGTAAACTGCTGAAAATGTGCATCTGTCTTTAATAAAGAAGGGACTTCATTAGCACATTTTCTCCTCTGTTGAATAAGGAAAAAAAGGCAGAGAAGCAAGAGGAAGACATTTATTTTGGTGCCATTTGAATCATAGCTAGCCTAGCATGCAAAGCCTGAAATAATGCTAAAGCTGAAAGAAATGATATATAAATGGAAAAGTCATCCCCCGTGTTTAACAGCAAACAGTAGATACAATACACCATGTTCTGGTGCAGAAAAGCAGCTTTCCAGTGGAATTATTCCAGATTTACACTGTTGTGGCTGAAATGAGAAACTGTCCCACAGAGCATATGTAACCATAGGAGTAACATGATATTCTTTTTCCCTTGGATGATCTTGTTCAAGCTCTGCTTGAATTGCTACCCATGACTGGCAGTCAGTAACACAGCTCGGTTCTATTAAGTGCTGTACAAACATGTCATGAAGGATAGTCCCATACCTAAAGATCTTGAAACTTGGGTCTGGTAGGGTCTGGTATTAGAGGCTCTAGATGAATATATCAAACACACAGAGCAGTGACTTTGTTATTGGCAGAATGAATATAATAATTTTGGCTGTTAGGCCAACCATTATCATGTTGTTTAAAGGTGTTATGGAAGAGAAGTTTTAAACGGATCCTGATTTGGCTTTGTGGATGTTCCTTCCACATGGGGGTAGCAATAATAAAGCCTCAAGCTGATTTTGGTAAAATTGGAGAAACAGGTGGTCTAGGTGGGGATGATTTGGGACAGAAAAAACACTGTTTGGGGGACAGAGCACTACTGTCAGCTTTGCTTTCATATCAGCTGATGTTGGAGCATGGGCCACAGTGGGTGGGTAACCACACTGGTTACCACTTTCAGCCCCCTTAACTCATTGTCATGAAGGTGGATGTGGGAGATTACATTTTGCTAAATCAGGAGCAGGACCTGAAAGCCCATAACTTGAAGGTTTAAAAGAGGGAGATTATGTGTCTGAAATAACGAACCAAGAAAATTATGTTTGGAACACTGTTCTGAAAGCATTTGAAGTGAAGCAGGATAGATTTATATCAAAACTACAGAAGAGGAGGGAGTAGAAACTAGAAAATGCTAATTTTTATTGACAGTTGTCAAACTTGTTTTGATTCTGCCTGATATATATTGGTTATAGGAAAAAACCTTACAGAACAGAATAAAATGCAAGTTAGAGTTATCTGAAATAACTGTAAATAAATTCATGACAGAAACAGATTAATTGTAAGATAAGGAGCAGGCTAAATTAGTACATTTAGAGTTATAGGTGTGCTACCAGAAGCTACGGCCTTAAAAATATTCAACATAGGGAAATGCTGTGTCCAGAAAAAATTCCAGCTCAGCTATGACTGCTATTTCACAGTAAGTAGATAGTGCCAAGCTGATTTCTGTAGAAACTAAAAAAAAGCCAGGGCAAGGAATGTTTTGTGGGGATTTCTGCTTTAGACATGTCAAATTGAAGCTCATACTGTGCTCTTTTTGGGTGCTTTGAAAAATGTCCTAAGATTTGATTTCATGCAGATGGAAACAGGACAGGGAAAGGATGTGTGGATTACTAATAAGGGTACAAGGGTTGAAACGGTGTCTTGGTTTCTTTAAACAACTCTCCCTTCATTGCCGTGTGTTCCAAGGGCACAGCATCCTTCTCAGAAAACAGGTTCATCCTGTGTCTCAATGCAAGTTGAGCGGTAGCGCTCATAGTTTTCTTTGTAGCTTGTTGTAAAGCCAGTTTAACTGAGTAGGCATTTGAATCCAGTGTTCAGTAAATGGAGGAAAAAAATCCAGGTGTTTATTTTTTAAAAAAATATATTACCTTCTTCCAAATATTCTCCTGCATCTGCTGTCGGAGTATGTGCCGTTTCACTTCATGAGTGAGATTGTCTCCCTGTCCTGGGAATGTTGTCCTTCACAGTTATCCCCAAGGCAACTCTACTGCATTCCAGTGCCGCAGCCAGCCAAAGGAATGAAAACTATTTTATTTAATCTAAAACTTTCAGAAATTATTAGCAGCTATATATTACCCCCATTTATGTTACTCACTGACTGCCAATATTTTAGATGTGGCTTTATCAGAGCTGTCCATGTTAGAAATTTGATATAATTTTTCTTTTTATAAAGACACACTTGAAGAAAGCACAGCCTTGACTTCTAGGCATGCTAATGCAACGCTCTCCATTCAAAGTGTGCCCTTCTTTGCTGGTCTATAGTAAATGTTGGAAAATGCTATACAATAACATCTGTTATTACACAATAGTTCTCTATTTGCTTCGAGGGAGCTTACACTAACCCAGCATTGCGTAATTTTTTTTTCTTCACATAAAACAATGAGAGCGTATGCTGGCCTGTAAAAGACTGTATGGCCTCAAGTAATAAATACCTCTCAAAGACATTCAGCACAAAACCTCATTGTTAGAGCAGTTTTGCCAGAGAAGTTGCACTGTAGCTCAGTCCAATGAAGAGTAGCTATCTTGATGCTGAAAGATTTAAATTGTCTCAGAAAGATTTCGAAAGAATTTACGTATCAGGCAAGTGAGTTGAGATAGACATGGGCAGTTTATGTGATTCGAGAGTGGCAGGTGCAGTGCTGGCTGCACAGTGCAAGCATGGAGCTGGGGCTGTGATTACATCCCTGACCTTGCTAACAAAATCCTACTGTCTGAAAAAATAGGGATAACTCTTTGCTTAGTCTGCACAGACTGCTTTTGGAGCTTGTGTGCCAATGCGATCATCCTCTCTTTTCTCCTGAATAGCACATGGCATGGAGTTCATTGCCAGAGCAGTTGTAATTATTTTTTTGAACCATTAAAAATATTATAAATGGTGGTAGTAGGTGAAAAAAAATATAAAACATTTTGGTTTCTTTCAAAGTTTTCATTTATTAATGACTATTCAAAGAGGAAAAGAGTGTTTAACTTTCCAGGAACTAATACAGTCTTGATTTTTTTTTCATATGTGGAGACTTGTGACCAGTGACAGCACACATCACTGTGTCCAAGCAAAAGCCTGCTGCTGCTATAGTCTCTGTAAAGAATTTGTTACTATTGTTAGCTGCTTAACATTTGAAATTAGATGCCTTCTGGACAATACACATAAATAAAGAGAGCCAGATGGGTTCCATCTGGCCAAATATAGATGTTTACATCTAAACTAGTCCCTATAAAATCCCACTGTAGTCAGTGGCAAGAAAAGGATACTTTCAGGCTTTGATTTATCTCAGGCTAAATTAGATACCTAGAACTAGCCAGCTGAATAGCCATTTTCATAGCTTCTATTTCTCCCACAGATTTCAACAGGACTTTAGGGAAACATCCACACTGTAGATACCAAGGGAGAAAGTTCAGGGAGGTGAGTCTTACCCTTCCTATCACAAAAAAAATTAATGTCTTAAGCAGTTGTATTGGTCTTAGCAGAGATCTGTCTGTAATGCTTTAAAAAGACTACATTCAAAAATGCAGAAGGAAAAAGGAGAGAGGTGGGACATACTTACATACTTAATTGGTTTACTTTTGGCAGTGTATGAGAGATAGCACATTTAAGTCAAGTCCATTATAGCTTCAGGTTGCCAAAATCAAGCATTTTTTTATAGGATTGCCACTGATGCAACCCTGTTGATATTCCAAAGATTGACAAGGAGTAAAAATCAGTGCAGAAGTAGCCTTGACAGTGTCATAGTAAAGAATATGCTTTATAATGCACATTTCCCCTCCCACTCTCTCTGTTAATGATTATTGGTGTAGCATGCTTTGTATGCAAAAAGCAGAGTTATTATTGGTGATTCTTCCCTCCTCCAGGTTTTAATACTGGCCTCATACAGATTGTTGTGGGCCAAGACCAGTAATTCTTTGTCAATGATTTTAATGAGAAGCAGGAAATAGGGAGATATTTTTGGTCCTTTTCTTTTGGAATGAATGGCCCCAAAAGAATACTATGTAACATTACTCAACTCCAAAGTGAGTAATTCCAGTGGTTCGACAAGAGCATCCTAGTCCAACTTTCTGGGGATGGTGCCTTAGCCAACTAAATGGTAACAGTCCAAAGCAATGCATGCTTCCACTAAGCATTTGGAAGAGCTAGCCCATTAGGACATTTTTGTTATGCTTATTTACCTTTTGCAATATCAATGCACTCCTTACTCAGCTGTAGCAATGCTCCTAGCTGAAGTCTGAAGCACGCTGCTGCAATTCTTTGCTACTTTATCTTTTGTCTGCAGTACATGCTGACCTACAGCACACACAGAAAAAAAAAAAAAAAGAATCACTGTGTTGCTTTGCTCTGCATCTGCAGTCTTGAATTTATGAATGAAAAATGCACATCACTCTGATTATGTGATTCCAAGTGTACTACAAAGGCCATATTAACAAAAAGTAGACTCTTCTGTGAAAACCAAGCTTGCTGTCTGGTCTGAAATGAAAGGGCCATCAACAACTGGTGATCCCCATAGCCATAGGACACTCTCTAATTACACAGAAAAACTCTAGCAGAACAATACAATATTAGAAAAAGAGTTACAGAATCACAGAATCGCAGAATGGTCAGGGTTGGAAGGGACCTCTGAAGATCATCTAGTCCAACCCCTGACTTTAAGTTATAAGCTGATATTTAAAAATAGGCATGATCCTCAGTCAAATAAAGATATTATCCTTAAAAGGGGGAGGTTGAACAGAGAGAAAAAGGAGAATAAAAATGACAGAAGGCCAGAGAGTTTTAGATATGGCAGAAAGTTGACATGGTGGTGTTTGTTCTTCTGCAGACTTGTAATTCTCTTGAGTTTCCTATCAATAATCGGTGAGTCTAAGAAGTTTGTTTGCGAAGTCTATGGTCTTCTTGCTTTAGCAGCCGTGGTTTGTCCAGAGAATTAATATGTAAAGTGATCATAATGATGGAAGTCAGGAGACCTTATGCATATATTGCTGAGATATTCAAACAGTGGTAGGAGATGTGGCAGCAAAAGTTAGCATCAGAGCACCACAGTCTGTGTAATGACTGTGGGTGTAATCATTTTTCTTACTCACAAACCCTGGCTGTGGTCCAGCTAATTATTTCTCTGCTGTCAGTCTCAACTTTTTCCTCATGAAGCCACACTTCCCAAAAAGGAAAGGAAAAGCCAGGGAGTTGGTGCTGTTGAGACTGGAGAGAAAGATGAGAGGGCTGACCTGAAATTAAGTTGGCCTTGAGGAACATAGGATCCAAAGACTAGGTTCAACTCATCAGTGTGGTGATCAGTCAACTATCAAAGCTGTAAGATATTGTGGCACCAGAGTTCATTTTGGGAGGACCAGCTGCATACTCCAGAGATGGGGGAGTATCATGAAAAAGATGTTAGACACTGAACACAACATACCTCTTTAGCTAAAGGAATGACCAGCAGACTCTCTGGTAGCCTCTGCAGAGCATTGTTTCCTTGAAGGAAAGCTCTGAGAGTTGGTGTAAGATGGGTGGAGGGGCGGCAAGGTTTCCTGCAAAATGGAGATACAACTGAATTATATTTTGTCACAGAGCAAATTGATAGTATTTTTCGTGTTAAAAAAAAAAGGTGTGAGTTGTTATTTCCAATTTATTCTTTTGTTCAGCAAAAGATTGATTTCATATGATTTAAAGAAAAAGGATGATCACAGCTGATCACAGAGGGGTCCAGAAACTTTATTGGAAGTGCATGCAACAAAAGGGAGGCCCAGTGACAATAAAGGACACCATGAAGTCCTCTTGTACTTGAAGATCTCCACAATAACACATTCAAAACTGCTAATGTAGTGATCTTATGGGAAACCATTATAGGTATTACCTGGCCAGAATTGCTTCATAAAAGTTCTTAAGCATTTCAACATGTTTTATTTTGGATGGCCAGAAAAGCTGGGAGATGTGGGAGAGTGCAAAGAGCTCTCTCAAATATATATATAAAAAAAATATAAATAGCAATCTTGACCCCTGAAAGCTCACAGTTCCAGAGGAGCAATTCACAGAGAACAGGGAGAGGGGTGAAAATAATACCACGAACATACAGGATGAAATTAATTCTTTGTATCATTCCAGTGAAGTCATTCTTGACTCCTGCAGCAGAACAACAGGCCAGATGAGCTGCTGGCATTTTTTACTTCCAAAAGGTGTAAAAATGGAGCATAAAAGGCAAAAAGCTCAAACATTATTTAAGAAAAGGACTGAAGATGACTTTGTTAAAGTCTTCCAATTCCCTTTCCATACCTGCTTTGAAGGTAAGCAAAAAGGCAGTCTAAGTCAACAGAAAATCATGTTATATAGGATGAGATACATATTCACGATACTGTGTTGAGATCATCTTGCACTTATAACAATAGAGAAAATAAATGTTTCTTCAGTAGTTGGAAGCCAGCAACTACCCTAGCATCTTCCCCACTGCTACCTTATAGAATCATAGAGTACCAGATTGGAAGGGACCTCAAGAATCATCTGGTCCAACCTTTCTTGGCAAAAGCATGGTCTAGACACGATGGCCAAGCACCCTGTCCAGCTGAATCTTAAAAATGTCCAGTGATAGGGAATCCACCACTTCCCAGGGGAGATTATTCTAATGGTTAATTGTTCTTATTGTGAAAAATTGTCCTCTTTTGTTGAATTGGAGTCTCCTCAGGAGTAACTTGTACCCATTACCCCTTGTCTTTTCCGTGTGACTCCTTGTAACAAAGGAGTCTCCATCTTCTTCCTAGCCACCCTTTAAACACTGGAGCATGGAGATAAGGTCTCCCCTAAGCCTTCTTTTATCAAGGCTGAACAAACCCAGTTCTCCCAGCCTTTCCTCATATAGCAGGCTTTCTAATCCTTTGATCATCTTTGTGGCCCTTCTCTGGACCCTCTCTAGCCTGTCCACATCTTTTTTCGTATAGTGGGTACCAAAACTGAACACAGTATTCCAGGCTGGAAACAAGTGCTGAGTAGAGTGGGATAATGACTTCTGTGTCTCTGCTGGTGATGCCCTTGGAGGTACAACCCAGCATCCTGTTGGCTTCCTTTGCCGCAGCAGCATGCTCTTCACTCATACTGATCTGCTTGTCCACCAGGACCCCCAGATCCCTTTCCACAGAGCTGCTCCCCAGCCAGGTAGATCCCAGCCCATGCTGCACACCTGGATTATGTTTTCCCAGGTGAAAGACCTTGCATTTGTCTTTGTTGAACTTCATAAGGTTCTTGTTAGCCTACTTTTCCAGCCTATCCAAGTTTTCCTGCAGGGTGTCTCTCCCTTCTGAAGTGTCCACTACCCCATTTAGTTCGGTATCATCAGCAAACTTCATCAGGATACCCAGGTGGATACCATCAGACCCCATCATTCAGACCACTTATGAAGGTATTAAACAGTGTTGGGCCCAATATTGATCCCTGTGTGACCCCACTTGTGACAGGTTGCCAGTTAGAAAAGGAGATATTTACCACCACCCTCCAGGTGTAACCTGTCAGCCAGTTAGTTCCCCAAGCATCACACAGCCCATTGGTCCAGACTGTAACACATCAGTTTCTCTAGGAGGAGGCTGAGGGGAACCATTTCAAAAGCCTTGGATAAATCCAGGTAGACAATGACCCCCGCTCACCCTACATGAACTGAGCAGGTTACTTTGTTGTAGAAGATGATGAGGTTTGTCAAGCATGACTTGCCCTTGGTGAATCCATGCTGTTTTTTTCCCAATCATGTGCCTTATTTGACTTGTAATAGCCCCCTAGAGGATTCTTTCCATAACTTTCTCAGGGACTGAAGTAAAACTGATAGGCCTACAATTTCCTGTATACTCCTTTAAGCCCTACTTGTAGATGGGGGTGACATTAGCCTTCTTCCAGTCTCCTGGGACATCTCCACAACTTCTCAAAGATTATGGACAGTGGCCTCACAATGATGTCAGCCAGCTCTCTTAATACCATGAGGAGGATATTGTCAGGGCCCATCGATTTGTAGGGATTGAGCTCCTGTAACAGTTTGCATACCAGTTCTTCCTTCACTGACTGTGGGTTTGTGTTTGCATCAACCTGGATTGTTGTTCCCAAGGTCTGGGACCCAACAGTGCTGGTAAAGACAGAGGTGAAGAAAATGTTGAGAACCTCTGCCTTTTCAACATTGTTGGTGACTAATTCACCTTTCCTTTTTAACAGCAGGCCAATATTTTCCTTGTGTTTCTGCTTGTTGTTTAAGTACCTGAAAAACCCTATCTTGTAGCTTTTGATATGTCTGACCAATTTCAATTAGAGCTGAGCTTTTGCTTTTCTAACTGCATCTCTGTACGGCCCAGCAATACACTGGTAGTTCTCAATGGGTATTTGTCCACCTTTCCATTTCTGGTATGTTTCTCTCTTGGTTTTGAGCAGACTCAGAAGCTTGCAGTTAAGCCAAGAGGGTCTCTTGCTCTGCCTACTTCCCTTAACTTTCAAAGGGATGAAGTGCTTTTATCTTTCCAGGAGAGTGTTCTTGAAAAAACTCCCAGCGCTCGCTAGCTCCTTTATCCTCCATGGAAGCTTCTCATGGAATCCTTCCCAACTGAGCTCTGAGTGAGCTGAAGTTTGCTCTTCTAAAATCTAATGCCTTTGTCTTAATACTAACCTTCAGCATGCTCAGCAGGATCCCAAGATCCACAATATTGTGACCACTGCAGCCAAGGCCACAAAGCAGGTTTTCTTGGTGAACTCAACCTGGAGAAGTTGAGTTCAATGCTCTTGACTTTTGCTTCTACCATGAGCCACCCCATCTGAGCTGCTCCCTATTTGCTGCATGACTGCTCGTTAAGTGTTATGCAGGTTGTGTTCCATTGGCATCCCTGGAGATCCAGCCCACACAGGGAAAAAGTGATGACAACATGTAACATTTTCATCCCAACTTCATCTCAAGCATTCAATTTTTTTTTTAATCTAAAGTAAATTGATTTAAGGGATTTGGATCTGAAGTTTAGATTTACCCCATTCTAAAGATTATATCTTATTACATGATTCAGAGGCAGATGGATGGCCTGATTGCAAACTTCCTACTTAGACTTTTCTCCGGGGATTTGGTTCAGGCTCATTTCTTATTTTCATATAAGCTTGACTGTCAGGTTTTTATTTTTATGAAAATGGACTAATATAGCCAAGCCAAAGTAATGAAGATACTGCTCATTGTAAATCAAATTTAGAATGCAAAATTGTCTGTGCCAATTAAAAAAAAAAATAAATGTTCAAAGATAGACTTTGGAGACAAGTATTTCAAACTACATTAGATTGCTGGAAACTTTTTTTTTCAATGGAAGTGATGACACAACTTTACATGGCAACAACCTGAGTAAAATATTGTAATAAATACTCAAAAACGGTTATTAAGGGAGGAAAAAGACTTGGTATTCATATTACACCATGTAGCCTTTTGTTCCCTAATCTCCAGCCTTATCCAATCTTGAAAGATTTATAGTTTGCTAATTCTATAAGGCAAAAGGACATTCTCCTACCCAGCAAGGTCAATCAAATCGACTCCAGGCAGTGATCAGTGGATTAACACATGTCACTGAACTCCCCATAACTTTACCGCTGCCAGGACATTTCAGTCAAAGACCATGACACTGTGAATGTTGGAATGGACAGCTGATCTTACCTTTCAGTGGCTGAAGGCATGAGTAAATTAAAAACCCTCGGCAATATGTTTCTTTGGCATATCCCTGTTTACCAGGGAGCCTGCGCTCATAAGCCTGATAGAGAAATATAAATGCTGCTATGTATATACATGCATATACAGTCGGACAATTCCAGAGCTCTAGAATACTTTTGTTTTGCTCTAGAGGAGTCAAATCAAGTTTCTGACAATCTCCTCAAAATATTAGGAAAAAGTTAGGTTGGAAACAGATACAAAGCCTTGATCCAGCTCCACTCAAGTTAAAGTTTTCCCACTGACTTCTATGGGAATAAATCACACTACTGGAGTGGGTGGTCCCTAAGTCCTGCACAGTGGGCCAAATTTCCCCCAGATCCTAACTCACCATGTGCTGTGGTTTGGACTCACTGCTGCTTTTAAATTTCAGGTTTGGCTGAGCTGTGCAGTGGGAGGAGTGCAACAAAGGATGGGTTCTTACCAGACTGATGCTTTTGTCTTCCCAACTTGGCCCCTGGCACAATTTAGAACATCCTAAAGCGCTAAAATCTAAAAATTATGAGCAGCAGTAATCAGTCTTCAAGTGCAACACTGGCAGCTGGAAATCACTGAAATGCTCTAGTAGTTACCCACACCCACTCCCTGGCCATTTAGTCATCTTTGCTGGCTTGATACCAGCTGAAAATCCCCCCAAGCGTATCCTCAGTTGGCCTTTAGAATCACTAGAAAAATGCAAGGGGACTGGAACTGAGCTGAGCCATCTGCCTTCTGCCATGGTGCTTGATTTGGCAGTTGTGTGTCATACCTCTGCTTGAGACCAGTAACATTTTGAGGAACTGGTTATCACTGGTGTTCTGAAAGAACGGCTAGAGCAAGCAGCAGCATCCTTCGGGTCCTGGTAAAAATGTCTTTTTCTTTCAGTGTTTCAATGCATGTTAGCAACTGTCCTTTGCTGGCCAAGTTGGCCAAGGTATACTGAAATCATGGAGCTATAAAAATTTACATAAGCTGAAAACTGGATCCAATCTTTATTTCTTGTTTGCTGTAGAGTAACTGCATAACCTGTTCTTGAAAATATATTAAAGAACAAGTAAGTATAACAATCTTTGTCCAGATCCACAAAGGTAGTAAACTGCGATGACACCTCTGAAGTCCTGGAACAATATGGGTTTGCACCTGTTTAGGACTCTCACATACATGATATTACTTGAAAAAGTGCGTCCAAACATCTGCATACAGTTAAGCCCCAAAGAACAAATTTCAAGGTAAGATTAAATATACTGCACAGCTACAAATATTACCTGTCAACGAATTATACTAATTCTTATGTCTAAACATGGCACTTGTCTCTCTGCATTCCCCATCAGTAAATTCCAGCAGTTGATTGGAATTATATTTTACTCAAAAGAAAAAAAGATTGTTCTGAATTTACTGCCCTTTCATCGAGTGTCTTGTTCTTGCATTATGTGGTTGTCTGAAATGGAAGGGATGGTTGCACCAAACGGTTTTGCCAAAGCCCTCATAACTCTTCTCCCATGCACTCTGTGCTGCCCTGCTTGTTGCAATCTGGTTTGGGTAAGCCCCGCGTCACTGTGTAGCTGTGTCCAGATACGCTGCACTCGAAGAAGGGAGCTGGCCCGCTGCAAGGCAAGGCTTGGCTGCCAAGTGTCCATAGGATGGATCAAGTGGATGAGAGGTTTCCTCCATCTTTTATGAGCTGCCAAACACTGCCTTGTTCAAGACACTTTAATCTTGCCCTGGCTGGAAGACAGTCTAGGTTTGTTATAAGGTGGGTGTTTGAGAAATAAACAGCTGTTGGCATCTATAACTTGAGCTCTTCATGCAAGATCCATAGGCTTTTTTGTAGTATGCTTTAGCAGATATTTATGTGATGCAGTGTCCTTGCAACCAGCATCTTCTGGAAAAAAGAGCACATGGAAAGTTACATCATTAGCTAACTTTTGGAACATACCATGCCTGGTTTACTTTTTTGGTCTACACTCCTCCCTCTTTCCTTATTTTTTGAGTTTTGACCCTGCATTTGAACCCCGCACTCACTCCATTCCTCATAACCAGCTACTTCAGATTGCATGGTGTTCCTGGCATTTCTTTATCAGCAATGGGAATTTGACCTCTCTGCCATTCTCACTATTAACAGTGTTTTGCCAAAGCTGGTAAATAATGAATTACACGGCAAGCATATTCAAGCAGTAATGTTTTTATTACTTTGCCTTTGCCGTGCTGTTTCATAAGTGTCAGAAAAATTGTTATGAAGTATAGGACCTATAATTATGGAAATCTAATGTAATTTATATTAATTATTATATTACTTTTCAGTGTCTTATGCTTACATTCCACATCAATATCCAATAAAAGCTCTAACTGTGTGAATCTGATTAATATCTCACAATTCTGTGCACCATTTGAAATTTGGTCTGGTATTTGAAAATGTCTTTCTTTTACCATTGTGCTAGGTCTCAGTGGACCATATGAAATAATTTGGTAGTCCTAGATTCTCTGCATTAGGTGATCGGATTGCCAAATTATGAACAAAATACCAAAATATTCTGGTTGTTAGTTTTACCAGTGTTACAGAGTCCTCAGTACTGATTAAAGCTGATATCAGACTGTGCAATACATATTATAAGCAAAGGATAACATTAAAGTGCTATGTGTTAGCTACAAGCACTTAAAAAGCATACAGCTTTCATTAAATGTTACCTTTCTTGGTGATGTTAGAAGCTGCAATGGAGCAATTAATGAAATAATTTATTTGAAACAATGCTCTATGAGGTCTAAGCTATTAGAAAATACTTGTCGCAATGGTTTTCATTCAAGAAAATCAACCAAGTTCCCCTCTCAAATTTTGTCAAAAAACTTGAAAGTTCAACTTTTTAAGACTTGAATACAGCTCTAATTTTTAGTACTTTTTTTTTGGTTTTTTTTTTTTTTTCCAGTTATTTAACCAGCTCTTCTCTGGCTGCTCCTTTTTCTCCCTTTTTTTTTTTTTTTTTCCATCTTTTACTACTTCTGTTTTTTATTTGACGTAGAATATAACTTTTCTCAGTAATGTTGTGAAATGGAGGTGGTGAGATAGAAATGGGATAGATTTTCCCTGACAGAAGACTGGTAATCCTCATAATTTTCTCCTGTATCATTCCTCCTCTTTGCTTAGCTGCTATAAGTGAGCTAGGTTCTGCTCATCCTTGCTTGCCTTTCCTTGCTTCTCAGCAAGGTCACCTTCTTCCCTGCCACCCTTTTCCAGACTATTCAGTTCATATTACAAAATTATAGGCCAAAATAGTGATGTTCCCTTTCTGAATAATAAACAGTTAAATCTCAGAGTTAGAATAAAAGTGTAAGTCAGGGACAGAAGAGATTATAGGACTTCTGTAATGAGTGTACCAGAAAGGAGGTGTAACTCCTGGAAACATTGCTAACTACTGAGGATGGAGATCTTTAAAGCAGCCCGTGGACCAGACAGATGGGAGATGGAGGAGCACAGCTTTCCATCTGTGCTTGTGTATTAAGAGGCATGGCTAAACCCATGTGCAGTGTGTACCTCAGCTCCTGGGTCCCCAGATGGCACCTTGAGAAGCATTTATGGAGTTTTCTTGGCAAGGCCATGCCATGGCCACAGGAAAAACATGTCAAATCAGAAGCACTGGAGTTGTTGCCATTGTTCTTCCTCTACAAGTAGTGGCAGAAGTCATGAGGATGATCATCATGTCTGTCTCTTGCAGAGCCCCAGAAGTGCTCCGTAGAGAAGTGCATCAATTAGGGATGAATCAATAAAATATGTGCAGGGGTTGCCATCTACTCCCAGGTCCAGAAGTTACCAGTGTGGTCCAGCTGGTGGATTTGTCTATAATGTTTCAGATGGAAATGTACATAAAGAAAAATTCACTTAAATACCCAAGCTTCGAAAACCATGCCATTTTTGCCTCTTCAGAAGAAGCTCAGATTCAAGATACAAGTGTTCTTACAATTTCAACTCAGGCAATCTCTGTACCACGCAGAAATATGACAAGCTCTAGGTTTTAAACTGTGTTTGCATAGTTGACTTACAATGGAAGCTCTTAATGGTAAACATATTTTTGTGATGTATTTATACAGTGTGCAGTAGAAGTGTGGAAAATAACAGTTTTGTAGCAATGATTAAAATGTGAACACATGAATTAAACTGAGGCTTTTGGTTTGGTTTTCTTGAGAATCAGCTCTGGTCTCTGCAAGCTTTGTCATCTCTGTAATTTAAAACAGGGTTCAGAACATAATTATAATGGAAGATGGTATATCCTACTCTAACACTAGTCATTAAGAAGCTTGACATCTATCAGTTTGACACCTAGACCTCTCTTCAGGGAATGGAGAGGGATGACACCTCCCGAGCTGATTCAGCACCTCTATCTTAAGCACCTCGCCTAGGATGAGGCAAATTGCTTCCTCAAAGACACCTCTCTCATTTACCTGTGGATGTAGGCTACACAGTGAGCTTCAGCTGACACCTCACTGCCAATAACAAACTCCGTTGACAAATGTAGTGCTCACAGCAATTTCTAAGGATTTGCTGGTTTACTATTTTTCTCAGTCTACATTAAAGATCCAAATTAGAGATATAGCACTGTGCAGTATACTTCAGCAAACTGAAGTGCTTAGCAGAGTTTCTCCTGGACAGTGTTTTGGAAATTTCTATTAAGCTGTGGAGTTTTTTTGTGTTATTTGATTTGGAGGTTTTTTTTTGTGTTTTGTTTTGTTTTTTTAAACCAAAATACCTCACTTCCTCTTTCTGCTGGGGGACAGAAAGGAAACAAACAGAAATCCCCTATCTTGAAATTTTTTCTTTCTCCTTGGAAAATACGAAAAAAGTCAGTAGTTAATACCAAAGTTATTACACTAAGCTTCATCATTATGTAAAATCCTAAAAAGGCTAACATTTTTTTTCCATAAAATGAAAAAAGAAAAACTTAAGGGCTTTTGGGAACTGTTTGTTTGTTTGTTTTTCACAGTCAATCAGCTATTCAACCTCAAGTAGAGATAAATTCTTAACAGAAAAATTGTTTCCAAAGTCCATGCCAATTACCGTGTACCTAAAAATACATGTAAGAATTCTAGTCTTCATGTTTCCAACGAAGAAATCCATTCTCCTGTAAAAAGACTGCATGCTATACTAACTGAACAAAGAACTACTTTGCCTAATGCTACAAATACTCTCCTTGCTGAAAGTCCTTGGGTAGGACCAGATTTTTTTTATGAATTAATCATGATTCACTTCAAATTCCATTTGGCCTTATTTATCCTGCAAATACTACAGAAATGTTCTGATGTTATGACAGATCCTGCTTCAATTGTATGACAAAACTTTCTTCTGAAAAAACAATATCCTATACTATTTACACATCCATAACTTACATGACATATTTCATCTGAAGTCTCATAAACATTGTTGTGTCTTTCGAGCTGAACTTTTTTGTCTGTTTTGTGGGGTTTTTTCTTCCGAAGAATAAAACTGAATAAGCAGAACCTGAAAAGTGGATGTGTGACAAGAGACCATATTTTGTCCAAGAATTATCCCCTATTTTGATTTCACAAAATTCATGAAGCTCAAGTAAAAGTATGTTTGCTTTCTCCAGACACAATGAAGATCTTTTAACAATATATATGATTAACTTTATGTAGACTGAATACTCCTTTTCTGAACCATATTAAACTCTTAACATCAATAACTTTCACTAACAGTGCCTTTCAAAAGGAATAAGATATTATGTACAAGTTTCTGTCAGTTTTAAATTGTTGTGTTTGGTTTAAATCCTAGTTACTGTCTGTTGGTCATTTACAAAAACTACCTTTTAAACTAATTTCTTAACTTCTTTAAACTATTTCCTTTCTTTCAATCATCTTGACATGGAATGAATTAATTTTCAACTTCTTCCTTCTAATCCCAGTAACTTGGATTCAGGTGTACATTTAACAAGATGAAGTAAACTCTAAAAATGTAACAAACAAAACACAAGTAGTAGAGGATTGTTGTTACCTGTAGTGGTGACGAAATGAATGTTACTTTTTAACATCTCAGTCCTCTGTGGAGTTAAATGCCCTGAACTCCCATTTAGTTTAATAGTTATGGCAGATTAAAGCAGGAGGAGTTTTTACCTTAGTGGATAATAAGCAGGTGGATGTTGTGGGCAGAGGAGATTTCCCCTTCCTCTCCTGAATGAGCCCTTAGTTACACATCTGCTTCTCCTTCCTCTAATCTCTAATTTACTTTAAGGGTAGCTGAGGATTTGCAACACAAAGCCGAAAATGTTTGTGTCAGGAAATCTTAGCTCCAGCTCCTGAGTTGCCCGTCATTGGGGACTGAAGCTTATGGCTGTTATTTTATTGACCTTAGGAAAAAATGGATGGGATTGTAACGACAAGACCAGATTAGTAGGAGGTAGCTAAAACGAAGCCTACTGCAGATGAAAGCCAATGATCATGACCTTCATCTGTGCGTGTCTAGCTCTCATTACCTTCTGCAGCTGAGTCAGAATTTCACAGAGATTTAATCTGGTGTGATTACCATTTTCAGTTTGAAACTTTCTATGGAGAAAGATCACTTGCAATAACTTTTTAACACTTGGAAAAAAAATCAGATTTTTAAAAATACTTTGAAAACTATTGTATTTAAATATTTCAAAATGGAAAATATCAGCTTTCTCAGTTTCATATAACTTTTGTTTCATAATTTCAGCTACTATTAGGACATAAATAAAATGAACTGTTTAGAGATTATTGAAACAATAAAATCTTTCTACAGATGGGGTGGGACATTCTGAATATTGTTTTCAGTTGTGCTTTTTCACTCTAATTCTCCAAAGGAAATCTTTTCAATATCTCATTTTGCCTGAAGGATGGGGATGTGGTTTCCTGATTAGTTGTATCCCTTTTCAAACTGGTTTCTAAAAGGTGGTTAGATTTTAAGATTCAGATTTAGTTTTGGTTATTTAGCTTGGATGATTTCTAGTAGAAAACAATTCTTGCCTGTTGTTTTGTCTTTCATCGGTTTCTTATGGGAGCTCTATTCTTGGACAAAAAGCTAATTGTTTCTATAAAACTATGTCTTAGTTACTCCTTGACATCTAGGATTCTTCCTGGATATTAAGAACACAGCCGTGGTTTTGAATTAAATGACACTGGCTTTCATTAACTTGAACTCCCAATGTTAGAATGAAGTGAAGAAACCATTCTGCTCAGACAGGCAGCGGTTTGCTCTGAAGCCTCTGAGACTTTCCCAATAGGAGACACAGGACTTGTTGTTCACTCCTTGCTCTTGGGTAAGACATTTTCCCATTTTTTTTTTTGTATCTAGGGAAGTTAGTCTGGCTGAAAAATCATTTTAGGCAAAGATTTGGTGGACTTTCTGTAATTAATTCTTCCAGATAGCAAAGCTAATATTTGTCTGTGTCATGCCACATTTTCTTCCTCACCAAGCTGCACTGCCACATACAGTGCTCTAAGCAGTGTCCACCCCAACTGCTCTGGCCTGAGTGACTTCATAATGGAAGGAATGAATGACAGAAAATGGCCTCAGGATGTGGTGGGGGGTGGGGTGGTGGGGGTGTTACATTGGATATTAGGAAAAATTTCTTCACCCAAAGGGTTATTAAGCATTGGAACAGGCTGCCCAGGGAACTGGTTGAGTCACTGTCCCTGGAGGTATTTAAAAGACATGTAGATGTGGCACTTAGAGATATAGTTTAGTGGTGGACTTGGCAGTGTTAGGTTAGTGGTTGGAATGATCTTGAGGGTATTTTCCAATCTAAATGATTCTATGATTCCAAGTGGTCACACAGTTGGACTAGATGATCATTGTAGGTTCCTTCCAACTGAAATTATTCTATTCTATTCTATTCTATTCTATTCTATTCTATTCCATCCCATTCCATCCCATTCCATCCCATTCCATTCCATTCCATTCCATGCCAAGCCAATATCCTCTCAACTTCCAATGTTCAATATAGCAATAATGAGAGTACTACTGTTTTCCCTTTTGCTCTGCTCAGTTTATGCAAGCTTTTCTCGCCTCCAATATGGAATTCAGTAATAATATATACCTGGGCCCTAAGCCATCTGTCCTAGGAATCTGCAAGTAAATGCAGTAGCGTAACCCAACAACACAAGCTATATAACTATCCCAGAACATCCTCTCTCTCCACTGGCTTCCTCTAAGAAGAAAAAAAGAAGTGAGTTGAAAGTCTTTCCTCTTGCCTGCAAGATGATTGATGGCCTGGGCTCAGGATAGCTAAAAGCAAAATAGAGCATGGTCCAGAGATCCAAATTAGTAAGTCCATGCAAGTGCAGAGTAGGACTTTGTGGACTCACCAGTTTGCATCTGGAAGCAGTATAGCTGCATGTACTTGGCGCCATGCCCAAGCTAATATACCCTGCCCTTTGTGTGTGAACGTGACTATTCTGCTTCCAGGCCTGATTTGGCAGTTTATCCAGAACCGCCCTTCTGGTTCTGGGGTTAACACAGGAGGAGCGAATCTGTCTGCAGCTGGCAGTGTGGACAGGCTTTCAAAGAATCTCTCTGGCACCAGGGTGGGAACCTGGGATGCAAAATCTACTCCCCCGGCACAGCAAGGCTTTCTACCCAGAAGGTAACGCTTGTCTGCGCAGTGGAGAAAACATTCCTTTCAAGAGTTTGGTCCAAGTTTCTGGAATTAATTCTCACAGGAAAAGAAATGTTAAAAAAAACCCACCAACAACCCATGTTGTCCTGTCTATCACATGCCGTTCATCCAACCCCCTTTTCTGCCAGATACATGCAGCATATTTATCATTCAGCTCTCCCACTTTCCCTCCCCAAAACTGTTACCCAAATGCAATGATATACATAGAGTATCTCCTCACATTGCAGAAAGATACACTGTGTGTGACAGATGTTAGTCACATGACATCACTCTCTTTAGAAAGGCATTGGGATATGAAGAGGTATAAGATTCTCCCAAGAACTGAATGGAATGAAAAGTGTCTATATTTTAGTGTGGTACTTTAGGACACACAAAAATTGAATTTGCTAAGCCTGTTCCCTGCCAGATCAACTTGGACACACTAAACTTTCAGGTAAAAATATTGTTATATTTTCCACATCCTCTGTCATTGGTTAGAGATTACATTTATTTGTGCGTTATATTGTGCTGAGCACATCATGTTAAACAAACAGTAAATAAAAACTGTAGTCGAATACTGACTTTCTGTTGGGAAGCATCTTTTTCACAGTTTTAGAGTTGCTGATGTGTTTCACAGCAGGCTGCTGACTACACAGGAGTAGCATTCTGGTGTTAAAAATACTTGAGGCTGCCCTTACTATTTCTTGCTCATTATCAGTCCTCTTAGCCAGGTCAAGCTTCCCTTGAGGAAAACAGAAATGGGAGCTTTGCCTGAGGTGAGGTCTTCGGAGCTATTCCTGTTTATCACATTTTTGGCGGCCAGAGAAGAGCTGGGTGAAAGTTCGGGAAGAAGGAAAAGTTTTATTTCAAATTTGGAGCCCGAATAAACTAAGCCTGCATAGAGCAAATTGGAATTAAAAAGCAAAACCTAAAAATTAGAGAGGTTCCTTTGACTTCACATGCACTCTGGGCTTTGGATAACTTAAATGCAGAACTATACCTCAGCCAGGTGTATTTGAAAGATTTGTGAACTTTGTAAAATGTTTGATGAAACTGGGCTGAATTTCAGATCTGTAATGAAACATGGAAGCAGGTGAGTTCCATGTGTTTTGGAGATTTTCTCATAAATAGTTTGCATTGCTCTAATAGTGACAAATTTAGAAAACTACCTTACCAGATGTACACAGAAAAAAAAAGGATGTAATATGAGGACCATATAGAAAGCCTGAACACAGAGCTGACTGCTGTGCTTCTCTTCGGAACTGAAACAGAGCTGTACAAGGCTCCGTCCGAGCCGAACACTGTCAGAATATAATGGATGGTTTCTATGGTAAAGACGTCCAGCTTCAAATTAAAAAAATGAGAGCAAGAAAACAAGAAAGAAAGAAAGACGAAAGAAAGAAGACAAGAACAACATGAAGTCCTGAGTAATTATTTTAGCAGAATTTTAACAACCAGAGTCATAAGGGGTCACAGTGAAAGTGGTTATAAAATGAGGTCTTTTTTCTCAGTGTTTAAATGGTTGAGATATGAATGGTTTACAGCAGCTGACAATCTGAGCCACAATTATAACATTTTAATTAATAGTATTTTGTGTTGCAACCAGGTTTACCTGAAGAGAACTGGTGATTCAAACAGACACAGTAAGAAGAGGCTTCATACTTCACAGACCTTGCACTTGTATTTCATGCTTATTGTGTTTGTTAGGTTTTAATGTGTAATATGGGAAAAAGCCAAATCTCATATTTATTTATTTAGAGAGATGGTTTGGAAAAATATTCCCAGAAGAACATTTTGATTAATGTCTTTTGCATTTTCATTGCAAATAGAAAACCAAAAAAAAAACCCTCACAAAAACAAAACAAAATGAAACAAAAAAACCTTTGAGTGAACAGTGAACATTTCCATCCAGAAACTCCTGCATGCTTTGCAGAACTAAACCATACTATTTGTATGACTCCGAGTTTCCTAACCAGACAATATCTCATGTGATATACCATAATGCTTTAGTTTGATGAGCTGACATGGTAAATTATAGAAATATCTAGGTGTAATTTAAAAAGATGATGACACTTCTCTGAAGTGGTAGTTTTTTATGTCTATAAATATCAATATCTGTAAGCACAGGCATTTCCAGTATAAATAAAATTTTGTTTCAGACACTTTGGTCCCAGCTCATTCCAGCAAATTTAAGTACTTACTATCGTACAAATGGAATCATTCTAATCCCCTTCTACAGTCAATGGAGAGATTGAACATCTCCAGAGGTCAATCCCAGGAATATATTGACTTTGAAAGTGCTATTCTGCTGTCACTGAGGCATAACATTAGATGAGGTAAGTCAGTAAGTCATGATCTTTCAGTATGGTTGCAAAATCAAAATAGTTCTATAGAAGCTTTCCCTCATTAACTCAATATTTAAGTTTTCAGTACGAGAAACTTTAAAGGCAGACACTGAGAGTTATTTTACAGATATTTTTTAAAAGTCTGTCATTGGACCATCTACAGTCAAAATAAAAGATAAACATGTTAAATATATTATTTACCACAAAGAATTTCCCAAGAATTACTTCAACATTGCCACTAACTCAGAACGAGGATCTAATCCAGTTCAGGGTCAATGTAGGAATTACAGAAAATGCTGTGTATTCAAAATAGAGGCTTTGGGAAGAACAGGTTCCTATGACAAAATATACTGGGGCTCTATTGTGACAAACTCACACTTTCCTTGCCTACATTAAGTTTTATAAGCAGATTAACTTGCAGGAGCAAATAAAATTTGAGATGAATTCATGATTTCCAGGAAGAAATGAAGCAAAGTGATCTCAATGAGAATGTAGTTAGCTTCAATTGCTTGAAGTAGCACATCGTCTTTACCACTAGCCATAGCTTAGTATTATCTGATGGAAGAAGCAGTGTTTCACAGTAGAAATGCTTTATATAGTACTTGGCACACCTACTACTGGGCAACAACTGCTGTTCATCTACTGCTGGGCAACAACATCTTGCCATAAAAGACGTTGACATATGTCTATAATTCTTCCATGAAATGTTTCTCCAGTTCCCTATAAGAAATAAAATTCCCATAAGTCACGGGCAAGGTATAGTGTAAGTCATGATTCATGACTGCCCCTTATGGGCAGCAAAAAATGTCTCTGCCCTCTTTTCAAATCACTGTTCAATACGGGCTTCATCTTTTCTTTACGTGTCATTCGTTAGAAGTCTGATATTTGTGTGATTCATTTCACATTGAATCCATAGCCCTGAGTCACAACTAAAATATTTGCAGAAAGAATGTGAACAGCCTGTAGGAGCATATTTTGAATAAATAGCAACCTTATGCAAAGAGCCAGATTCTTCTACTCTTATTTGCCCTGGTGACTGTTCAGAAAAAGCCCACTGATATCCATACAGTTACTCCAGATTTACCCAAATCCTACCGAGCAGAATTCAGCCCATTACCATAAATCAGTGGCTAAATTGTACTTATTTAGAGTGAAAGTGGGCCAAGACCTACTTGCCCAACTCTTATAAAAGTTTCTAGTAATCTTAGAAGGAATTTTGTCCAATTAGGGCAGGATTTGATTTTATGTCTGTTTCCTGGAGGGTAGCTTCTCTGAGCTGGTCACCTTCTTGCTGCATTAGCAATTTTGAAATTATAGGTAAGAGAAAAACCTTCCAATATTGTGGGAAATGCATTTACACGGTAACAAAGTTGCTGATGCATTAACATTTTGCAGAGTATTAACCACAAAGGAATAGTGTTCTGGTATTAAAAACAATTTGACATTGTCCCTGCTATTTGTTGCTCATTATCAGTACTCATTGCCAGTTCAACATTCCTCAAAAAAATTTAAATCCTACCTTGGGAAAATGAAGTAGGGAATATGTGCAATGGCTGATGACATCATCTGCTAGTAATGGCTATAAATCTTGAGTGAATTTGTAAGTATAAATGTGTAGCTTGGAAGGTGCCAGATTTCACGCCTGCATACTTATAGTGTGCAAATTCATCACGTTCAGAACTTAGGAACATCATTTTCATCCAGAATGTGCTCAACTACACCTTGATGAAGCCAGACCAGAAAAAAATGCCAATCTCTACTAGAAAAAATAAGGTGTCATATTTTATAGGATGGTAATTTTTATTTTATTTCAAATTCTGTAAGTTACTTCAAATGCTTCATTTACATCTCCATCTAAGAGCCAGTTTGACATTTTGGAGACATTTTAGAAATTAGCCTTATGATATAACAGCAAGAAGGTTTCTTGCATACTGAGTGCAGTATAAGTGAGTGTTAACAAAGCACTAATGCCATTTGGACAGGATAATACCAGCCAGTGTGTCCAAATCTCTTAAAAGTACATTCTAAAATATTATATTGCCAATTAAGCAGCAAGGTGGAAAATTCTTGTCTTTTTGTTGGCATAGAAAGGGTCTTTCTAAATTGATTTTTTTTTCTTATGACTTAAAAAAAGGTAAGAGAAAACTTGAACTTTACCTTAAAAGGTTTGTATTTAAAAAGGTGCTTCTTAAATAACTTGTACATTGAGGCAAAACAATATCACCTGGGAGAAAAATGGCAGAAAGCCTGGTTCAAAAGGGCTTGGATGGTTCAGGGAACCATTTCAGTAATGAAATCCTTAGATTTTAACAGTCTACTTTGTTCTGATTCCTGTTCAGCTTTGGTCACAGCCCCTGAAAGTTCCTACTGGAGACCAGCCTAAGCAGCAAAGGCTCAGGCCCACTCCTGAGCCCCCCACTAAACACTGGGCAGTTTGGATTTAGGAAGAAAGTTGAGGCTTATCTCAGATTACTGATATCTGAAATCTCCCCAGTTATGTATGTGGAAAGAGTTGCTGACATCAGTGTCAGTGCAGTTCCCGGTGGACAGGTGCCCATCTTCCCACCGCTATTCAACAAAGAAACTGCAATTTGAATGCTTGTTGAATGCTCACTTTTCCCAAAGTAGTGCCTCAAAGGGCATGCAGGTTCCTAAGTTTCTGCTGACCCTTCAGTCCCTGATTTGCTTGTGGGCCGATGAGGTTATATTTAAGCTTTTATGGACTTGTGACAAGGACATATTATTGTAGCACTCTATCCCTACTCTGTGACATCACCAAGATGTTTCCACATGTCTACATGAGGAATTCCCCTTGTTTGTGATCAGATTTGGCCAGTAAAACTCAAGTCAGGTTCTCTAGCACTACCAAGATTTTGTTCAGAGCTTAGGTCCAGGAACTAGTAACTAGGCTCTGGAAGTCCAGGCCTTGCTACATCAAAGGTCATTGAATTTTGAAACAAAATCTCCTTGGATGGAGTTATGCACTCGCAGTCACACCCTGCCCCTGCTAGCCAAGGGCATTCCAAACTGTTTCTTGTCTTTTCTTGACCTCGTTCCCTCCTTCTGCTCCCGAAGTGAGGTGGAAGGGTCAGCATGTGGAGTCCTCCTTGTCTCCACATTGCTGATCCAGCTACCTAGCAGCCCCACAAACAAGCCAACAAAATGTCTGGCTTTTGTCTTAATGAGTTCTCTGATCTGATGCAGCACCAAAGCACTTGTGCCCTCACAAGGGGACTGCGAGTGTACTGCCATTTTTGGGCCATAATTTGGTTTTGGTTATTTAAATTAATCATAGGACAAAACCCCCACCCAGACAGAGGGAATGCAGAGATCATCTGTTTGTATTTGCCCATTGTTATCCCTGGAGTGTGTTCTTGCAGGTCCGTGAGAGTGCTCAGGATGACGGAATCCATTCCCAAATAAATCCACCTCCCTTCTTCCCCCTCTTGTCCTTCTATGTTATAAATGGAGGATCCACTATATACTCCTACAATTTAAAAGGAATCTTATTTTTAAAAGAACTAAAGAAAAGTTCAGGCGTATTTGTCCAGTCACTTAGATTCATATAATAATTCTGTCTTTAACTGGACTGCAACCAATGTTGATAATAAGTTAATGGTGCAGATGAATCTGTACTTTGTGACCAATAGGTTTATTATTTTCTTTTTAAGAGTATACACGAGATCTACATTCCTCCCCATATTGAATTGTACAGCCACATTTCTGCCATCTTTAAACTTCAGGGACTGCAGATGAACAATTCTCTGTTACAGTTTAACTTGCATTTTAAAGGCCTTATTCCTTTACTCTCTGTGCACAAATAATAGCTCAGAGTATACAGAAGCATCCCGAATGAGCAATTTTGGGTTGGTGTTATAAAAATGTTCTACAGAAACCAGAATTAGTCTTAATTAATTAGCTTAGTTAGACATCTGATCTGTTATGATTCCTACCTGCTCAAACTTATAAATCATTTATTCCACTACATATATGTTATTTACATGCATATTTCATTCTAGTGTGCAATTTTATGTTCTATAACAAATCTACTCATAGCTACAGTTCAGTCAGCTACAGTACTATGCTGCTGTATGTTATAGAAGGTCCCGTTCATGGTACAGAAATTTGAAAATCTACACTTGGAACAAGTGTGAGAGAACACATACATGAATAAATTAATTCTGACAATGGAAGTCAGAAACAAACCAAGAAAGCATAAACACATTTATTTTGAAACTTAAATGAATATTTTCAACAATTATAAATAAAATAATTAACATCTTATACCACATCTTGTGCAACAAACAATCAACATCCATGAATACTGGGTTATGGAAATTCATCCTACAAACCATGCCACATTGTTTTAGTCATTCCATTATATTTTATGCCTTTGTGTTGGCCTTCCTCCCACTGTTAGTAATCTGGATCCAGGGAATAATCTCCAGGGAACTGTGAGTTTGTTTGGAGGGAACTGTTTTTTCCTCACATGTGGACACTAACTGTTAAAACTCCAAACAATTCCTCATAACAGTTGAGAGTCTAAGCTAAAAAAGAACATTAACGGCTCCTCTCAAGGGAAGAAGGTATTTCAGCTGAATGAACAGAAACCGATACTGCACAAGCAACTTGAGGTAAGACCAATCCAGTTCTGCCCGGTTCCAGAAGAACATTAGCATGAAAATGAAGAGGCAGAAAGCTGAGTTACATCACCTCATCACCACTATCACTCACTGACTAATTTTCCCAAAGTGCAGAACACTATTTTTAGCTGTTTTCAGAAATATCTGATAACTGCCATGTTTCCTATTAACCTTGCTGTTGGCCTCATAGGTCATCCGTATTATTTTCCTTAGGGATACGAGTGAGTTCTGCAACAGTGAGCAGCCTTCCCCATAACTTGGTACACATTGTTGAAAAAGGATAAAACCATGACCAAGAGTTGTATAGCACAGAAAACGAGACAGAAACAATTAGGAAGAATAAATACTACTGTGGGGCCTTATGACAAAAGTCATCCAAATTTAGGTGTGGGAATTCCCACCAACATACCTGGAGAACTTCACTGGGCTCCTTGGATTATTTTTTCTCAAATAATTTTGCAATTGCATCCTTTTTTAAAGTGTTGCAAAAATTTCTATTGTTATTTTCTTAGCTTTTATAAATCTGATGATTCATGCACACCTGTTTAATTGCCCCTTAAATCTGCTACCTCACATAGTTATTTCCATCAAAATATAGGCTATACTTCAATATCTTATTTGCTAAAAGATTTCAATTTACGCATATGACAGTTTTAGGAAAAATTAAAGTATTTGTATTTTGAAAGTTCTCACACAATTTAAATATTATTTTTGCCAGCAACATTTAATGAAGAGAAAAATACTGCTTTCTGCACTATATGAGTGTCCATATGAGCATGTGTGAGAGAAATTGCTAGCTTCTGTTTATATAACTAAACCCCTATTTTCAATGACCCACATTGTAGAAGTATTGAATTAGATTTTTTCTCTATTAATCCCATTTAGAGACCCAGACTATAAAATATCAATGCACTAATAATAAAACATTTGAAATGATGTATTTAGATATAATTTTCTGCACTCACATTTAAGTATTTCTGCAGGTTTGTGCATTCGGAACATTACGCTGGAAAGAGTTTGCATAGATTTTCCACTGCTCACTGCACCCACCAGCAGCCTGAACACATAAAATCATAGAATCATTTAGGTTGGAAAAGACCATCTCACATTTCAGAAGTCCTTGTTGTATTTGCCACTCATTCCACTGAGAATACATATGTGGTATACCAAGATAAAAGATGCTAAATTGCTACACGTTACTACAATTCTAATAGAAAATATTCTTAATACAGTTCCAAAGGGAAGAGACTGTAGCTCCCCTCTCTCTTTTAAATGGATTAACATATCCAGTAAGCCTTTTCCACCCCTCTTATTTCATTAGAAAGATTTACAGCACATTGTGGTTCTAGCTGGCTGTTGGGCATTGCTGGCTGATTGCAGCATCACAGGGCTCCCTAACCATAGAGCTTGGTTTGCATCCTGGTGAGATACGGATTCAGCCAGCCAAGCCTTGGCATCACTGAAGCTATAGCAGGACTAGGTTATTCATCCTCAGTCTCACTTGGAGAGACTTCAGTCAACCTGACAGTTTTGGACCATATATCTGAGCTCAGATTCTCTGTGGTGCTGAGCTCCCATGAACATCAGATGCCTACACCCCTTTAAGACTTGGATCTTTAGACTCTGATGGCACAAAACCAGCATCAGCGAAGAATTAATCTGTTATCAAAATGTCTGTGGAGGGTTGTTCATAAAAATTGTTGTGAGGCACCCAAGTCCTGTTGCCTGCTGTAGCGTGGCATACACATCAGTATTCCAGCTCACCCAGTATGACATGCCTGTAAAACAGGTGTGTCATCTGAGATTTTTGGCAATCGGCAATTTCATCCACCTGTAGTTTTTTATGCAAGGCAAAAAGAAGAGATATATTACTTGTAATGAAATTTTCAGGCAATGCTATACATGTGTGAGGGTGACTGTCTACAGCCTGTGGTTAAGACATTGGCTTGAGATGGGTGGAGAAAGGATTGATATATAGATTCAAGCTAATATTTTAACCACCAGACTGTCATAGCTGTGACCAACTCAGGGAACAGCAAGACTTGAAGCAGTATGACCTCCTTGGGCATTCATGTTACTTGCAAAGAAGGTATGAAAACAAGATGCCAGATTGTGAGGAAATCTATGTATTCAGGGTACCCCTGGACAATGCAAGCTCTTCTAAAGGTAGCATAAGTGTATAAGAATAAGGAGATTAACATAATCCCACACTCTTGTCATTTAAGGATGTTCCAATAAAATAGGATGCTGACCTAGAACCATTTGATTTTACCTCTAAAAACTCAAAGCCTTGCCTGACTTCTTAAAAAATGCAGTGTCAGTAACAAGATTCAGATGACATTACAAAATAAAGTTTGAAACCTCGCGTGAAAGTCACCTGACCTGAAATGTAAATGCTTTCTGTCTGTATCTTCGCTAGTCAACCCAAGCTCCCTTTAGACTCAGTCGAGTAAAATAGATGTTTTAGTACAATTCATCTTAAACATTTCAGATATTGACTTCAGGATAAACTGATTTGCACTTTAGCAGTGTCTGTTTCTCCCCGCTGACTAAAAGGGGCCTAACGTAATAAGCTCAGATGTACGTGTCTAGACTGTAGATGTTTACAGTCAGGTGATTGAATCCCATTTGTTCAATCTACTACAATTAGTAAAGTAAAAAAATTATTTACCCTATATGTCATTTTTTCAGTGAGAATGGATAAAGCCAAGCCTTGTACTACTTTTTGATCTATCTGCTTATCGCCATTGTTGGAGACAAATGCCTGAGGAGATGGACCCTTGGTCTGAACCAGAAGGGTTGAAATTGTGTTCCTCTGTTCCTAATCTCAAAATTGAGAACTTTATAAAACATAAAGTGAAGGAAAAAATAGCTTAAACTTTGAAAAGTAACAAAATGACCACCAAAAGAAAGGATCCTAAACTTAGAGCTAGAGAAAAGACAGGCTTATAAGATAAGGAAAAGCTAAACAATTTAGACTGAGCTTCTTATGACCCAGTTCAAGTATTTCTGGTGGGTTACAAGAAGTTGACCTACTGTGTACTATATAAAGAATGAAGTTTAAAAGGTATGAGGAAAATGCAGTTAAAGGAGCTCATAAATGAGATTGACCCTACCAAAGGTTTGCAAAACACAGTAGAACCATAAAAAAGTAGCTTTTAGAAATGCAGTATTTCTAGTTATTATCTAGTTGCCTACCATAGCAGAAGGGATTATGCTGTCCTTAATTAGAGGGTGTACATACTGTTTAAGACATTTAATTTGAATTTGGATTAAGCCCAACATTTAGGTGACTGAATTTTTATATTACAATAAGCTACAATGAAAGAGGAAACAATAAGAAATATAAGCATTTTATATGATATACCAAGTAGTTTATAGCGCATTAAGTGATCATGTAAATGTCACAGATAACTCACATTGTCATAAGAAGACATAACTTACCCTTTTGTGTTTGAGGTAGGAAGGATGGGGAAGCTCACGTTTCATGCAGGAACTGCCCAATCTTTTTATTGAAACATTGACATCTTTTGGGCTCCTGGATCCATGTTGTGAAATTTTGTGTGACTGAGTAACTCACATCACATTCTGTACTGAGGCCTGGGAAATATGAAAGGACTGTTGTTTCTGAAAACAGAAAATGCTGTAAATTTTTTATTCTGTTCAAAAGAACAAACAAATTTTTAAACCTCCCTGTAAAATGTTACTGCACAAATATTTTCACAAGTAACTCACATGCCAGGTAAAGAATTATCAGCCTTTGTCCAGTTTTACACGGTCTATTTTTTCGTTTGAAGACAGGAGAACATATGGAGCTATATCTTACAATCCATTTAAGGGCTTTAAAGAGAAGAAAAATCTGTACCCCCATGTGGAGCAACTTCCATTTAGAAAAAAAACAATGACATAGACAGAGCCTGTAGTGTGTCCATTAGCACAAACCTCACTGGCAAGGATCTCTCCTGGAATTAAAAACTCATAACTTAACCTCAAGATCATCCATCCTTTTTGGGTGTTGTGGTCCATCTCATTTCTGAATGCCACATTTGGAAAGCAATTTGAAGCAAAACTTCTTCCACTACTACAATATTCTATTCTCTAATGAGCTGTCTCTGGTTTGTGCCAGTAACAGCTCTGCTTTGTGGTCAACTAACATACTATTCATAGCTACTATATATCCCTCCTGGGATACATTTCTATATTCCCAGTCCTTCTACTGACAAAAGAGTTTTAGGTGGACAAGGAACGCTAGATATGGCCCTGTTCCTAAAAGAACCCTGACAAACAGCCCAGGCAGCACATTCAGGCTTTATGTGCAAACATATAATACAGATTGAGGAACTGCAAATAAAAAGGAGATAAAAATCCAGTACAGAGCATTTTAAAAGCCTAAATGTTGCTCCACAGTATAGATGCACAAATGTTTTAACCTACTTTATGGTGGGAGCAGATATATTATGTGTACCAGCTGAGAGA
Source organism: Charadrius vociferus (assembly GCF_000708025.1). Classification (NCBI taxonomy): domain Eukaryota; kingdom Metazoa; phylum Chordata; class Aves; order Charadriiformes; family Charadriidae; genus Charadrius; species Charadrius vociferus. The sequence continues at coordinate 4,780,940 of NW_009648369.1, forward strand.
AACAGAAAACCAAACAAACTGGTAAAAATCTATGAGCTTTAATCAGTGTAGACTTATTTGTATTTATGTAAAAATTCTCTAAAGTTTTAGATTTACAATTTTAAATGGTAATTAGACAACTGTGTAAAAATCATATGCAAGCCACAGTATAATTTAGCCACTTAACAAATCAAAGTAGTAAAATGGCAGCTTAACAGCCTCCACCCTTGTCTCTCCCAATCTTTCATAACATATTCTTAAGCTTCACCCAAGTCCTGTCAGACAAATAGCTTCTGCAGCATGAGACTACAAAGTCATAAATTAAGCCTATTTTATACAAACTCATGCTTTTTGGCCCTATATCTGCTTATTGTTTTGACTGCTACACTAAAAACAGGATAACCTTTATGATTTTTTTTCAAGAAATAATTTATTAAAGTGAAATTCTCAATGATATCTAAAGCCTTAAGGTTGTCAGAGCTACTACTGGCTGTGTTGTGGAAACTCTGCATACAAACAACTTTACTCAGATTGGGAGGTAAACTGAACACTTGAGTTTGGAGAAAATTTAACATTTATGTTTAATTTGTACACAGAATGTGGTCACCTTTGACTGAAGTAGGTTTTTGGTTTTCTTCAGGGTAGTCTTTTTATCTGAAGCTCAAGTGCACAAATCAGTGGGTGGTGAGGGACAAAGATACTTTGGTATCCAATTATACATACATTGAAGTAAAGACAGGAACCCTGTTCCTTCAGTTTCAGAAACAAACCCCAAAGTGAAGGGGAGCTACCAGAGTAAGTAGTAGCATGCAGTAAATGAAAGAAAACTCTTGTTTTTAATAAATTAAAGGCCATGCTTTTTACTGGCAAGAGTTCCATGTTTCTAACCCTCTCTACAGGCGCAGTTCTTTAGATAGTTCTCCAAGTTAGGCAGCACTAATTGTTCGCCTTTCCCCCATTTGGATCTGATAGTTGAGTGTTAATCTGTAATGAATTCCTATATTGTAGAAAGTTGACATGATTATTTCATAAATCATGGAGATAGAGCTAAAAAAGGCAACAAAACCCACAAACTATCTCTTAGAGATTCAGAAGTAGAACTAAGTGACCCCTTTTCCCCATGGACCAGCTGGGTGGGTGCCAGCACACGTTGGTCGTGGATCTGTTCTGTCCCCCTAGGTGAGAAATGAGAAAAGTGCTGTAGGAAAAGAAAAAAAGGTTTGTGGGAAAAGAAAAAAAGTTTTATGGGGGAACAAAAAAAAAGGTAACAAGCACTAGTAAGATTCCTATGAGTGCTCAGTCTGCACGTGACTGAGGATGGTATCAGTACACAACATTACACCAATAATTTATGAAGAACAAGAAAGTTAATCCTCTTTCTGTGTCTGAATTAATCAGCCAAAATAGCAAACAAAACTGGCAGGACATTGGATGTTTGTGTGCCAGTTTATGGGGCCTCCATAAACCAACACCAAGAGAACACAGCTAGCAATTTTGCTGATTAAAACAGTAATAACTGTTCGGATTTTACATATTTAGCAACTGAAGCTACTAATGTGGGATCCGGCCTGCAAAACCAAGTATGAAGTTAATTAAATATCTAACAAATGTTTGTGAAGCTACAGAAAGAAAAGCATTTGGTTTTCAATTTCCTTTATTATGTCCCCACCCCATGAATCCCCCCCAGGCCCATTTCCTTTTTTTGTTCAAATTGAACAGCAACTTTCCCAAGAAACTTAAGAGCTGAGTTTTTAAAGGAGCTTAAGAGAGTTGATCATTCAATCAAAGCTCGATTTCAGTGAGATGTGAAAACCTTATTCAACACATTTCTTCTTACCTAAGTCAGGCACTGATTAAAGATATGAAGTAGTTGATAATACAAACAATATATATGAACTATACATTTAAAAAAAAAAAAAAAGAAAGAAAAGATTTATTATCACACTGCTCCCTTCAGGGGATCTTTCTTTGCTTCTCATACCACAAAAGCCAAGAACTGATTGCAGTTTTTGTCCAAGCTCAGTCAGCCCTCCAAATGGAGACCAAATCAGTGTTACTCTTGCACTTGTCCCAAGGACACAGAGCAGCCTGTTTTCATTAATGAAGCCACTCTTGAGATACTCCTGGGTAATCAAATGAAGGTCTGGTTATAATTATAGGCTAGACTCTGGGATGCTTACTTTCATGTAGCGAGCAAGGGTAGCAGTTGCAATGAAAACGTTGGCTGCGACAAGGTTTAGGAGCGAAGGTACTTTTTGAGGGTCTCCACCAGGTTTGTGCTAACTGGGTTAAAGCTGTCAGGGATATGCCAGCCTCAGCCCACATGTGAATCCCATCTTCACTCGCTTCTGCTAGGTAGCTTATAGTTTCATTTAGTACTAGCAGCTGACACAGTAGAAACATGGAGAATGAACCTTTTACTCTGTTTCTCAGGGTTGTTCATAAGGACAGCAAAGTAGGAAAAAGTTACCGCCTTAAAGTATTGTGGTGCTATTACCATCTTTTAATCCAACCTCCTGTGGAATATAGGAATCTAAACACCCATTATTTTCTGGATATGTTCTTTTAAAGCGTGCTCCTAAAGTGGTGGTTTTCTCTCTACCTAAGAGGAGTATTTTTCCATGTACGCTTAGTTGACATCTCATCTACTCTAGAACTTTAGAGTAACAAGTACAGGCATATTTTAAGCTCTTTTACCCCCATTTCTAATTCCGTAAGACTTCTCTTAGTACACCGCCAGTTTTTGCAAACCACACACCAACTTTTTCAGAACAAATAAGGAGGATAAAAACTGGAGTCAAGTTGTAGCATCAGATAAATATCAACAGAGCCAATGCGAAAAACAGTTTGTGATTTTCAGACCTGAGTTGTAGTGGCTGTAGTATCACCATAAAATGGTCTGATTAAATGATTAAACTAAGTTGTATATCTTGAGGAGTTTTTTTCTTTACTACAGTCATCTGATAGCCTAAATCATTTCATTTCAGGCAACTAACTGAAAGGATTTTTGCAAGAACTGAGTGCTGGTCTGAGTTAGTTGTCTGGAAATTAGTGAGCAATACAGTTGGTGTATATTTCTGGAGAGCCTGTCCTTCAATCCCAGGTTGCACTAGAGTACATTTTAAAGATAGAGGGAAAAGTAAAACCAATAAATGGAAGAGCAAAGCTCAAACTCGAAATGGGAGTATAGTTCATTTGTTTAAGTTTTGAAAACCAGAGTTTATAACTTTATTCAGCTGTGGCTGTTCGACGATAGAGATACGCCACTACACAAATAGCTACAAAAGACAGGAGAGTAGCGACCCTGAGATGTAAGGTTTAACTCTGATCCCACACTGCAAAGTGTCCTGGAGAATTAGTCAGCCCAGAAGTTATGGCTGGCAAAAAGCAGCATTTTAAACAGCCATTTTTTTTAGAAATCAACCAGTTAGGCACAAAGAAGTAGATCATGCTAGAAAATCCTCCCATGTCTGAAGGTGGCTTAAGAGTCTAATTCAAAGCTGCAGAGACCTGTTCATACATATGTGTGTGTAGATATATCTATAGAAGGTAAATCATCAATCCCTTTGTACGCACCCCCTCCCTTCCAAAAAAGTGCTGTATCAGCCAGATAAAAAGCCAAAGTGCAAAAAAGTAGTGCTGCTCTCTGCACCACGATTCCTGTTTAGATTAGCATGAAAATTCCAGAGGGGTCTATCTGATTTCTCTCCTATGGTGTCCTTTGCTTCTTCAAGTGCAAGAAAGCCCAGGGAACAGTAGGGTGCTTCCACACAGTCAAGATGAGGCATGATATTTTGTTTCCCATATTTAACTACTGTTTGAAGAAAGGTCCTACATTCTGGGAGTACAAAGGCAGTGAGGCTTTCCTGAGCTGCCTTCCAGGAGTTAATAAACACTTCTGCCAAAATCAGGACCCTTCTGCAGGAGGTTCTACACGGGCATGTGGTAAAAGAGAGCAAACCCCAAACCCAACCCCAGCGGACTTCTGTTCTAAATAGATCAGAAAATGTGTGGGAGGCCTCAAAAAGAGCAGCTCAGTGACCAAACCAGGAAAAAAATCTGGGTTTGTTGGCTCCCAGGAACCTCTCTGCTGCTACTAGCATTAAGTGAATTGCTCTGGTCTATCCATTCCCATATGAGTCAGTCAGCTGAAAAAAGCGTGAAGGCCAGAAAGAAAGTAGCCTAGAAACAGCTCTGGGATAAATTAGCTCTTTACATAAAATTATTTCATTTACTATTTGATTGAAGTGAGCAAGCTAGAGACCACGTTGTGGTTCAGCAGCAACAGAGAGGCGCAAAGTAGAGCAACACTTATTTAAAACAAAAAAAATGTCAAGTGATTGCCTGCCATAGATCCTGAATACTCAGGGGTTGCCCCTGCTTGAATGAGGCACCAATGGCTTTCAGCAGAGCTCAGTGACGTACGTCCTTCCATAGGGTTGGACACATGCCGTTCTGTTGGATGTACATTGTGTTCCGTGGACACACTAAATCTGTGTTCTCAGTACTCACATGTGACTCAGAAGGAAAGTATTGATAGTGGATATGGCAGCAGATTGCACATGGCATTGAACTTTACACATTAGGCTTGCTAGGAGATATTGCCACCTATTGTTTTCTATCTTGATTGCATTGCTTTCTTAATAAGTAATTGGGTCTGCTGCATTTTAGCAGTGTTCCAGATAGAAACTTTATGAGATGAAAATCTGTATTTTGTTATTGCGGTTAAATAAACAGATGATTCTCAAGGAGTAACGGGTCTTTATCTATCTTAGTGGTTTCTTTAGCAAATGTCACTGTAATGTTCACATTTTACACGAACCTGTATTATCTCAAATTTCATAGTATTTTCCCTCCTTAAGTTCTAGACAGCTTTGCATGTTTTATCTTTCATATGAAAAGCCTCCCTGTTAGTTAGAAAAATGTATAAAAATAAATGTTTCTCCTTCTTTTAGAAATAATCAGACACCGTCATACTAAACTGTTTTGTTTGCTCTGGAGAAAAAAGAATAAAATAAGGAAACTCTTTAGTAGGTATACTCATTTGTTTTTCCTTTGGGTAGTTTATTTACTGCAGTACCCTGACAACCAAATCTCTTCATGATTTTGCTGAATTTCTTCGGTCAGAAAGAAGCTGGTAAGATGTTTCACTAGCCAATCTATTTAGTTTTAAAATTTGCCTGTATTAAATGAAGACCATTCAAAAAGGAAATGAACTAAAAGTTCCCTGGAAATTAAATGACTTTTTTTTTCACTTCAGATCAAATGGAACATTTGCTTGAAACCAACTATCTTTCATTCGTTTTTGTCTTTTTTTTAATATGAGAATCTAACAATTTTATTCTCAAACGAGGTTACAACTGTTTTTCACAGCAATTTTTTCTGTTAATGAAAAATTTAATTATGTGCCTGACTTAATGATCTAATTTCTCTGATCCCTGTTCTATGACTAGTTGCAAAGTTATTTAACTATATCTGTCTTGAAATGGCTTGGACTCAAATGCAGATACTGATATAGCAATATCAGAGTATGGAAAATCCAAATGAAAGTCCTGATACAACTTGGAAGCTGCTGGATGAACAGGAATGTTACCCCCAGGGGAAAGTCCCTATCAGTTATTCAAACCACTGTCCCAGTCTTTATAAGTGGCGTTTTGGTCTGTCTGTACAGTTCCCAAAGAAGGGGATGTGATATCAGGACTTTTTCATCAAGGCACTGAACACAGGCCATCAGAAGAAAATGCGGCAGCTAGTTGCACATGCCTTTCCAGCAGAGCAGCCTGTTTTGTGTCACCAGAAAGCCAAGCTGTGGCACGCTGATACTGAGAAAGAATGGGAGTCCTGAGGGTCACAGCAGGACATAAGCTTTGTAAAATGGGACAGTGGGAAGAAATTTTAAAAAATCCCAACCACCACCACCGACAACAAAACCTTATGCAGAGAAAGAGACAGAAAAAGACCAAACAACTGTCCACTGTGTTCCTGATAAAAACGTCAAGTGCAGTTGTAGCCATAGCCAAGCACAACAACAGAAATAGGACACACAAGTTCAGAAATATATGGTGCTTTGTCAGAGGTGACTGGACAAATTAGTTCTGAGCATTAGACAGAGACCAAACAGTATTGTCTCAACATTTAATTTCATCTTGAGGTTATTCAAAATTTTATGATTCTGTGAAAATCCTGTTCAAGTTAATTTCTTCTTGTTACTGGTATTGTACTGCATCCTCGAATAGATTCATTATTTCGTCTTCGTAGTTACATAGTAATTCTCTTTTAAGGGCAGTTGTTCCTGAGCCCTATTTATTACCAGGTTCAAGAAGACTGTTATATATGATTTCAGAATTACTTACAGATGAATTTGAGAAACTTACATTAAATTAATAGGGAAGTCAAGATTTGTAAGCTTTATATAGAGGAAAGAAATTAAACAAAGGAATTGTACTGCTTGTGGAAAGCAACCGGGAAAGAAATTCAGATTAAATTAGTGCAGAATCACTGACCAGTTTTTTGTAGATCCACAGAATCAGCAGATGCTTTGCCTCCTAGCATCTTCAGATCAGATCTTTCTGGAAAGACATAAAAATTGTGCTTAATGTACGTATATATAAAGGTAGTGATTTTAGTTGTATAGCAAGGTTAGATTAGCTGATTTAATGGTTCCTCTGCCCTAAAACTCTCCAGACCAGAAATAGCATCCCAGAAAAGGAAGAAAACTTTACAGGAGGTTTTCTTAATTTTTGTCATATTCATCTCAGAACACACTGAAAGTGTAACATAATAGTAGCTGAAGTCAGAGGCAATAAACTTGTATGACTTCATATCACTTGGGAATGACATTCAGCCATTTTCCTACAGCTTCCCATGATGCATGTTCTAAGGCTTTGTTTTTAAAAGTTACAAATGGGTGGATACTTTGGTGACTTCTTTGTTTAAATATTGATTTAAATTTAATTTTTTGGATGCTGAAATGAAATTTAAACCTCATTAAACCTATGTTACTATGTTTGTAGGAACACAATGTGAAATTTTATAGTTTACCAGACTCTACAGAGATTTATTTTTATTTTATTATTTTTTGCTCAAGGATCAACAATTGGTAGATAGTTTCCTTGATATTCTGTGATGCTGATGATTTAGTTTGTATCATGAAGACACTTATCAGTTCTGCTACAGCACATAGATCTTTTTTCTCCACCATTTGATCTAATCCAGCATGGAAGAAAGTAAATCACTAAATAAATAAATAAAATTAAACCACATAAACTTCCTACTAGCTGCTGAATTGCCTCAGAGGAGACTAAATTTTAATGAACTCACACAGTGGTATCAGTGCTAAGTAGATATTAGACTGTTTAAAGTATTTTTTTTTTTCTAGTTTGACTAACTCAATAAAGTCACTAAATTAGACTGAATGTAAGATGATATAATCATAGGACAATTCAGGCTGGAAGGGGGCTCAGGAGGTCATGGCACTTGCTCACAGCAGGGTCAGCTATGAGATCAGACCAGGTTGCTCAGGGCTTTACCCAGCCAGGTCTCAAAAACCTCCAAGGATGGAGCCTACACAATCTGTCTGGGCAACCTGTTTCTGACCTAACTGGGATTAAAGCAAATGTGACTGGTTTTACATGTCTTGAGATATTGAGAAAATAAAATAAAAAATAAGTTTGTTTAGTGTGGTGGATTTATTTCAGATGGAAATAATTCACTGTTTCTGTTTCCAATAGATAAAAGAAAGGGAAGGCTAAGTTCATCAAACTCCATTGGAGGACATAGTACTGATCCACTCCTACACAGTAGCAGAGGATTACAGAATACAACAAAGATATTTGATACTGCCTCAATTCTAGAATTTGTTTCAGGGCATCAGAAGCCATCTCTTACTATTTCCAGAAAAATACCTTATCTTATACAACTACAGGCTACAGGGGTGGGAGGAAGGCATGGTGTTTTCAGACTGGAAGTGATTTGAATAGAAGTCACCAGCGAGAGCTGGGTATCTTCATTACTAACTAAACTTTACTGAGGCTGAAATCACTCATGATGGAGCTAGATCACTATGTGTATTTAAATGATCATGAAGACAGAGAACAAGAGTATGAAAGTGACTCAGTGGCCCAGCAATTAGCCATCTAGGCAGGAAGTCCTGATCTGTCCTCTGGGACACATTTAATTATTCTTTGTCGGCTAGAACTGTCTTATTACCAGGGTGAATATGTCTTACAATACCCAATAGGTCGTCATTTTACAATGGCTTAGATGGTATGATAGTATGATTAAATTTTTTAGATGCAGGGAACTGAAACAAGGTATTTTGTGACCGTGCCAAAATCTCTTGTCTCTGTGCTTTCTGATAAAAAGGTGGCACCTTATTCTCCTCTGACACCTTTCCTCTCCCATGTGTGTGTACAGTATATGCAAGATAGGAATTGCAGTTTTCAGTAAATTCATAACAAATCTAAATTTAATTAGAAATTATACATTGCTCCAGCCTGAACCATTTCCCACTCTCTTCACAAACACTTGGCCTTGGGCTTATCCTTGGAACAGCCCCTATCAAATCTAACGTCGAATTGTTCAGTCAACTTCCACCATCACTTCACTAATGGTGCCAGTTCTTATCATCATCTCACAGACGCCTCTGCACGCTCTCCCACTTCCCCTCATGCTTTGAAACAAATTCTCATCCATATTTTCAGTCAGGCTATTGTTGCTTTTTCTGTGCTGTTTAAAACCTGCTTCTGTTGAGACACCAGCATTGCGGATATTTAGGTCTACCGAGATTATGCATTATTTAATTGTACCTTGTATGTCAGGACTCTGATGCTGTTAGGATTTACTAGATGTAACTGTAATAGAACTAGTAAGTGGTAAGAGACCTTATGCTAAGCTTGAGAAGGGTAAGAGTTCTCTTACAGGAAGGTGAATTCCTGCTTGTCCCTAGAATTGTGTGTCACAGCTTAGCTAAAGGACTATTTAAGACCAAAATTAGTTCTCCAAAAGTTGTTTGTCCAGGGAAGAATAATTTCTGAAAGTGGCACAAAAATGTCAAAGGATGTGCATTCAGAAATACAATTTAGACAGGCAGGCTAAAACATAAAGAAGACTGCGACCATGAATAACCAAAATTATGGCTCTTTTGAGATACTTCACTGACTCAAGTGAATGTTGCTTAGAGTCAAACTGATTTCAGATACTTTGATATGTCTATACAATTTTATTTAGTAAAAAATTGCACGTAAAAGATATTTTGAAATGTTGACCTAATTTGGGTGAAAAAGAAATACTGAAAAATTGGGTTTTCCTATAGGGCTGACGTTCTAATTTTTTAAAGTTAGAACTGTCTGGATTATGTGTTTCATAGGGGTTGAGCAGATCTGGGAAGAGGACATGGAAGCAGAGCCAGAAAGCCCTTGAGATCTTGTTCAATAGCAGATAAATCCTATAGATGTTAACAAGGAGGTTCTTGCAGGATCGAAGCTGTGCCTTTAAGCCTAGACTAAAGAATACAATGCAGATGGAGGAGTGAAATGTAGAGGGACAATACAGCACCTGCATCTGGCCTCAGTCACTCAGGAACCATGAGTCGTGCCACAAACAAAATAATTTTTTTTTGTTAAAAAACAAAAGAAAAAAAAATGGGGTCATCTGTTTTCTTAGCCATTAAGTCAGACTGGTGCCACATTTTTTACCATTGCTTCACAATCTTTAGCACTAGAAATGTCCTTCCTTCCCTCTCCCTTTTATATTAAACCACCTTCTCACAAAGCCAGGAGCGGATCCTCAGGGAGGAAAACCAACAACAAACACCCACGGTCTAGGCAATCTCAGGGGAACAATACAGTTGCTCCCTCAGCAAGCAAGGAGGAGACCTAACAATATCATCACACAACTGCTCTTCTGCAGGGCAGGATTTTCTTCCTCATGCATCTCCAGTTTCAGGCTGCTGTGGAGGCTACGTCCTTTGCTCCTCTGCAGCTCTGAAACAATGAACATTAATAAAGAAGGCCACCAGGGAAATCTCAGAGTTTCTTGGGCCTTGTCTGCCCTCTCTGTTGCTTTTATCACCACTAAGCAATTGGAGATTTGGCAAAAGCTGAGGTTTACTGTATGGATGGCTCAAATGACCTCTGGTGATGGAAAATGCTTAAGATTTAGTTTTTCTGTGTCAGATCAAAGAATAAACATCAGTGGCTATGCAAAGTCTGAAGTCAGTTTAAAGTCAGTTTTAAAATATGACTTCAATATGGTTTTGTTCTTTAGTAAATATTTTAAAATATTTATACAAAATGCTTGTATCTGGTCTGTAGGAAGACTTTTAAACGTCATAGATTGAGACAGTCTATGGCACAAACATCCTAATCATAATACAACTTCTTGAGAATGCTGTTTCTACTACTTTTGACATTATCTTAATTTGAGCCAGAATTTTACTAGTTAGTGAAAGTAAATAATTCTTATTTATTAAATTTTAGCATTTCTCCCATTGACTTCATGAACCCCCCAAAGTGACTTGTTTCTGAGGCAGGGACCCCCTTGCCTCTAACTGAATGCAAGTTTTGGTTGTTTTCCAAGTTGGGAAAAATGCAAGTGCCCTTCTTGTCAGAGATTTATGGAAACATTGATAAACTTCAATAGAAAATAGAGTATTAGATAGTATCCTCTCAATAGAGTTTTTATCAAAGAAATCATCACATAGAACCCTCCACAACGTAACTAAGATATATTTTAAACATCTGATTATACATAAATTTCTATTTCAAACAAGTTTTACAGAAACTTTACATATTTCTGTAGAAAACTTGACTCCAGTTCTTTTAAATGCTACAGGGCCATTTCATTAGGGAACTATTAATCTTATAGAGTAAAACATGTCTTCTCTTAAAATGTATTATAGAAAAATAGATTAAAACTATCTGTGCCTATTTTCCCCCAAAGCCATAAAGAATTTTAAAGATTCAATTCATTTTGACTTTTTACCATCCTTTGACAGATTATAGACAGGCAAATTCCTTCATAATATAGTGGGTATGTTAAAATAAAATAGCCCACCAGCAGCCTGGCCATGAAACAGTCCCACAGGTTGTTCTAGACCTGGAGAAATGACTTTATTAGAACCAGCCAAGCAAATGTGCCAGCTCATTTTCTAACTGCTGGAAAATTTAATTCCAGAACTGGCATGTGGGTGTTGCAGCTGCCCAGCTTGCCTCAGAGTGGCCAGATTTAGAGTCAACAGAGGAATAAACCAAGGGACATCACTTGTATCCCACACCACACTGAACCCTCCAGAGGCAGCCAAGACGATACTGTTATGCTTAGTTATTAATGATTTAATACATGTTTATTTCAACACTTTGTGTCATCAGCCAGTGATTTCAGCACGCGTTCTTGAAAAGACCATACTAATGGAACTTACCAGAAGATTAATGCTTCATCTGTGCAGAATGCACACAGCTGAAAAGTAGAGGAGGTTTCTTGACAGCATCTCTGGTAACCATGTATTGCAGAATTAATTGCAGTGAGGACTAGAGCTCAAAAGTTGAGGTCTAGATCCAGACTTTACCAGCTTGCAGGTATGTGGGTTTGATCCAGCCTGTCCAAAATACAAGATCCCTATTAACAGCACATTTCTAATAGCGTTTTTCCAAAGCTTAGAGCAGCTCAGATGCAGGGATTGATTTCTGTCCCATTTTCATTCAATTTCAGTTTATGGATCATGGTTTTAAACCTTGGTGTACATTTATGGTACTATATAAATAATAACAGTGACACAATAAACTACAAAAACATGTCATTTACAATGTTATTGTGAGTCAAAGATAAAATATAAAATCTGGGCTGTAACTACAGTATTCTGATCCAAACTGAGATTCTCCACTGTTTCAGTGGTTTTCATTGTCCACAAGCACAAAACAAAATGGGTAAATTAACTATTGGCTTACTGTTTCAGCCAAGAGTCTGTCACCTTGCAAAATACAAGAAAAAAATACAAAGAAGGGAAAATGTTCTACAAGATGTAGCAACTGAAAGTCAGCACGCATTATTTGAAAGTTGTGATCGGTGGCCAAACACTTCAACAGCCGTGTCCACAGTCTATCAGACAGAGATGTTTTCCACACCAAAAAGTGTCAGATGTTTGTAATTTGCTTTTAAGATTATATAGCAGTTATAAAATTTGCAAGAAAGGGATCAGTGTTTACATATGGTGTCATTGCTAGTACATTTGTTTAATCAGTTATCAGTAAATGGTTTAATTATTTAATATCAGTGCTTTTTTTATTTGTTTCCAGTAAATTAGTGATAACTGTTTTGATTTCACATGGCAGCTTGAATCATATCAAATCCCTCTTCCACCTGATTTTAAATCCCTCCTCCAGCTGATTTTATTTAATTTTAGTAAATAGTTTTTTATCTGTTTGTTGAGGTTTCAATGCAGGCACTCAGCACAGACTTGGCTTCCATTCCTTTCCAAATTTCTTAAGATGTTGCTGCTGTTGCATGGTGTTTGCATGTTTTTGGTTAGCTGGTTTTCACTGGCATAACTCAGCTGGGACACTGATCCCGAGTGATATGTCTGCATTCAGGTGGGAAGGCAGTCTCATCTGCAAATCCACACTAAGCAGAAGGCAGGATTATCTGCCTTCTTACTCTGAAACATGGTGCCTTCCTGCTAAAACTGTCTCACTGATAAAAGACTAGCAGAAGTGGCCTCAGCTATCATTTGCAAAGGTAAGTAATGAGTTTGAGTTCTTCCATTTTCTATAAGAAATTAGATGTCTTTGAAGATAGGTAAATACTCAGTTTGTGATGAAAGGAGACACTCAAAATCACACTCCCTTTTGCATATTTTTGCCATGGTATGAAGTACAGAATATAACTTCTGAATTCTCTGAATAAGCTGCACAGAATTTTTTGATAAATTAGTTTTTGCACACTTAGAATAGTTGCAATATATGAAATATTGAACAATATAAAATTATTACTTTCCATTGCATTTTATTCAGCACAGTCTGGATGCTATTAAGTTACACATGACACACTATGCTATATTAACATTTCATATATATGATCTAATAAGTGTAGTACCCCAGGTTTGAAAAATAAGCTACTCGGAAAGAAAGCATAAGTCAGACATTATTGCCTACTGGTAGTCAGCTTCTTCATAGCTGGAGACAACATTGTTAACTACAAACTCCAACCACTCTGGGCCAAACACTCCCCATTATTAAGTTTACTTTCAGTTCCCTCTCAAGAAACATCCCCTGAAACGACAGAAGGGTGTTATTATTTGATTCTATAGTCTATACAATGCTTTAGCTGCCCATTTTGGCACTTATGGTAAATTTTTTTCAGGTGTGAATCAAATTCTTCCATTCTTGTTCTTGTGTTTCCTCCATCCTCTGTCCTTGGGCTTCTTCTGACAACTACAGTTGCTGTTGCTGAAGAACTCAAGTATCTCTTCCTAACTACAATGTTAGCTGGTGCTGATCAAGCTGTCCTTCCTTTGGACAGGGACCCCCCCAAAAAAATAATTCCCTGACCTCCAACTTCAATTGCTAGGACTTCTAGTCTTTTTGTATTTTTTCGGAGTAGTCTTCTTCTCTCAAGAGACCCTTGAACAACTCATTAGGGTCTCTAGTATAGCTCTCGGGATCAGGCAAACCTCTCAGCCAGAAGCAGAGCTGGCAGTCAGCTCAGATAAGCGTAAATGAAATTTTTCATTATATTTTCATTTCCATCCTTCACATTCACACCTTAACACTCAGAGCACTCTTGGGCACAGATCCTGATGTACTTAAATGAGTATGTGTTTAAATTATTTTGTATTTATTTTTATTCTTGCACTACCTCTCTGCTTCATTTTTTCCATTATTTTACTGGCTTACAGTGCTTCATACTCCATACCATATATATCACTGGATAAATGTTTTTATATTATTGACTTCTCAGCCTGGTGCTACATGGGAAACAGACACAAAGTGCCCCAGTACACACAGAAGGAAACAGTTATGATGTCCTATGGTATGGCAAGGAGGCAAAGAACAGCACAAAAGGAAGATATTCACTTTAGTGTTAGCAACGCTAGCCTGAAAGAGTCCTCACAGGCATAAAACCCAATGGCCTATTGCCATTTAACTTACAGCATTTTCGTTCCATTGTGTAGCCATTCACTTCAGTTGTATCTCAACTTACACCGATGGAAGGCAAAAGACATTTGGGCTTTAAAACTATATTTGGTCCCAGTTTTATGAATTGAAACCAGAGATTCCTTTGCCATTTAATTTCATAGAATAATAAAATAATTCAGATTGGAAAGGACCGCCTGAGGTTTCTAGTTCAATGTCCTGCTCAGAGTAGGGTTAGATGTGAGGCCAGGTCAGGTTTCTCGGGACTCTTCCCAACTGTACCTACAGGAACAGAGCCTGCACAACTTCTCCAGGCAGACTGCTCCAGTGCTGGACCATACTTATGGTGAAAATGCTTTTCTTTATAGCCAGTCAAAAAATCCCATGTTTCAGTTTATGACCATTGCCTTTCTTCCTTGCACTAGATACCAGTGAGGTGCTCGATCTTCCCCTAGTTATGGGCAGGCTGTTTTTGGGTTCCCCAAAGCCATTTCTTCTCTAAGAGGAGCAGGTCCAGCTCCCTCAACTCATCCTAAGGCAAGTACTCCAGCCCTGACCATCTTGGTATCTCTCCACTGTACTCTCTCAAGTTTATTGATGTCTTTTAATCTGGAGGGCACAAAACTGGATGCAGTATTTCAGATGTGATCTAATGAGCGCCAAATAAAAGAATAATCACTTCCCTCAAGCTATTGGCTATGCTCCTGTTAATACAGCGCAGTATGCTGCTAGCCTTCATCACTGCCAGGGTGCATTAAACGCTCCTGGAAAGCAAGTTCCACTAAGGAGCCTTATGGATTTATATCCCAGTGAGTTGCATGCACTAAGCTGCCCTATAGAGGGGCCTAGCTCTCCCCATTCACCGTATAGGGAGCCTGGAGGAATTAGCCTATAATGTAAAACTTTTTGAAATATTATTTATAAAATTTAATGACTACCTTTATAATATTGTGTACTAAAAAATGATCTCTGAAGAAACAAAACCGTATTCTAGTTAGGGGTATTAATTTGAATAAATATAATTTCAGAAAAAAAAAAAAAAACTTCCAAGGAAGAGGAAAACCCCAGTCCAAGCTGAAAGAATGAAAAGAGGACATATTTGGTAAAAAAAATCTTCATAGTTAAAACTGAACTTCTACTAAAGAAAAGGTCATAAAAGAGTATTCTGGTGAAAGACATGACATGATCCTTAGGAAAGAAAAGGTAGACAGGACGTGAAATAAGCTAAGACATTGGAGCAGCTAAGGGTAGTTTTTAATTTACTCTGAGATAAGGGTTTTTTTTATTTCTATGCTTTTGTAGATGTTTCAGAGCCTGTCATGGAGAACTTAAGCTTTCTCTTTGGTTAAAAACCCCTTTGTTTCTGTTATAAACTTACCTAGGATGTAAAATTATTTTGGGATAATTTAGAAAGCATGAAGTATGAAACTTGAAGGGAAATCACCAGTTCAGACAAAACAAAATAGATGTTTCAGGCAAGCCCATTTTGACGTCCACAGTGCAAGGAAAGTTTGGGAAATCTTAGCTTTCAGCCAAGGTGTACCCTGCCAATGGGACAGAACCATGAATTTCCAATAAAAGGGTAAAAGATCCTCCTGGCAACAGCTATCCTGTGTTCCTCTTGGAAGAGCAGAAAGTAGTGAGGCAATGCATAATTTGAGGAAAACCCTTTCTTGTTACTTCTTCATTCTGCAGAATTCTGAACATTTATTTGGGATTCTCCTCAGTGTGCCCTTCTCTGCAGGTCCAAACAGAAACTTACTGATGTCAGGAACATTCCTATTGTTTTTGACGTATTGAAAACAAACTTTACCTAATCTTATTAGCGGCCTGGTGTTTTAGAGAAATTATTATTAGTCTACTGACAAAGAGAATATTGCAGATACCTTTCTGTCAGAAACACAAATGGGTTGGGTGAGTTATTTTTGCTTTGGGTTGATTTGGAGCAGAAAGTTTTTAAAGGTGGAGTGTTCCTTCTTTTTCAAGTTACTCTCCGTTTTTCCTGCAACAGGCCAGTCTGCCTAACAATTACCTAAGCATATTTGATGGCTGTGTTCTGTTATTTTCATAAGTGTTTTGAAGGAATGTGATGTCATGTAGCAGCAATATGCTGTCCAATTCAAGCTGATCAGGAAGGGAGAAACCCCATATGGATTTTCTTCTTTAACAAACTATTAGAAATGAAGCTCCTATGCAATTCACTCTCCTGTCTAAAATTTCAGAACCGTGGTGATGATAGCTAGCAGCAGTGACATTACCTCAAATGCTTTCTTAAGAAAAATGACACAGTATGTGAGACTGAACAGAGAAGGAGGAGCTGGGTTTTCAGATTTTATGTCTATATTTGATTGGCTGGCTTCAATTAACACATTAAACTTTGTAAAGCTTTTATGTCTTCATTTTTTAAATGGGGATAATTATAAGTAGTTCATCATATCTATGAAGATCTCTGAAGATCTGCTAATGAGAGAATGTCTTATCAGTGCAGGGTATGATTACAACATAGCTGATTAATGGAACTATGCCTGCAGGGGCGGGGGTAGTGGAGGAGGAAGAGGTGAAAATAGAAACCATACTTTTGTCAGATTCAAGGAGCTAGTGAAGAATGAGGACAAAATGCTACATTGCTTTGTAGAAAATTAAGGATCACAGCTACATCTATCACCATAAATGGCTTGCTTGAATTGCTTGCATTCTCTGTCTGAGCTGCAATATTTCATTCAACTAACCATTCGTTAAACACACATCCTGAAAGTAAATAACTTTAATGTAAATAATTTGTGAAGCATTGTTCCATCTGTTGAAAATGTGCAGTAGTAGTTTCGACCCTTGTCTAAACCAGGCAAGCTACTTTCAGGCAAGTTTGGGAGGTAAATGAACTGTCTGGCTGCTTTTCTTGGCAACATCTCTTATTAGTGGGAGGTGGCAGTAAAGAGAACATGAGGAAGACTGAAAGTGTTTACTTAAAACTTTAGCCAAATGGCTAGGGAGAGTTAAGATAAATCATAACTGTCAATGATGACAACTTTAGACTGCTACTAGTTCACTCCTGTTTATGCAGTTTTAAATGTTGCACTTAGAAATGTTTAGGAGCAGACTGAATTTTTATTGACAGATGCCGTAAGTTGTTTAGATGTAAATATTTTGGACTTGGTTCTAACAGTGACATGGAAGATTTGCAGGAAGAAGGCTGTAAAGCTTCACACAACACTTGAGAGATAATATTTTTTAAGAGTGTCTCCAAAGCATGCATCTGTGACTCATATTTCCCCAAAGAATAAGGTCCATAGATCAATGCAGGCTTATTACACTTTCTCACACACAAAAAAAAGCCAAAATAAAATGTTACAGCAATTGGCCATATGGGATTATTGAACTGAGTCAGTTTTCTTTCCTTTTTTTCCCACTCCTGTCTTGAGCACCTTTCCTCCACCCTCTTTTTTTTTTTTGTTTTGTTTTTGGATGGTGGCTTGGATACTAACATTTAAATAGCAGTTAAGACGTCAGAGTAAGCTAGTGAAAGGGCAGAAGTTCAGCCAGTAATGTCAAGATTTTTTTCTTACAAGATTGAGTCATGCTGACCAGTGCCATGAAATACAGTACCATGTGAAAGATCAGGGTGAATTGATCAAGGATTTAGATCAATTTATATTTTGCTTTTAACTGTGGCAGCTGCTGCTTCTTTTAATACACTTACTTAAGTTAAAGTAAGCAGCACATCTAGATGTTCTTTTGTTTATATAGTTCTATAAGATTCGCTTTGTAGACTGTAATATTGCAGTACTGGTTCCAGCAGGAAAAGCAGCCCAAGAATTAGAATACTCTAACCCTGAGTTCAAATCCCTTCTCTGTTTAGAAATGGAAGTATCACTGAGAGACTTATCTTCCAAAAATCTTCAGTATGGACAATCATTTTTAAAACACACATACTTTAGCACAGAGGTACTTCCCTATAGATTGTTCATGTTGTCCTATTTGGATGGACCAAAATGGACCTTCTCAGTGGAGTTTAGTACCATGGATGAGATGCATGTGAACATAAATAAATTGCTTTCCCACTCTGTTGCTACATATGAAACCCTAGTTCAAGAGCATACTCATTTGCTTGACATTGAATCGGTCTAAATCCAAAATATGGGTTCTTAGCTCACTCCAATCAATTCCTGCTCAATCATGGAATTGCATTGTCCTATGGCATCAATTTTTCTTAACATTTACATTCTGGTTTTAGTGATCTTCAACACCTTAGTCCTGATGAGGCCGAACAGTATGGTTAATATCTCCTATCACAGTTCCACCAGACTTTACAAAGCAGTTATTGATTTTTCAAAACTTGCTTGAGAAGCTTGATCTAATAGAAATGCCAGACCTTCCCCTTCATGTCCCAACTGGCCCTCCAAGAGCAGGCATTGAGCTGTGAAAGAACTGGATTTAATTCCTACCAGGGTACTGGCTGCTCAGGAGGGGATGTATTTTTAGCCTCTCTTCTGAAAGCTTTTTCACTTTTCTCAAAAAGTGTAAAAAATTCACTGACTCAGAGAAGGAGGAGGAACGTGCCTGTAAGGGCCTGACTCAGGAACCTTTACAGGAGATGCATGGCCAAGCAAGGTTGTCTGAGCTTCTGTCCCTGTCTAAAGACCTGGTTTTGTACTTTGCCCGTGTCTGCTCAAGCTAAATATGCAGGCAGCGACTCGCACTTGAGACTCACCAGCCTGATGTACTCCTCCAATGACTAGAGAGTAATCTTAATTTTTTTAATCATCTCTTGCAATGCAAATCTTCATATGTCCAGGTAAAATGGAAAAGCCTTAATCAAGGCTCTTTCGGGGATTGCTCTTCATTGCAAAGTAAAACCAGGTACCTATCTCCAGATCTGATGGCTCAAATGGCTCATATCCACTCTGCTTAGAACTAGGTCTACTTATAGCAGAAGTGTCTTGGAAAGTGTCTTGGATGGACTAGTCTCAAACAGAGTCAGAGCGCACTATACAGCATTGATGAACAAGAATTCAGTACCTTAAGTCTTCCTTATGCCTCTTTTGAATTAGTAACATCAGTGTACTCAAGGATTTCTCTGAAAAGTTTCATACTGCCACTTCAGGGCTTTAAATTCTTCTGGAGCCCAGGTCTTTCTGAATTAAATGAATCAGTCTAAATTTAAGGGAGCAAGTCAGCTGCCGAAACAGAGGCATTTAGCACAGTTGGAGACATGTTAGGATCTTATGTGGCTAACAGGCAGCTACAATCTGGGGTTTAAAAGATTCATGCCTCTCTGGAGTGGCAGTTAGACTCCTGTAGGTTAGATTGGGCTACATGGCTTATATGGATGTCTCATCAGATCTGCAATACCCAGCTTCAAGCAACTGAATCACTCCTTGAATAGAAAGGATGGATTCCATCCTTTATAGAAAGGATGGAATTTCCTTCCCTTCAGACAGCTAAACTTTGGAGAGCTGCAATGTAGATGCCTACATGCGAGCTCCACTTTTAGTCAGTGGAGATCTAGACTCAGAGTCAGTTTCCAAAATGTAGGCACACAGTGGCATTACTGGTGGTTTTTTCTTGGCCTGCTACCATTCCAGAAAACCATTCCAGACCAAACCATTTTCTTGGCCTGCTACCATTCCAGCTACCATTCCAGAAAACATGGATCTTCCAGAAGTTCTCTGTTGTATCTGCCAGCCCCACATGAGTATTTCAGGTACATTCAGGCAGTCAAGATGCTGACAGATACATATTTTAAACAAATTAATTGAGTAAATGGTTTGCAGTCAATAAATGACATAGAATCTAGAGACCTGCCATACTCCTGCTAAAGAGTTACGCTGTATCTGACATACTGTGTTAACTGCATTGATGATGGGTTCAGTTCATTTGCCTGAACAAAAGCATCCGACAGACCCAGATCAGAGAAACCATAGGACCCATGGGGATCCCAAGAGACAACTAATGGAGAGAAATGAGGACTCTTAGATATGACCCGTTTCTTCTCAATGATTCCTAAAATAGGTTAAGATGAGTTGCACATTAGAAGAGCCTATTTCTCAGTAGACCGCAGAAATAGTCCAAGGTGACTAAACCCGTCAAAACATCTTCAGTGCATGTATCTAAAGACAGGGGTCTTTAGAACTCCATTGTGAATTCAGTTACCTCATGCCATTAGAGATACAGCAGATTGCCTAAGACATCTGCATAGGGCTGGTAGACATCTACAAGAGATCAACAATCTGTGGGGGATTTTATCTGGAGATCAACTAGTGCATCCTGAATCTTCTCAAATGGCACTGGAAAGCTGTGTCTAGCAACTGAATTGAGCATTCTAAGCAAAACCAATGTCCTTTCATGAAGGATCCTCTGCTGGCTGCTGAGAGCTAACAGGAGCGTAGCTTCAAGCTCAGTTTGACTTGATGCATTAGTATCACTGGTAATACTGATTTAACAAACTAAAGGTTTATTCTGACCGTCATGCCTGCAGCTGGTTTATAAGAAAAGGAAATGTGCTGAATCTGAAAGTAGAGCCAATGTTTCCAAAAAGCAGAGATGCAATTGAACTGATGGTCATTCTTTATCTTAGCAATTGACCGTCTTTGATGTAAAAATCAAGTCTAAACAAACGTACAGTTTCAAGGTTAAAATGTGAAAAATCCATACGTCTTTTAAAGATGAGCTCTGTGAAGGGATTTTTAAGAACAGAAATTTTCCTATATACACTTGGAAAAATGAACTGTTCAAATATTCCTCAAAAATTGGCTTCATGTTAAGTCTCTGAGAGTCACAAAATAACCAGCTTTAAACATTGCAAAAATAATTTTTATCACAGAAAGGACTTCCTTTATAAATGATGGCCAATCAAAAATGATTAGAAAATTTGCAAATCCAAATTGGAATGGAAACTGATTTAAATCATAGATGTCCTCTGAAAACAAAACAATAGCCCACAATATTTCAACTGTCTTTCAAAGGTTTTACACATTGCTGAGCACATTTTGAAAAATTCTGCTGTAAAAAGACTTTATTGGCATCACAATACTCAGTATAAATCTGTAAAGATGAATCTGTTCAAACTTTATGGAGCAGCAGTGGAAATCTTTGAAGAACTGGGGACCCTTAAATAGAAATTGGCTAAGATTCATGAAACACTTGGGGTTGCTTTCCAGTAGAGCATTGGAAAGCTTGCTCTATTCAGTTAACATACCACAAATGAAATGAATGGATAATACAGTACAGCTCTGCACAAAGTTGAAAAGGGCATTCTCAAGGAACTGCAGTCCCATCACTGTGGTATTTAATACAGAATACAGTAAAGGACATGTTATAAAAGTAAATACATAGTGCTAAACTAACAGAGATAACAAGAATGATTTAGAAAGAAAAGGTCTTGGCTAACTTGATGCTTCAGGAGGCTGCAGACAAAGCTGATAAAACACAGCATAATTTATTTGGATCTTCAGAACATTTTGACAAAGTTCCATACTACTGGTCTCTGTTTAAGCTAAAAGTTGCCAGGATCTAGGGAAGTACATGGGAGCGGATAAAGCGCTGATGGAAAAACAGAAAACAGAGAAGCTATGTTAGATTGTGGAAAACTAGATTTACTGGGGCCCGACAGGGGTCAACATTTAGGCCTCTACTGTTCATGATCTATAAAAATGATATAGACTAGTAAAATACGCTGACAGCACAATGTGGAAGGAGCTGTGAACCTACAACGTAAAGCTAGAAAAATTCAAAAGTGTTTTTTGCTTAGCTTGCTTGTTTTCGTTGCTCAAAAAGCACTAATAATCTCCTTTGCGCTAGCTCGTCAACACAAATGCATTTTAAGAATGCCTAAGCTATAAGGTAAATAAAGACAGGCCAGAGGAAAAAAAAACTGTTTTGGCTCATATGCAAATATTACATTAGCGTGCCTAAAGTCCCACATTGCTTGGGGAAGTGCCAAAAAATCAAAGATATAACCCCAGGTAGGACATGAGTGAATTCCCTAGTTTTATGTCCTTTTTTTTTTTAAACGGTTCATGACTCTGTAGTGTTAATACAGGGGTGGCAAACAGAACTCCAAAGTTATAGAAATAACCTCAACGGGAAGAAGAAAATTCAGAACTCTAAAATTGGTTCATCAAGATTCTTTCAGAACACCTTAAAAATGTTAAGACTCACTGTAACCCTAAGTTTGATTTCAGTAGGAGGCTATTAACACTAGTTTTGTAAAAAGTGAGTTCATTGTTACTACTGGTTGATCCTTGTCAGACAAAGCAGTAGGAGTAGGTAGACTTACATGCAGTTCCTGACAGAGATTTCTCTGTCCTCGTAGGTAACAGAAACAAATTTTGTGTGATGATCATGACAATGCTTTCTTTTTCCAACCCATAAATTCTCTAGATTTCTGTAACTTCGGGGCAAGGATCATCTCTGCTGGAACATATATCTTTGTTTAAATCAGTGGAGATCCCTACATTTGTAGATCCCTAAAGTTTGGTTCAGAATTCCGGTTCTTCTAGTTGATAAATGCAAATTCTTTAAAGACAGGACTGAAATGTTACTGGCATTGGTGGTTTCTGCATTTTTCTAGGTATAATACTATCTTCTGAAGCTAAGCATTACCATGGAATAAAAAAATGAATGTTATTAATAAATTACTGATAACAAACTGAGAATCTATCAAGCAGTATATTGTAAATTGGGATGTAGCAGGGACTGCTCATAAGTTTTTCTTTCAAATGCCTTAGTATGAAGAAATTAGATTTTCCCTGTAGCCCTTCTTTTTGAACAGCAGCTGTTTTCCTAATAATAGCAATTGCTGAAAACAGTTTTCAATACTGGGGCACTGTGGTGCTTTTTTCACAAGCTTCCATTCTCTGTGGCGCTTTGCAAACCTTCACACGCTGCAAAACCCCATAGTCATGTAAGTGGTCCCATTGAATACAACAGTACATGCCATCCAAGAAGGGAACCCAACCTATATGTGAAAACAGGAATGTGGTGTAATGATTTAACACTTTAGGACCAAAGTATTTAAAATAATAAGTTCTGGTTTGAGGTAAAACAGAACCATCTTCTGTTCAGCAACTTCACTTTTTAGCTAAATCTCTTCTAACTACTGAAATTGGCAGCATATCATGCAGAAAATGTTTGCTTTCAGAGTGATAAGACCTATGTTTATATTGGTGCCAAGGAAAGGTATGCAGAGAGGCTCTTGCTTATACTTATTGCCATAACACCCAAGGCCAACCAACTCTGTTATTTGCCCCATTGGAGGGTCAGAAGTGGTCGGAAGCAGAAAAGCATAGGGGGATCCCATCTGCGGGGAGGAGTGGACAGGACAGGTGACCCAAAACTGTACCAACAGGGTATTCCATCCCATCTGCCTCATGCTCAGTGTAACAGCTGAGGGATTAAAGGATCAGCCCTCTTTCTTTAATGGCCGAAGTCTGAGGAGGACTCTCTTCCTCTGCCTTTGATCCCAATCCAGAACCCAGTTCCCGTCCATCACTGACTCCAGTCTGGGACTTCCCAGTGCCAGCCAGTGACATGATCATCATCCTGGGAGCTTGTTAGGGTTTTGTATATATTTCTTTTTTTATTTTATTTTATTATTAATATTTCCTTAAAGTAGTTCCTTCTAAACTCATAAGTCTCTTTCTCTCCTGACTCTCCTCAGAGAGAGGTGGAGAACATCTGTCGTTCCGCCTGACTGGCCAGTCCAGTCCAAACCACGACAACTTGTTCTTCATCAAATGTTTTCATAGCAAAAACACATTTCCTGACCAATTCTATATCTAAGTCTTTGCTGAGATTCATCTGATTATTAATGTTTCTAGGTAAGCACCAGGAAGCAACATCTCCCATACTGAACATAAGGAATCTAACTCCACCCCAAAGTAAATGCAGTTTCCTTAGGCTAATGTTCTGAAGTTCACAAAAATAGAATGTGGCAATATATAAATAAAAATGTAAACCCAAATCTTACTGCTATATTTGATAAGATAGAACATAGCTACGTTGCTATTATACTTACTAGTATGGGTCGGGCCTACTGTTCGAACCTGCATAGCTTGTGTCTACATATCTAAACTCTTGTTTCCCCACCTCACAAGCACAGTGGCCTCATCCATGCCACCTTCTGGATATGGTTTCTAACCCATGCTGTCCTCTGATCTATAGAGCCTGGGAGAGCACTAGTTGGGACATGCCAAAATCATACCAAGGAGCATATTAAGGATTTGTCAATATAGATTATGGTGTACCAATGCTCAAAACAATATCCTGTCCCTTCTTAGTTTACTCGTACAGAGGTAACTCACTGGAACAAAATTTTCCCATGTACTCGTGGTCAGTAGTGTCTTGGCTAAGTAATCCCAAGACAGTGGAACTATCAGCGACAAAAAGTTTACTATTTTGCTAATAGTGAGTAGAAATCCATAGAACTGGTTTGGCATAAATGCAGTATTAAAATAGATACTTAAAACATGCACTTCAGCATGAGAAATACTAATTTCCTCAGCCTATCTATGGTTGTCATTGAAATACGGTGCTGAAGTGATGTGTATAATATTTTCAAATGAGAAGCATACATTTTAGATTGTGAAATACCACAACAAAGAGCTATCTAATAATATTTTTACTGGGTACGGAGAACTGAAAAAGATTCAGACCACGATTAGCGGAGCCAGATCCAGAAAGAGAATCAAATAAGGTTCTAATTAAATTTAAAAGACTCAATATTATCTTGTAAAAGCTTGTGATGAAGGGGAAACAGCACAAACAGAATAGACAGCAACCACATCAGGTGTCATAGATGCCAGATCTTCCAAAGTTTAAATGATGTCCAAAATAAATCTGTTTTTAATAGCAATTTTAATTCCTCATACGCCTTCCAATATTTTGGGGTAAGAGAGGCACATTCTCCTCTGAACTGTATGTAAATGAAAGAAGGATAGCTGAGGTGTATGGGAATTACATGACCTTCTTTGGACAAATAAAAAGCTGATACTGGTGGAAGGGACAGACAGTTGGATCTTTATAATACTGGACAGTTTCCTTTACCCTTTATTTGGCATGTTGGCCTAAACCAATACTTCCAAAACTCTTTCCACTACAAGCCAGGAATCCTAGTTTTTTTAATTCCACAGACGAAAATAAGGTCTCAAACTCTGGGCTTGGAACTGCTAACCTAACAGAGTCTGAGGAAAGCCTGATACCTTTCATTTCATTAAAAGAATACTTTAAGTAGAACCTCTGAAACAACTAGAACAACAAATTAGAAAAAGAAAGAAAAATTTTCATGCATGTAAAGGATTATTCATGCCTGAAACTCAGGTTTCATATCTTAGACCTAATCTGGGACCCGTGTGCCAAAGGTTTTGTGTGGTTCTACAGCTATATCAATTGGTCTAGGGAAAGGTCATCTATAAATCTTACCTTGCTTATACCCTGTCATGCATTTTATTAATATTATTTTATCTCAACACATTCAAATCTGTTTGTTATCACTATCTCTGTCACTGATGCCTAGCAAAGATGACATGCTTGCAAAAGGAATCCAAGCGTGTATGCGCAAGGTCTTCTTCTTGTGCCACATTTCTTCTCCCTTACTTTAATGATCTTAATCATCTTGAAGTAAGTTCAGTGCGCCACAAAACTTTTCAGTGGGAGGAATGACGTAACATGTATTACACAGTTTGAATCTTTAAGGGGCTGGATGGGGTCAAGGTTACTCAGATTCTCACAGGCTGAAGCCTTTAATTTAAACAAATCTGCTTCATATTTCATGTTAAAGGATTTGCAATTTGCTTTTGATGTATTATGAATGCAGAAGGAAACCTACCAAATTGTTTAAAGGAGAACAATAAAGAAAGGAATAAACTTGCTCTCAAAAGCACAGATTTAGTTATACACAAGCCCTCTGTCAAGTCAAAGCAGCTTGTCAAGCCTACTTCTCTGCAGCCCCGATTTTGAGCCCCTCTTCCCATGCTAAGTAATGTTTTCTTTTCCTTGGCATGAAATAGCTCCATATCTTGATGTAATTTCTTCTGTTATAACGGAGAGTTAGTTCTTCTGGAGGGACCCTTTCCTGAATGAACTCTGCTGGCCACAGTTTTGACAATGACAGTCTGATATAACAAACTTCGAGGTAGATGGACCAGAAATCTGAACTTTTAACTGATAATCACAGTTATGAGTTCAGAACAGCATAGGTGATAAGTCCATTTTCCCCATCAGTGAAAATGAAATTAAGCCCACCCAAAGCAAGAACTTGGAAGAAACCTGTTCACCAAGCTGAAAACCTCACTCAGAAGCTGGAATTATTTCTTTCCCTGCAATTCATATGTGATTCTTTCATCTTAATAACAATAACAGAA
The DNA here is from genome assembly GCF_000708025.1 of Charadrius vociferus. Classification (NCBI taxonomy): domain Eukaryota; kingdom Metazoa; phylum Chordata; class Aves; order Charadriiformes; family Charadriidae; genus Charadrius; species Charadrius vociferus. Next base: position 4,807,407 of record NW_009648369.1, read on the forward strand.
AGAAAAATAGAAGAATTATATGTTTTCTTTGAAAATACTTTCCAATATTTCAAACAGAAATGGTAGTTATATGAAATCTAAGATCATAAAGCAATAAATACTGAATAATATTCAGTGACTAATGTCTTAAAGCTGAACTTTATTCAATTACATCAGCATAGAACTTGAATAATAGAATATTTTTCTTCTTCCAACATTCATCTTCCATCTGAGCAGAGAAATTTCTTAAGTGAGATCTACCTCTGCCTTTAGTCATTGCCCAATAGTCATAAGTATAGACTTCAGACTTGAGTAGGTACTTTGTGTATACAACTAGAAGACAAATGCATTCATTGGTGCCCTGGGATGAAGCACTGGAGGGAAGATGGGCCCAAGACAGTTGGTTAATATTCAAGGATCACCTCCTCCAAGCTCAGGAGCAATGCATCCCTACAAGGAGGAAGGCAGGCAGAAAAGCCAGGAGGCCTGCATGGATAAACAAGGAGCTCCTGGACATGATCAAAAGCAAAAAGGAGGGCTATAGGGAATAGAAACAGGGGCAGGTAGCCTGGGAGGAATACAGAGGAATTGTTCAAGCAGCCAGGGATCAAGTTAGACAACCTAAAGCCCAGATAGAATTAAATCTGGCCAGAGATGTTAAGACAAACAAAAAATCCTTCTTTAAGGATGTCAGTAAGAAAAGAGAGACTAGGGAAAATGTGAGCCCTCTCTGGAAGGAAATGCGAGAACTGGTTAGCTGGGACAGAGACAGAGCTGAGGTCCTCAATGACTTTTTTGCCTCAGTCTTCACTGACAATGACTGCAGCCGCACTGCCCATGACACAGAATGAAAAGGTGAGGATTGGGAAAGTGAAGAACCTCCCACTGTAGGTAAAGATCAAGTGCAAGACCACCTGAGGAACCTGAAGTTGCACAAGTCCATGGGACCTGATGAGATACATCCGCAGGTCCTGAGGGAACTTGCAGATGAAGTCATTAAGCCACTAGCCATCATATTTGAGAAGTCAAGGC
>NW_009648369.1:4808801-4809235 GCF_000708025.1 Charadrius vociferus
GGTGAGCGATACCATCCAGAGGGACCTGGACAGGCTGGAGAGGTGGGCCCAAGCCAACCTCATTCAGTTCAACAAGGCCAAGTACAAAGTCTTCCACCTGGGCCGGGCAATCCCAAGCACAAATACAGGCTCTGCGGGGAATGGCTGGAGAGCAGTCCTGAGGAGAAGGACTTGGGTGTGCTGATTGACCAGAAGCTCAGCATGAGTCAGCAACGTGCAATTGCAGCCCAGAAGGCCAACCGTATCCTGGGCTGCATCAAAAGACTTGTGGCCAGCAGGTCAAGGGAGGTGATTCTGCCCCTCTACTCCACTCTCGTGAGACCCCACCTGGAGTACTGCGTCCAGCTCTGGAGCTGTCAGCACAGGAAAGACATGGACCTATTGGAGCGTGTCCAGAGGAGGGCCATGAAGATGATCCGAGGGCTGGAGCACCT
>NW_009648369.1:4809471-4829150 GCF_000708025.1 Charadrius vociferus
TCTATGGCAGGGGGGTTGGAACTTGATGATCTTCAAGGTCCTTTCCAACCTAAACCATTCTATGATTCTATGATAAAGATAACAGTGATACACCATTCCCTTTTGTAAAAAAAAAATAAAATCTTACACCAACGACTTGCTCCGCCCATTAAAAATTTACATTAAGTTCCCTTAACTAGCCTCCTCAGGTCAACCACTGGACCAGTCTTCAGCCTAAGGAACCTGTCACAGCTCTTAGAGTCTGCAGGTTAAAACTAACCCTTACTGAGAATCCAGAGCTGGGACAGCTGGGCTGTCTCTTCAAGTCTACAGCGAGGCTGTGGAAAATGGATAAGAAAATTAGTCCCTTTTCTCCACAGAGAAAGCCCTTCAGCTGTCTGTTGAGACCAGTCTCAGTCTCATGAGACTGAGATGCTCATATTTATCTGACATATATAAACAGACTTACTGAGGCCAACCTGGTTTTAGGCAGTGTCACAATGGAGTTAACAGTTTTCTGATGTTACTGACTCAAAGATTAAAATATCAGCTTAGAAAGGTACTATGCAGTTCACTTTAGGAATCTAACTGAGTTCAGTAACCAAAATTTATGAGTGTAAATTCAGTGTCTGGTCACAAGAGAAAGCAGGGTACCCCCCAAGGAGGATTCACAGTAATAACTTAGATGGTTAAAGTTAAGGTAGGATGAACGTTACCCCTTGAAGCAAAACACAGCCCTTTATGGAGTATTTAAGACATTCAGTCCTTTCTAGAGAATAGTAAAACAGAAATATGAGCTTTAAAAGGATTTGTTTATTTATTTGAGTCTAACAATAAATTTTTCAACTGTAAGTATTTCTTAACCTGTGATACTTGGTACTTGAGCCAGGTTACCGTACCACATAGCAGAAATCACAGGTCTTCCTTTTCTAAGAAAAACACCTGCATGATCCGACTACCACAATATGATGCTGATATTCATAAGTTATCACCTATTATTTCTGTTCCCTTGAGCATGCAAACTTGCAGGACATATTCAGATTTAAAGTGATATATGTTTAAAATCGGTGGCATGAGATAAATGTCACGTCATTTTCCGTTATATGGGCCTATGCAATATTCACTGCCAAATGTTTGTATTTATTCTGTAATGCACTGAACCACTACAATCTTTGCAGATATTTGTGAATAACGTGAAACAGCTCTACTCAAGTAAAATTTTACCTCAAGGTTGCCCATCTTTGAGGTACTGAGCATTTCCCACATCTTTCATGACCACACAGAATTAACTGAAATTCTTGTGTGGGCTTAGGGTCCAATAAGAGTCAATTCAGAGATAGATAAAATAACGGGTAATAGCTGTTAATTGCTCTGCTGGTCTTGACTTCTGAAATGGCAGAAAAAATGTGCTGTTTAAGATTATATTTACTTGAAAGCTATTGCAACTTCTATTAGCAGCATGTAAAGAATGCAATTAAGAGCCCTAAATTCTTGTATCAATTAATTGCATTTATAAAATAAATGAAAACAAATGTCATCAATATATGCTCCTTTGGCAAGATTATAGTAGTTTGGTTATCTTGCTGCCATTGACTAAAAAAATACATTCTGGCATTGAATGAAGGCTAACAGTTGTTGAGCTCTCTTAGCTTCTCTTCCCTTGAAGAACAAACTTATTGCATGGACTTGGCTTTGCAATATAAGCTGAGGGGTGGCTTCTGTGCTTTATGCTGTAAACATTTCTGTTGAAGATAAAATACTGTGAATATCTGCAGAAACACCATGTGTTTATCCTTCTCAGAAAGTATTCTGGAATCTGTGTGTGAATACTTCGCTCTCGTCCAATTACATTGCAATCAGTGTCTTATATCTTCTGAATTGGTGTCTATTACTTATCATCCTGTTAGCATTCTTAAAGTTCCTTATAGTGCTTTGTTTTAATTTTATTAAAGTCCAAACTCATTAATTGTTGATCATATGACACTTTTTTTTTTACACATCTGAGACTCATGTTATAACCATACAGTTTGTTGATGCCTGTGGTGCCGGCAATGACCCCCAAGAAAGAAACAAAAGATGTTTCTTCTCCCTAGTAAGCACATTTTATCCAGTCATTATTAGAAAGGCAATGTGTTTGTCAAAACCTGAGGCCCAGAACACATTCAGGACCCATTCCAACTTGTGTCCACTTCTCCTGTGGACTCACATTCCATACAACATTGCAAGAGGCAATACCGAGATGTTTGCATTTTTAGAAAGGTCACTGAGCTGTCATACCACTCCACAACAATAGAATATATAGCAGAAGTGGTTGGGCCATGCATAATGTGAGGAACCAGCCATTCTGAAAATAAGCATGACTTACAGTGAGCCTTGAAGTGCAGATAGACTTGAGGTTTTCTCTTCACTATGCTGGCTGGGTTACCTCAAAGATTTCTTTGATAGTACTCCAATGTGTGCAGCCAGTGAATTTTGCCTCAAGCTGCCTTTGAAGGCTTCTTCCTACTTGGATCAAGATGTCAAAATGTCCTCAGTTCCTTTGACTCAGCCCCTGATTTAAGCCGCGCTTGGCATATCTCCAGAATGAGATTAACTCCTGCTTCTTTTTTTTTTAGCTGTATTTTGCACTATGAGTTACCAGTACCTGGGCCGCTCTCTGTGCTTTTACACAGCAGCTTGCACCTATAGCAAGGCAGTCAAAGCAGCAGGGAGTCAGTTTTGTGGACAGCTGGACTTTACTGGGTTCTATAGCTACTGAGATCAAATCTAAAAATGAATTTTAATTTTTTGAGCTTAATCAAAGTTCACCTTATGCCTGCAGCTTAGAGAAAATTCCATATGTGAAATGAGTCAAAGGTATCCTTGTGACCTTGTGTCAAAAGAACTTCTCTGGGATATCCTGTCTAAGTGGCTCATACAGTCTTGGTCTCTGGTTCAAAGGACCCTCTCTCCCTCTTTTCTTCCTGAAGCTTTACCAGGTGAGTGAGGCTACATCCTGACCCCATCTCAGTCACACTAGTACTTCTTATGTGATAAGCGCAGAATATAACGCAAAAGTGACCTCCTGGATCAGTGGGCTACCATCAGCCACCATGCCATACAGCTCTGTTAAGCTTAGCAAAGCCCTGTTTTGAAGCCAACTGAATTTGGTGTCTCCCTGGACTCTTACTGAAACATAATGCATGATAAGGTGAGGGCAGAATGCCGTAATTAGACCTTTAGTTCACTACAGTTCTGAATATCTTCCCCTCCGGGCAAATCCTGTGGGAGTGACCAAACCCCCAAACTTAGAGGAAAGATTATTAGAAAAACAGGGTTTTTCAAAACCTCAGGATTACTCACTAAGAGGATCTGTCTTTCTTGCACTGACCTAGTACTGCGTTACAATGCCCTAGTATGCTACCGTAAATGCTGTTTTCCAGATGAGATCCAAAATCAGATTTTTACCAGCTATGGTCATTAACACAGCCGTGTCACTGCTTGAAGATAATTCCAGTTTGGACAGTTACATTCCTTTTGGGTATGGGGTAAATTAAAACAGTCTCAAACTAGGATTATTCTGTGCTGATACGTTTGTTTTATGTTTCGTGTCACAAATCAAACAAGATAAAATGTAGCCTTAAATAGTGTTTGGAACATGATACCATCGATAGGTCTCTTGGGAAGCCCTCTGGGGAATATCTCTTTAGACAAAGCCTCGCTCGGGACAAAGCTCATAAAGAATTTATCCTAGAGAAAAAGGTTTTGTTATCTCTGTCTTTTTGAGATACCAGGAATTTTTCCAATTGTGACATCTTTTTTTGGATTGTGATAAGCACAACCCTTCAAGAAACTCAGTCTTTATGTTTTCTCAGTTCTTCTGATTCTTCTATGCTTTCCTAAAATATTTCTTATCATGTGCAGGCAAATTTTGCTTGTACAAAACATCTTGCAGTCCTCCCAGAATGCATTTCAATAGTGAATGAGGGCTCTCTGTATGTTTAAAGCCAGATTCCCTCAGCTACATTTGGAATTTCCTCCCAAACCACAAAAAGAGAAACAACTAACAAATGACATTTATGGCACAATGTATAACACACACCAGATATATATGACATTTTTTATTTGGACTTTTCTAGCTAAACAGAAGCAAACAAATGTTTTATGAAATTCTCTATGGTTGCTATGGTTATTTCTATCTTAATATGCACAGCCAAAAGGATTATCTCAGGTCAAGACCTTAGCCCAGTGAATGCCCTTATTTAAACAATAAGGTCGTTTAGGAAAAAAAAATAAAGGCCAAAAGACACAACAATATTTAATAATAATTGCTGTATTCTTGGCTGAATTTCTTCACAGCTGAACACCATGCTTCTGGTCCCAGTGTTGTTTTCCTCTAGCTTTGCAGAATGATGAGTGCGCTGGTTGCAGGTATGCTCCATCACTCTTTCTTGAAATGTGGAAATTTGCACTCTAGCTGTCCTGGTTTTCAGGTACCCTTGTCCCAGGTTTGACCTGGGACTTCAGTGCCTTTTCTCCAGGTTTGAATATTTTCAGGCATTTGGGGCAGCAATTTAAGTACTCAGAATCTATTTTGTACAGACTGTAAAATAGGGACTTAATCCTCTATGAAAGACAGCCGAAAATGGAAACTGGGAAACAGAAGACATTTATAAATATATATAGGCAGGTTTCAATATAATCAAGGTACTTCTGTCACAATCTGTACCATGCTATGGGGCTGGCATCAGAATCCCCTGTCTCTATACAGCAAACTGAGACAGTAGTATCTTACTGCTTGAATGGACATATAGGATAAAATTTTTAGATTGATTTAAAATCAACTACAATTCTAGTGGGGATTTCAGTAAGAACCAGTTCTAAGTTCTGCTAATTAGCTAAACACTAATTCCAATTTAAACTGCTCAAAACTAAGCAAGAATGTGCTTCTGAAGTTTCTATTAGGATCCTTTTAGTGTTTTGGGCCCAAAAATACTCCAGAAATATCTGCCTTCTTATTTGTGTAATAAAACCTCACTCAGAATCCAGCTGCTACTTGCACAAAAAGCAATTATTTTGGGGATGTAAAGCAATGGATGTGAAACCAAAATCCAGCTAAATAAACTTCTTGATGTTGGGAAATTCCTTTCCTGCCACTTTGATATTGGCCGTATGCTTGGTGGTTTGCTGTACCTGGAAAAGAAAACCATCAGGAGAAACAATGGGAGTGAGTTTGTAATTAGCTGATATACAAGCTTTAAAAGATTACTGGGGAGGGGAAAAGGGGTTTTATTTTATTTTTATTTTAAAGGAAAAAGACAAATGAGGAACAGATAGTGCAAAACAGTTTAGCTTCCTACACGGTGCAATCTCTCAGCGAGTTCATCTTCTTTTTATGTCACTTGAGCGAGGCAGAGCCTTTGTGTGGAAGAGTTTCCAAGGCGAGAAGCAGAGGGGCAAGGAGGAGTAACACTTGTGTTCAAATTGAATCCAGTGGCATTTCAGGGAAAAAAACCCCGTAGAGCACAGTTGTGGCGGTGATTAAGAAAATAATAACCCCCGCCCCAAGTCACGGCACATGCTTCCCATATGTTTCCCCTGGGCATTTGCCAGATACAGCAGGATCTGGTGACATTTCTGTAGAGCGATTCAAGGCCTGAAGAAGCCTTGCTGTAGTCGATAGGGTCGGGGTGGGGTAGGGTATTGAAATGGGTGCCTGCTTCTTGTTTGATTTCCCGCTGAAAGGAGAAGCATTAAATAAAGTTGGCAAAAAGAACTCCCAACAGCTTTCTGTCAGAAAGTGAATTTCTGTTCGAGTTGAAAAGCTGGAGGAAAAAATGTCCTCGTCTCTTAAATTTGGCCTTCAAAAGGTAGAAAAAGGGAGAGTCTACTTCAGCATGTTCGTTAGGCTCTTGAGTGCACTTTTGAAATGAATCCCCCGTTTGTTCCCACTTACCACACTCCGGTTCACATCACGGAGCGGTCTCTGAGCGAGAGAACTGGATTCCTTTCAGATTAAATTCAACTGGAAGATGTGCTCCAGAAGCGCAGCTAATGCACTCCAAACAGCTACGAATGTTTAAACCATGGGAACAGACTAAAGCTAGTGTGAAGCAAAACCCCCGAAAACGTGTATAGTACAGATGTCAGGTCCTCAACACCAACAGCTTCTCAGAGCAGACCCACTCCTGGGCTGCACGACTTGCTCATGTGGACATAGCCAAAGCCTCCCGCTACAGCTTTCCAGAACAAGCTGTTTTGATTTTAGACTGACTTTTGCTTGATTTGTTTTTAATATATAGTATATTATATAATACAAAACTCAAAACTGTAATACAATGCTTTGACTGACCTCAAACCATTTTCATTGTCTTTCACGGAGTCCTTTGAAATAACTAGGTTTCCTTCCAAATGTGAATGAGGACAAATTGTGAAATCTGAAGATCCTTTGCGATTCTACATTCCTGTCTTCCACACAGCTGCACAAGAGACCTGGATCTCCTTGTAAATGAATACCTTTGTACTTTAAACCTCTGAAACATCCAGGCCCTGTTCAATCTGAGGGCCAGACTGCCGTTTGTAATTATAAATGACAGGAGGAAGCTGGTCCTCCCTCTGGTATTCCCTATAGGACCGACCATACATTACAGATTTCCTCCCTCCTCCAACCCCCAGACTGTTCTGCCCCCACAGAGCGAGCAGCTCTTGCACAGCTAAACCCTGCAGGTTACTGCCTTTAAACTGCCAGCCTGAGCTGAGTATTTATGAAGGGAAATGCCTGTCTCACACCTACAAGAGATGACTACTTCAGCCATGAATCCTGCTCTTCACTAGGCAGCATGTTCCCAAAATTGCCTTAATTAAAAAAAAAGAAAAAAAAAAAAAAAAGAAAGAAAAAGAAAAGAGGTTTCTCACAATGGCAAAACAATACTTTAAAGATTTGAGAGCGCTCTAATTGCCTACATCGCTGTCTCTTTAAGCCAGGGAATGGACCCATGCTCACATCTGGTAGTCAAAACTAAATGGAACCAGCTGAGAGAATACCCACTAGAAATTAAATTGTACAGAAGATGGCTAAGCCAGAAGGACTTAAGTGAAAGGCTCTTTTTAATAACTCCCTTGCTTTGCACTCATGCCTTTTGTTTACTTTGTTTATTTTTGTAATAAGCAAAAACAAATGAAAATGTCCCAGTTGTTAGTATTTAGCAAAATGTGTCCACTGTGCATTTAGGAGCGCATTTTCCATCCCATTTCACAATAAGGACGTCATTCATGGCCAGCAGTACGTCTATGGAATGTTGGCCTGCAGCTTTATGAATTGATTGTAAAATGTAATGGAAATATACTGTATGTGCACAGTAGCCAACTCTTCCAATGTTAATAACTGGGACATTTTCATTTGGTTTTTGTTGATTAAAAAACGAATGGGAGGCCTAATCCTGGGAATAGCCATTTGACTCCTTCTGTTGAAACCGACCATAACTGCCTGCTTATAGAGCTTTCTTTAGCATGGCCTGGCTCAGGCCACACGCAGCTTCCTTTTGGTTGTTTCATAAACTGCCAAACCATGCAGGGACAGGGGATGATGTCTTGCTTTCATTTTGCTACAAACATATTCTCTACCCAAAGCTTTTTGTCAAGTTGGTAGTTTCTCCCCTTTTTGCCAAAATTTATAAACAAGACTTTTCGCTAAATAGGAAGTTGCAAGCAACAGCCCAGTTCAGCCCCTCTCCAACTCTAGAACAATTCTAACCAAAAAAATTCTAAACAAAGTCAATAGAAACTATAAAACTGAGTATCCAAAGAGAGAACTTTGCTCTGCAGATACATAAGAAAATCTTTTCTTAACAAAACCTCTGTATGGTGTTACCGTTCATTGATAATTGAGGTTCTTCATCACCCAAAATATTGAAGAGGGAAAAATAACAGATTTTGAGCACTTACCACCAATAACAGAGAGATATGCAATGAGAAATAACTAATGACCCCTTAAAGACTGTCTTGTTGCTTTCAACTTCAAAGAGACAATATGTCAAAAGCATTATAGGAAAAAGTATTTCTATAACGGAAATATAAAGAAGGAAGTTTACCACTGATATTACCTCTGGAAAGGGAGCTGATTCTATGTGATACAGAATAGTGTCATGCCACAGTATCCACAGTCTAAAACACAGCTAAATTTTCTTTCAAAGAAAAGATACAAGAGCTACAGGGACGCGGGAAGCTAAATATTCCCACTGTGAGTTTAATGTGAATTCATCCTTTTCTGAATAAGAACTGAATCACTCAGGGCACCAATGATTTTTAATGCAATCCTTCCTCATGTTTACACTGTTCAGATATTTGTTTGTTGTGTTCTGGCATAACTTTTCTAAAAACTGTGAGCCTTCAAACCATACTACAAACATAACCTGAGTAGACGATGTTCACCATCGTGCAGGGTTTTTTTGTAGGTGGTAGCTACTAACATTGAGAGAAAATGCTCACTTATATTTTCTGCTTAGTACTGATGTTTATTTATAACACTGCTGTTCCTCAAAGACATGATAGATATAGGTCATGACCTGCTCGCTCTATGCCCAGTACAGACCTAGGCAAACATGAGAGTCCTGACCTTCTGAGCTCAGCTTGGCTGTAACAAAAGTGGAAAAAATATTTTGAATGAACAAGTTACTGAGTAACACGCATTCAACATGTCAGATTCATTGTACTATCCAGTATTGACGCCCTTCAAGTTTCACAAAGGCTCTAGTGCAAAATCTTACCTCTTTTTAACTAATGTCATTAAGAACGTAGTGGGTGGTGTAATAATATAAACAACTACTCTTATTGGTGGATTTTAACTGGCTGAAAACTTCTTTGCACGGCAGAAAAAGTGATAGAAAAGTAGACCCTAATGCCTAAGGACATCAGACTGCAAGGGACCTCTTGGTGATGCTCTGTGTGTCACAGGGAACCTGAATATATAATCCTTTCCCTATGTAACATACTGGTAGTTCCTCTGAGAGGACGTAGTGAAGAATATACTTGTTCTTTGGAGAAAGTTAGCTCTGCTTCTTAAAAAAAATATAAATCCAAACAAACAAAACACCGTGTTTCAGTCCAGAGGAACAACTTCATAGGAAATCCCAGCTGTGGAACAGCAGCTCTCAACCTCTGGAGACTTTGCAAAAGCTCACTTTGAGCTACCTCGCCTCAGGCCTCACAGTCTTGAGACTGACATAAAACAAAACCTCTGATGAGGGGGATCTAACTCCAAACCCGTCAGCTACAGCACCTCTGCTGTCCCAGAGGTGCAGCGCAGCTTGAAGCAAATGAGAATGTAACACAAGCTTCCAGTCCAAGACGGAGCAGAGTTTTAAAACTGTGCTCTAAAACCTTGCTTGCAACAGACAGAGCTTGAAACATAGTTCTGCATGCATCGGTGGGGAACAAAATCCATTTGCCCTACAGGCAAAGGCTTGCAGGAGCTAGGACATACTGCTCTAACAGGGTTGAGGGAAGATGGTTACCCATCACATGCTATTTTGCTGGTGATGCTGATGCTTAATACAGAATACTTGTCCTAGTGACCTTCCAGGCTTCATGAGATTAATCCTCTTGGGTGGAAAGTGGGGAATTTACAACATCTAGGCATTGTTCTATCCTTTTCTTCTTTGAAAAGAGTACAGATATCTCAGAGCACTACTCTGTCCTATTCCTTACTATTGCTGTGGCTCTATGCCAGCAAAAAATAGTGCTTCAGCCTCTCATTGTGATCCTGCGCCAAGTACAGCAATATGAAGGAAGCATCAACATAATCAGCACAATGTAGCGTCTCTGAGCCAGCAGGGATATGTCACAGCTTTATGTAGAATTCCCTATCTTTTTATTTTATTATAGAGACCACAGACTGGGATATTATGGGTCACTCAAAGGTCATGTTACAAAAAGCAGCTTCTTTTTGGAAAGATGAACCCCTTTTTAGCATGCTATTAGATTATTTTCCTTCTCTCAATTGACTGCATGAAGGTGCAGAACGACTGTTTGTTTACTGAATTCCTTAAAAATCTTCTATTTTTCCAGTACTTTTTCCTGTTTGGCACCTGTTTGGAAAGAGTTTAGACAAAGATATTTTTCCCTGGCCCCACAAACATAACAGTGTTAGATACTCTGTTAACTCATGCATCCAGTGAAAAGCAGTAAGACTTGGACTCCTGTGTGCCTAAATTACACATATATATCAGATTTGTGCTTCCAAGTCATGCTCGTACATGTGAAATTTTCATACTTACTGTAACACTTAAATTCCGTTATAGAGCCTTTCTTATCTCAGTAGTTCCCTTTTACTTGTCTCTCCTTGTATGCCTCAAGGACCCTTATGACCTAATACATCAAAAGCCAGTGGAATTTAGTTACTGGCATTTCTTGTATTCATAGGATTCTCTGCAAGATCTGGAGCTATGATCACTAAGGTCTGAGTCAGTGACCAGGATTGCTGCCTCAGATACACAGTTTACAATGAAAGTTGCAGATACCATGGTGTTCTGTGTTTCTGGACTAAAGATGGACAATATAGTCACACCATTGTAGTGCTGGGGTTCTAATTTTACATTGTACCAAATGATAATACAGCTATCTGTGTCTAGAGCACAACTCTTATGAGTAGCGGCTGAAGGAACTGGGGTTCTATAGTCTGGAGAAAAGGAGGCTCAAGAGAGATGGTATCAGTCTCTACAACTATCTGAAAGAAGGCTGTAGCGAGGTGGGGATTGGTCTCTTTTCCCAAGTAACAAGGGATAGGATGAGATGAAATAGCCTCAGGTTGCACCGGGGAAGGTTTAGATTGGATATTAGGAAAAATTTCTTCACTGAAACATTTATCAAGCACTGCAACAGGCTGCCCAGGGAATCAGTTGAGTCAGCATCCCTGGAGGCATTTAAAAAAGGTGTAGATGTGGTGCTTAGGGACATGGTTTAGTCATGGACTTGATAGTGTTGGATTTCAAGTTGGACTCGATGATTTTAAGGGTTTTTTCCAACCTAAATGATTCTATGAGTCTATGATTCTACGTGTTGCTGGATCACTCATACTTCTCTTGATACTACATTTTCATACTCCTGCACTCTTCCTGGCCCAGTCCTCCCCTCTTTTCGCTGCCTGCACAAGTTGTGGCTCGACCACTCTCCTTCTTCACTTCTGTTCCTCTCTCTAGAGCTGGGGCGATGCTATCTGATGACATTTTGGTTCCAACAGCATAAAAGAAGAGCAATAATGTGAATTTATTAAGGGCGAAATTTTCCTGACCGCCCTGATTGCCTTTAGTGGCTTGGTGGACAAGGACAGAAAAAAGGATGTTGTTTGCCTTGAATCCAGGAATGGTTTTGGCACAGACTTCCAGAGCATCACAATAACCAAATTGGCAAAATATGGACTGTACTAATGGATGCTGATGCAGGTGAAAGATTGGTTGAATCACTGTGCTCAAGAGGTTGTGATCAGCAGAATAAAGTCCAGCTGACAGCAGTTACTAGTGGTGTCCCACAGGGATCAATAGTGGGCCCAGAAATATTTAATACCTTCATTATTGAGCTGAATACTGGGAAGGAGTACACCTTCAGGAAACTTGCAGTCTGTATCAAATTGGGAGGAGCAACCAACACTCATGAGTGGAGCTGCTAGTCAAAAGGACATCAACAGGTTGGAGAATCATCTGACTAGACCGTCAAGAAATTCAAAAAAGGCAAATGAATAATCCTGCATCTGGGATGAGTTAACCCCATGCAACAGTGCAGGCTGGAGGCCAATTGGATAGAAAGCAGCTTTGCAGAAAAGGACATGGGGGTCCTGGTGGACAGCAGGTTGAACATGAGCCAGCGGTGCTCATGTGCTCATTCCCTACTGGGAATGGTCCCTGGATCATGCTAACTTCTGAGCCATGTTTGGGCATTGTTTGGGAGAACACTAGTTGGCAAGGGACTGAAACACTCAAAGGACACTCCACAATTTAACAATATAGATGATTATGTCACAGTGCCTGGGAATGATCCCTGGCAGCATTTATTTTATTAGTGTAGACCTAACCTGTAAGTCTGGAAGTTGAAAGGGATAGTGTCAACATGAGGTTCCCATCCTGTAAGCGGAAATGGCAAAGAGGAGAGTATGTCAAGGGTTCTTTTCTTCCAAAATCCCTTGTCCAAAAGGTGTAATAGTAATGCTTACACTGGGAGGTGTAGTGATGGTTTCTTTGGCATTGGCATCATGAAAGATTCAAGCAGTACCACCCAGCACCAACCTGAACCAGGTGCAGGTCAGCACTTCCACAAGGTTTCATTTCTGCATCTTCCTCTCTGCTGACCATAAGCATTAAATGCTCCCTTAACTCTAGTCTATTCCTGTTTGCACACATTTTGTATCATCGTTTTTTGTCCAGCCTACAAATCATGTGTGGGTAGTTTTTGAAAAACTGCTTGGTTTGCCCAAGATTTCCAGATGTGTAACGTAGCTTTTATTACTGAAAGGTCCTGGCACTACTGTACAAGTATTTTTGTGTGGGTCATGAATGGGAACAATACTGTAGAACTTTTCATCATGGATCGGTGCATGCCTGGAAGTCCCCAAGATGACCATTTGCACCATGACACTCAGTCATGGGCAGCCAAGGTTTTCCAAACAGCCTCAGACTTAATACATTTTCACAATAAATCTAGTGCTTTAGGGAATCATTGGACTTAGCCTATATATGGCAAAAGCTGCTGTCATCTGGGTAACAACCGCTCTGCACAGTGACCCCTCCTTCTTCTACGCCAGGAGGCAGCTGGGGCAAGGTGCCCCTCTTCCTCCCCTGCAGGTGGCCCTGACTGCTTTCCCTTTCTTCTGTTTTTGGGAGTAGGGCTGCTCTGTTCTGAAACATATGACTGTAATTGTACACAAGTGCCCATGGACTATTATAATATATATTAATTTAAACAGGAATGAGATTAGGTTTACAAGCTATCCCCTCCCCCATTACATATTTGTTACAATTTCCTGCTATTGTTGTAGATTTCTTTTATGAAGCAATAGAAAACTTTGATGTAGAATTAACTGAACCTGTTTTACATATTCAGTTTTTGTTGGCAGTGGTTTTGTGCTTCTGGCTTTGGTCTCAATGCACTACGTATGCCGAAAGGGAATTTTCAAATATTAATATATACATTTTAAATAAGGAAGAAAATATAAACTCTAAGCCCACCTACTGCTTGTATGGCAAGATTTAATAGGGTGATTTCTTAGCATGCAGGAGCATGGACTTAATTATAAAAGTACTGTAAATCCACTAGTGCTCTGCAGTTGGTTTTACATGCACACATATACACACACATTTATGTACATACAGAAGCTTCTATAGCAAGTGAGAAAGATGAAATTTATATCAGATGCTTGCCTTCAGAGAAACAGATAAGAAAAGTCTGTAGAGGTGTATGCAATTGAGATGGCTAGAAAGATGTTTTATCTTTTAGAAAAAGACTGATATATTGACATTTCAAAATTCCTTAACTTAAAAAATCAAACCTTTTCCTTTCTTCATGGCTTCCTGCTTTCCTGACTTCCTTCTTGCCTGCTTGACCACCTGTGTACCTTCCTAGCTCCATACCTTCCTATTTTTTTCCTAGTGGAATAATTCAAGAAAGAAACTGAAAACCATAGAAAATAGTAAAAAAAAAAAAAAAGCCACCTTCTCTGTTTCTTTCATTTTGTTTTGACAAAGTGTGAAAAATTTTTTATTTCATAAGGTATTAAGTTTAGAAAATTCTTCAAATTTTCAGAGAAAAAATATTGATATGCATTGACAGTTGTGTAGGTTTGTCAACTGAACAAAGGGAGAATGGGGATATGAAAAAAAATCAGTTTCCAAAAAAAACCAACCCTAGCAAGAGTGAATTTTCTTTCCCCTCCTTCACTTTCATCAATTGTTTATTGATGTTCTCATGCTTCCTTTAGGAATGGTAGATAATTCAAACCACAAAAAATAGAAAAAAGCTTTGCAACTTTTTGAATATTTTTTTTCCAGTTGAAAATATCCATCATCACTATTCTTTCTGAAGAGATTAATTCTAAAGGTCCTCACGCTGATTTTAAGAAGGTTTAAATTCAGACACTGACCATGAATTCAAAAATAGATTTGCTGGGTGATGCTCAAGTTTGGTTGCTGGTTTTGTAAAATGATGGTCTCTCTTTTTGCTAGTGTCTCCTTCTCTCTAAGAGGGGGGAGAAATTATGTTTTGGATCCGTTCACACTAACTGTAACCTCTTAGCTGACATTCCTGCATCAGGATTTTACCTTTCCTAAACTACCTTTGTAATAAACACAGAGATGAGTACTAGCACAAGATGATCCATATCTGAGATTGGCTGTGGTTTGCTGTCATAATAATTGCTATATTTATTAGAACTTTTATTTAGCATCTTTGCAAACAAAAGTAAACAAACCCAAAAACGTACTACAATAACATTCTTTTCAAGAAAGAGAACAAAAAGAACGATGAAGTTGGTTAAAAATAAATGAACTATTTAAAATGGGTAAGTCTTGCAGATAATAATTAGCACCTACCTGTACAACCCTAATTTTACTTATACTATGTCATGCTCTAGATCAGCTATTACTAGCTGGTTTGAAGAAAGACATTTTTAAGTTATCTCTGCAGATATCTGCTTTTACCTCAGTTGAGATTAAAAATGCAGTGCACAGAGAAAAATTATTAGAAAATTATCTGAGACTGAAGAAGGAAGAAATCATAGCATAAAATCATTTTATTTCCACATCTTGACAATAGCATGCTGTTCTTATAACTTAGAAAGGGCAGAGAAGGTTTAGAGTATCATACAATCATCCCAAGCTGGAAGAGACTCATAAAGACCATCAAGTCCAATTCCCTGGTCCTTGCAGGATTACCTTTAGCTCTGGCAGGCTTGGTGCCACAACCACTTCCCCCTGTTCCAGTGACCGATCACTCTCTCAGTGAAAAAATGTTTCCTAACGTCCAATCTGAGCTTCCCCCGATGCAGCTTCATTCCATTCCTTTGTGTTCTATCAGTGATCACCAGAGAGAGATCAGCACCTCCATGAGCACTGCAATGAGGTCACCACTAGGCCTTCTCTCCTCCAAGCTGAATAAGCCAAGTGATCTCAGCTGCTCCTCGTAAGTCTTGCCCTCGAGGCCTTTCACCAACTTGGTTGCCCTCCTCTGGACACACTCTAATAATTTGATGTCCTTCTTATACTGGAGCACCTAAAACTGCACACAGAACTTGAGGTGGGGCCACACCAGTGCAGTGCAGAGTGGGACAATCACCTGCCTCGACTGGCTACCTATGCTGTGCTTGATGCACCCCAGGACATGGTTGGCTCTTTTGGCTGCCAGGGCGCACTGTTGCTTTGTATTCAATTTTCCATCAACCCAAAACCCCAGATCTCTTTCCAAGGGACTGCTCTCCATTTTGTATGCATAACCAGGACAACCCCATCACAGGCGCAGAATCGAGCACTTGCTCTTGTTAGATTTCATACGGTTGGTGATTGCCCAGCTCTCTAATCTATCCAGATCTCTCTGTAAGGCCTCTCTACCCTCAATGTAGTCCACAGCTCTTCCTAATATAGTATCATTGGCAAATTTACTTAATGTAAATTTGCTTCCTGCATCCAGATCATTTATAAAAACATTAAAGAGTACTGGCGCTACACAAGCAAGCCCCGTATATACAGATGAGGAGAACAAGGATGATCATGTCTATGAATGAGCTGACCTAGGTTCAATATCTAGGTATGAATCCAGTTCCTCAAAATGGGATAAGCAAAAGTGATTTGAAGACATATTACAACCTTTTTTGTTTTTCTTTCCAAACCTTTCCTAAAGAAATAGTTGACAAAACTGTTGGAATGGGTTTTTTGCCTTTTTGAAGTGTAACAAACTGAAATTGCATTAAGAAGGGGCTTTATGAGAATGAGAATATTTTTCATTTTTTTTGCTACAAAAGAACTTTCTTAAAATGAGAAGTTTTAAAATATTTGACTTGGAAATACTTTACTTTCTTTTAAAAATGATGTAATGTTCCTTACATAATGCACAAAAGGTTTTAATCAATTTGTTTCGAGCTCTCACATTGGTGTACATTGCATTATTAAAGCTGGATAACACTGAAGTAAAAATTCACTTAAAAGTTTATTCATAATACTCCTTTCTTGTGTTTTGTTCCTTGTTCAATTTGTGGGGGTTTTTGAAGGAAGAGAGGGTTTGGGGGAGAGGGAAAGGAAAAAAACAGTCATTTCTATAAAGCAGTTCACCTCATTCCAAAACTGGCATTCAGAAGAGCGCAGATTGTCAGTGGTGGCCATTTCTCTCTGCTGGCTACAAAGGGAGCTGAATGATTGGTCCAGAGGTACGTATCTGAACTGCTGATGTCTAAAGATAGGTGATCTGAATCCTACCCACTGGTTCTGTGGTAGGGGAACAAGAAGGAGCCAAGGCTTTCTCTCACATTTTCATTTGTAACACCATGGTTAAGGAGGAGATAACAAGGCTCTGCGGGGCACTGGTCTAATCGGCTCAACAACAAGTGGCATTTCAAACAGGAAAGTGCTGCCACACAGGTATAAAACTCACATGGTGGTGATTGAACATGTGGAAGACACAGACCTACCCATCCTTTCCTCGCAGATGGGAGAGGAAATGGAAGGGACCACTCCTGCACAGATTGAACCCAGAACCAGGCGCAGGTTTGCAACTGCTCTGACTGGGACCAGGGATCAGTAACTGCGAAGCTGTTGAGCTGGATTGTGTCCCTGTAAAACTATGGAAATGCCGCTTTGTGGGCCCCTTGTTCCCTGAATAAGCATGCAGCTGACCTGCCTTTGAAGTATGTGCAGCTGCACATATTTACCCCTTTTCTGCCTGATATGTGACAGGAGATTTATATTTCTCTGCTAACTCTGTGCTTTTCCTCTCCCACAGCTCTCATCTCTAATTGTTTGGCTATTAATTAATAATATACTACACAGGATTAGGTAATCAGGAAAATTGGCATCATTTACAACAGCATTTACTACATTTATCTTTGTTTTTAGACTTAAATTTCATGTTTCATTCCAAGGTTTTACAGCCACATTTTTATTTCTATGCCTTTGCTAATGAAGACTGTTTGTGGCCAAAATACAGGATAAAATAAAACTTTATGATCTTAGAGGCAAGTTGGTGTAAGGTCATTAGATTTGGCAGTCAGGCTAAACTTACTTGGATTTTGATACCCAGTGGTTGTTTCCAATTTGATCCACTTGGGCATTGGTAACAATAAATGTTAAGCTTTCAGATTTTACAATATTGTATGTTCTAGGGAAGCATTAAGACTAAATATAGGTTCAGTTTTTACCTCCCTTGAACAATTATTTTCTTTTTTTTTTTATTCTTGCACTTCTTGCTGCTAGCAAAGCTATCTTCCTGGGGGATAAAGACGGAAACTTTGGTTTCATCTAATGACAACATTTTGAGCCCCACAGCTAAACAGAGCTGAATCAGATTGGCATGAACACAGTATCTATATAAGGGAACTTGTGCACTTCAAAATTAGGTCTCACAATTCAAAAAGTGACACTGCTTTCCTCAAATAAGCATTGAACCATTATTTCAACATGGTGTTAGGAAATGAAGGATGATACAATCTTTTAGAGTAGTAGGAATGTGATCACTTGTGTTTTCTAACAGAAATGCTTGGGGTTTTTGTTTTTTTTTTTTTTTTTGTGAAGTGAGGGATTTTGTATGTGATCTTGGCTTCTATACTTTTTTTCCAATCTCTGTACTTCCAGCTTTTCCCTTTCACTATTAACTAGATAGCCTTTCCTCATTTAGAGTTAAAGCCTTAACATTTTCTTTTAATTTTGCTCTCTCCCTGAGGAAGGCTGTGCTGCCACAGAGCGTGACCTGGACAGGCTGAAGAGTTGGGCGGAGAGGAATCTAATGCAATTCAACAAGGGCAAGTGTAGGGTACTGCATCTGGGGAGGAATAACCCCATGCACCAGTACAGGTTGGGGGCTGACCTCCTGGAGAGCAGCTCTGTGGAGAGGGACCTGGGAGTCCTGATGGAGAACAGGATGACCATGAGCCAGCAACGTGCCCTGGTGGCCAAGGCAGCCAATGGCATCCTGGGGTGCATCAAGAAGAGTGTGGCCAGCAGGTCAAGGGAGGTCATTCTTCCCTTCTGCACTGGTGATGCCGCATCTGGAGTACTGTGTCCAGTTCTGGGCTCCCCAGTTCTTGAAGGGGATGATTAGGGGGTTCAAGATGATTAGGGGATTGGAGCATCTTTTTTATGAGGAAAGGATGAGGGACTTGGGTCTTTTTAGTCTAGAGAAAGAAAGAGTGAGAGGGGATCTTATTAATGCTTATAAATACCTAAAGGGCGGGTGCCAGGGGGATGGGAACAGTCTTTTTTTCAGTGGTGCCCAGTGATCGGACAAGAGGTAACGGGCACAAACTTAAACATAGAAAGTTCCATTTAAACATGAGGAGGAGCTTCTTTAGTTTGAGGCTGGCAGAGCACTGGCACAGGCCACCCAGAGAAGTTGTGGAGTCTCCCACACTGGAGACATTCAAAACTTGCCTGGACACTGCCCTGTGCAACTGCTGTAGGTGACCCTGCTTGGGCAGGGGGGTAGGACTGGATGGTCTCCAGAGGTCCCTTCCAACCCTGACCATTCTGTGATTCTGTGATATATCGGATTCATAGCTATATTTTACCAATTTAATCTTTATAAGATTTGATGACTCTATTTCTTTTCTATTGTGCCATTGTCTCGAATTTCACTGTTGACTTTTGACACATATCTTGTTCTCTATCAGTCTATGTAAAAGACTGGACAAAACAGCTGTCAGTGATTAGCTGGCTGTCTGAATACAGATGCCATCTCTATGCATGGTAAGCATAAAAGACTTTAAGCATAGGAGGAGGCTTTGTGCATGTAAGTACACCTGTTTTTTATACTACTACTACTATTTTCCAACAAAATGTTTCAAAA
This sequence comes from Charadrius vociferus, assembly GCF_000708025.1. Lineage (NCBI taxonomy): Eukaryota > Metazoa > Chordata > Aves > Charadriiformes > Charadriidae > Charadrius > Charadrius vociferus. Next base: position 4,828,459 of record NW_009648369.1, read on the forward strand.
TTAAGTCAGTGGCTGCTGAGTTCAGATAAATCAGTGGTAGATCTCAACAACTGCCATCACAATTCTTGTAACACCAGAACTGCTTCTTTCATGTCCGGCTCAATTTACACTAATGAGGAGTAGTAGAACCAAAATGATGTTTTCCCCTTATGTTACTCCAGTACTTGTTATTTGTGTGGGTCCAAATTTACTAATAAGCTGGACTTTTTATTCAGTAATATCTACCATACAATTCTTGTATGACCTATTCTTGCAGGCATTATCTTGTCACCAACAATAGTTAACATGGTTTGCATATTTTAAAAGTAGTCCATTAATGAGCAACCTAATAGTAAACTTCTAAAAGTTACTCTACAGTGCAATACAAAGAATAATTCAGATCTTCAAACTCAGGAAGGGAGAGAAGCATTTATTTTGTAGTGAACATCCGAAAACACCAGACATGTAGCGAACATGACTGAAACTGAACAGAAGCATGTGTTTACCACTGTGTATATAAAAGTCTTGACCTGGCTGTATAGTCATGTTCAAATTGTCACATGTGATCTTTTTATGCAAATGATCACGCAAGCATGAATATATGGATCAGTTATTTCAATCTGTTAGCAGTAACTGCCTTCTAATTCAGTATTTAATACACATATTTACTTAAGGGGCAAGTCCAGCCTATGTTTAGGCAAGACAGATTCATG
>NW_009648369.1:4829172-4845108 GCF_000708025.1 Charadrius vociferus
CTCCTTTGATGCGAGAATGAGGCTATCCTGCAGTGATCAGATTAACTTGCCAACTGACCACAGCTTTGAAGGCTAGCGGCATGCTTTGCACATACTGTGAGCCATTGACTTAATCAGATAAAAGCTTAGTAGTTCTGAATAAACTCAAAAAGTGAATCATGAGGTCTGTGTTGACATGAGCTGCTTTCTCTAAACAACTTTTAAAGCTCCTTACCAGGGTTTTTCTTTTGAGAAATGGTATGTTTGAGGGATTCCAGAAGTTCCTCAACAATTATTCTCCACCCTCCCTAGTTTATTTCTGATACTCTGAGATAATTCAGGGTTCAATGAGGACAACAAAACGTGAGCATTACTCTGAATTTAGTGATTAGGGATTTCAGATTGGTAAGGGGAGTTCTGGCTTTAAAGGATCTAATAAAATATAGCCACATCCTTGGCATGAATATGGGAAATGAAGTGGGTCCTCAAACTATTAAATAATGTGATTGTGCATCAACCTGTAATCTCTTTTTGGCCTAATGACTCTTTGACTGAAGAAGAACTTGAGAAAGAAAAGATGAGAGAACTCCCTTGACTCACAGATCTATTTCCATCCTTTTCAGCCTCCCTATTTTGGATCTTCCTGTGGGAGACAAGACCTATGAGTTCAGATGTCCAAGAAGACTAAAGAAAGAGCTGAAATGGCATCTCCTACAGCCTAGATGTATGCTGAGATCACTGTGCATGTTCAGGAAGCACAGTTTTATGTAGTAATTGCCAAGAACAAAAGTCGTGGACATTTCTGTTTCCTTGAACAGCCTGGTTCTCTCCTTCTCTGTGACTGAAATGTGCTTCCTATAAAACCTCCAGTTCCCTCACGTATCACAATAAGGATAAAAAACACAACAAACAAAACATGTGAGTTGGCTCTATTTATTTTTTTTATATCCTCAATGAAGGCCAGGAGCTCTGACGGAGCTAGGCCACTGGGTCTTTATCGCAGGATGATACCTCAGGGTACTGGTAGCCTTTAAGAGCATGTGAAAAGCCTGTCAGCGGACAGTAGTGGCCACCAACAGCATACTTTGACACTCCCTTGACACCTCAGACTCCTCTGGGTCTGAGGGACTCTGACCTCACTGCTGTCAGTGGTAAAATCCTTCTTGACTTTAGCTGGGCCAGGATTTTGCACTTATTTTAGCTGCCAAAAGACATAGCTGTACATGGCCTTTACCCCTGAGTACACAACACCGCAGTGAAGGCGCTAGGCTAAAACTCAGGGGGTGTGGGGCCAGTTCCCAGTTCTGCAAATGGTTTCTCCCTACAAATGGTTTCCCCTGAAATGTCTGGCAAGGCACTTTATCTATGGTGTGTTTTCTCCCATTTTCTCATCATTTATCTGTTCTCACAAATTGTCTAGAGCATGCCTTTCTCTGTGTATATTCACATCTTCTAATGCTTTGTCTCTTGTTTTGGTTGAAATTTTTATTTGTAATACAAATAATGTTTATTTAAAATTTAGCTTTACTAAATCATCCATTCCAATGCTACAATACTTTAACAACTTCTATTTTCAGGTCACCAGAACATCTTGCAATCATTACATATCCACGCTGCCTAACTTTTGACATTTATTCTGACCGGTTAGGCCTGAGAAAGCCAAAACAGTCAGCAATTGCTTCTGCTCATTCATGTGAAGCCACTTAAATGTCTCTTAACCTTGCTCCTCCTATGGTTTTGGTACCACCATGTGGAGATACTCATGGAACTCCTGTTTTACTTGAGACATCTTTAAGCTTTGTGAATGCAAACTAAAAAATACGTATGCACACATATATATGTGTGTGTGTGTAATTAGATATTCATGTTTGACCAAACCACTTCCCAAACAGAGCTATTTGTGGGATAAGGACATCAAGGTTCACACAGCATTGGGTTCGCAGATACCAATAATCCAGTTTCGGGGTTTGCCTGTATAGCAAGACTAATCTACAGGTTGGAGAAAAAAACCAACACAAAACAGCCATAGGAAATCAAGTCAACCACACCTATCCCAGGGTACAATGAGACTCTCATATATGCATCTCAAGATAGGTTCTTCAGACATTGAATGCGGGTGAAATTTCTCCTATTTTTCCTACCTGAGAAGTCAAAGGAAGACTATCCATTGCTGTGTGTCTGCTGATATTTAGTGCATATGCTTGCTTTCCCCTACTATTCTAAATGCCTCCATTAGGTTCAGTGTGAAGAGCAATCCTGAAGACAACAATGAAATCTGAGCTACAGAGACAGCAGGAAATATTTGCAAGCTGTGCGAGGTCCAGCAGTGATATTTAAACAAAACATCACGTTTTGCAGGAGAACGCTGCATGCTGATCACTTATGAACTAGACCCCCTCCCCTTTCTTTCAGAGAGGAGACAGTGCTCATCTCAAAGGGGAGGATGAACCCCTTATTCAAAGGAATACACAAAAAACTAAAGCGTAAAAAAAAAAAAAAAAAAAAAAAAGCACACTTGGAGAAGCTTCCCTGTACTAAAAGGACAGATAGAAGCATCTAAGAAAGAATGAGAGGGAGGGGAGACGGAGGTATGGAGGAGAAGGTTATTCACACTGCCTGATTTCAGGCATGCAGTTGAGACTTCTTATAGACAACTGCCATTGCTAGGCTCCTGCAGAGGTCCCTTTGGGGTCTATTTTCGATTAGTTTAGAGGAATTGGCTTCCTAGTTTAGGATAGTTAGGCTATGTGAATCTTTCCCAAACCATTAGCTTTTAATAGCATCGCTAGGGGGCTTTTACTGTCTATGGTGTTTACTTGCATGATAAATCCAAATAACAATGGTGGGTTTAAGAAAAGGGGAATAAAAAAGGCATAATGTGCTGGGGAGCCATTGGTGGATACTGAGGGTGCTTGAGTACCCAGCTGAAGCTTGTGTCCTGGTACAGCTGGTGTTTATAGTGCAGACTTGAAAATTAACAGCTTTTCGATGTGCAATTCTGGTCCTGAGAAAGGACTGAAATCCTCACTGAACAAGGACTACAGACATACCAATGGAGCATCACATGTTGTAGTCAGGAAAGACCCCCACCAGCGCAGATCCGCCTCTGGTGCACAGAAAGGTGGGGAGTGAGAGACAGTGGGAGGGTGTTCCAAGCTTTGCAGCTCAAAACGTTCCTCTTTCCCAGTGAAGAGGCAGAGATTTTTGCCCAGGGTGTTTTGTTAAGAGTGGAAGCTTTTCTCCACTGCCAGTCCCACAGGATTTAATTGCAGTCTCAGATACTTATCTTTTCTCTGCCCTGTTATTCCTGCCAGAGGTTATTCCTCACTCAGACTGAGTCTAATTTTTCAAAATCAGTTTTCTTGTGGATATTTGCTGCCATTAAATCCTCCAGGCTTGGGGGTGTGTGTGTGTGTGTGTGTGTAGTTGATTCCTGCCCTCCACTTTTTTGGTGGTTCGTTGGCTGTTTCAAACTGTTCAAACGTGATACTGCCTTTGGAACAACTGTGAGGTTCTTGCTGTCTTGTTACTGTCAGTAAGCTGCCAGGCTTGACCTCTGCATCAGTGGCACGGTTAGAAAACAGGACACATTAGAAGTAGGTTAGAGTATCACAGGTTTATATCAATCAGGATGTGACTACTTCTTTTTTAAAATGCAAAAATTTTGTGTGGGAGTTTACTACGCCAACGTGAAATCAAAAGGAGCATTTACAAGAGCAATTTACTACTTCAAGCATGTTGCAAAAATATGGCAGTAAAGATAAAAAAAGAGACTAATCCAAGATGGTGCAATAGCTTTCATCATCCAGTCTCATAAATGTCGAATCCTACTCTCCTTCAGACCATGTTTATTTTCATATAAATTCCTTGAAATTTTAGTGTTGCTCTTTTCTTAAACATGACTAATTGTTTTATGCTACCCTTGTGAGCCCGGTTTTCATCATAGCATGTTTTCATAACGTATGACCCAGTTGATGTGACTATTCCATCCAGTAAAGACAAGAAGGTATTGTAATACATTTCTATGGCATGCGCGTCTTTCCATCAGATATCCATTTCCCTGTGTTTCCCGAATTCTTTTAGTGCAGAAGCATATCTTTCATTTGGCTTCTCTTTTTGAGGGTTGCATTTTCTCCTTGATGTGTACCAGAGGTCTGTCTATTTGAGCAAAAGGAAATAATTTAATGGACAGCAATCATGTTCCTGGCCTTCTGTCTGGACATTAGGTGTTCCACATAGTTTAAAAGTGAGTAGAGTAGTTTCATGCTGGTTGCAGCTAAATTTTTAAGAGCTGCTGTGATAAAATTATTCTCAGCCCAGATCATGAAACAAAATGTGGCTCTAGTCTCCTAAATTCAGTCCAGGAGGGTAAGTGGGCTTCTGAGTAATAATTTTCTCTCTCAATAATGTCTTTATTTAGAAAATCTGCTATAACCTGCAAGTGGTTTGGGTACATCACTGAAAATCATTCACCTCGTCATGCTTCCCAGCCTGTTTTGGGGGCATGTTTCTGGGATTGCAAATCTCTGCTTCTTTCACCTGTCCTATACTGAACAATAAGGCCATTATCAGTTAAAAAAACCCCAAACAAACCAAACAAAAAAAAAAAAAAAGGAGTAGGTATTGTTCAGTGCAAATATCATGAACCAGAAAGCAGAAAAAAATTTCTTCCCTCTATGGTCCCAGAGGAAGGACACAATTTAGTGTAAAGTTTACAACTCTTGTTGAACAGAGAATTAACATGCCCCATTAACAGCAAATACTTCTTTCCAAAACACCAGTATTGTGATTACACCTCTTTTATAAAAAAAAAAAAAAAAGTTATTTTAACTCTTAGTTTTGATTGTAAAACTCAAAATCTTTCTAAATATGCTCCCATTATATCATGAATGTGATAAACTAAAAGAAAACAGTTTTACATTCCTCTCAGTTCTTCACTGTGATTGCATTTAAACACGGCTTTACATAGAATAAGTCAACAAGATAACTTGTTTTCATAAAGCTGCACAAATGTACATGTGCTTGGGCAATGAAGAAGGGGACTGATCTCTTGGCAAAGTTCTACATGATTCCAAAGTGCACGCTTTTAATTCATGCATATATATGCACATATTTCTGTGTATATGTGTATGTGTGTATAGAACTACATGTAACTGTGTATAAATATTAAACAGAACATAGTAGCTTAAGTAATAAAATTATGCACACCACATTGTAATGAACACTAAATTGTGTGTTATCTTATCAGAACACTGCAGTAAGTACATTTTAAGCACATTTTTCAAGGGCTGTGTATTTCACATAGAGCATTCAAAGGATATCACAAGATTTTAGTAAGAAATTTCAATGTTTTTATTACATTCATATGGGAAGCATAACTTTGCATTCCTACATGTTTACTGGCACTTTCCATAATACCCCAGTTGTCAGGAAAAAACAGGAAAATACTAAAAGAAAAACAGTTTAGATTAAAAGACTGAGCCCCCCTATGGATATTCTCAGATCCATGAAATTCTTTCTTCTGGGGATTTCTCTGATGGATGTGGAGGCTCATCGCCTGCCCACAGCACTGGCAGGAAACCCCACACCTTGAACAGGATGACCTCAAAGAAGCTGCTGAGTTTTCTGGCCCCTTTTTCAGACTTTTTTCTTCTGGGGCCAGAGCTGCACTGTGTGAACATTAAAGATTTCATGGTGCTCTTCAAAAGGGAGCCAGCCCTGAACTCCTTAACAGCAGTCTGCTTTGCCTCAGGAATTAAAGACAGTAGGAACTGACCTCAAAACAGGACTTCTTCCCAGTGCTGATGGGAATTTTCTTCCCCGTCCCTGTCATTTTACATGCTATGTACTAGCTGGTTGCTCCTGTTCCCTGTGACCCCAAAGGCAATTCCATTTTATCTGTGTTTTACGCTTGCAGTTTTCCCAGCATTTTGGGTTCATTCATAGGCACCTCACAATAATTACACTGGGTCTGACTCTCCATTACAATAAAGCTTCTTTACATTTAGTTTATAAGTCCCCTTTACACTGCTGGAATAATATAAGTGGACCTCAGTGTAAATGAAAATCATCCCCTCATTTCTGTACTTTCCTTCAAAGTGCCATGTTTGTTCCACTACACAAAATAAAACAGAACAACTGTGACAAAAAAACCCATGATCCATCTGTCTCCTCCCTTATCAAGGAATGCCCTGAGAACTGGTGCTACCAAAGTTTTATTATTGCTCACAAAACAGATCTTAGAACCACTTACTGGATACAATAGAGCACCATTAAAAAATTAAACTAAACTACAGTTGTACAAATAAATACGCAAAGTACGTTTTGTGATCCATTACCTCATTGTTATTGCATTTATCCACTTTATTGCTACTTTGCAGTTCAGTAATTTGTGATGGGTTTTCCAGTCATTAGTGACAATTAACAAATATGAACCACAAAAATGATAGAACAACAACAAAAAGGGAAATTATTTTTTAAATGTTTTATCCAAAAGGGTGGTCGGTGGTCCATTAGGTCTATTACTGACAATCCATGCTTTTGGAATAATGATGTCCTTTAGATGTGATAAAATTACTGTGCATGCCAATAATAGGAAAAGAAAGAAAGGAAGAAAAGCAGATACCCCTCAGTTACTCAGCTTCGCAGTAGGAAGAGCTTTTTGTTAGAAACATTTCTACATTGTTCTGTGAAAAATTGAGTGTTTCTTTCTGAGGTATAATTTGTTTCTTGAGAAAATTTCATTTTTAAAGAAGAGGACACACAAAATCCTAAAAGTATTATTTTGAAAACTAAAATACTGTTTCAAAGGAACTGTTGTGTCTCTTGCAAATAGAGGTCCTGGGTGTCTGATGTTGCCCCTGTTCTTTAACGGTACTTGACTGAAATCTTCCAGAAAGCCTCATGTCCAGGTGTGCCAGCAATATACCCTGCTTTCATCAACATGGAAACAACTGCCTTGTTGGAGATTTAAATAATCCAAATGGTCTGAAACTGTGAGAAAAAAAGAAACTTTTCTTACTTTAGACACTCATTTCCAAGAAAAGTTGGTAATTAATTGAGAAAGTAAGATTTTCTATTAAAAATAATCAAAATTATGTAATTTTTTAAATGTATATACTGGTTTCCATTTTAAGGACTCAATGCCATTTTCCAGCCATCCGGCTGCATAGTTACTATCCATCTATAGGAAATGAATAGCTATTCTCAGTAAGGAATTAATTGAGAAGAAGAGCAAAGGCAGGAGGACTAGATTTTAAGGGAAAGCCTTGGAAATTCATCATGTTTTTTGTGAAAATCAGCAATGACCTTTCAAATTCTTCACTTGCTCCTGGTGTTACTAGTTTGAAAAAAACAGAGCACTTATTTTGGCAGTTGTAAATAGGGTGTACATACTAGATTCATCCTACTTCAAATATGCAGTTTAGTTGTTTAAATAAGAACCAAGGCTTATTTTTTGTCTAATGGCAAGGCATGTACCTGTCTAGAAGACTATTCAGTTGTAGGTGATGTGATTCTGCCTCTGCAGATTCCCTTCTATTGCAGAAGGGAATCTATTTCCCTTCCTCTATTCCCTTCCTTCTATTCCCTTCCTCTGCAGATCTCCTTCCATTGATACCTAATTTAGAGGTCTCCTGCAAGTGCCTTAAGTCGAGTGTGCAGAATATCCATATCTATCAGTTTTACACTGGAAAAGCAGTTTTCAAAGCTAAGAAAACAAGTTTTATGAACCATTCTGCTACTACTCCAAAGTAGAATGTTCCATGTGAGATTTGCCTGATTTTTAATGATCAGTATATTCTTTGCTGTAGAGTGGCAAGTAAGAGCAAAGGCTTTGGACCTCTAACTTCACCCCATTAGAAACCAAAAAATCCGCTCTGAACAGGTGGCTGCTACATATGCATGCATCGGTTGTGTACGAGCAACAGATGTGATGAGCACAGGCTATGTTGGAACAGAGGTGGTCATCCTAGCAGGAAGCAGGAACTCTTTGGACCACTCATCTCCCACTTACAGCCTCTTCAGTGAGGTGCATCTCAACCATCTCCAGCCTTAAAAATGGTATTATGCAGCTTCATGAAGATTGTCTGGAAAACTCCTTGAAAGAATATGCGTGACTTGTTGTGGTACATATGGTTTTGCAAGATTACAGTTAATACTGTCATTTGTGGCATTGCCTCTTTTTTTTTTTTATTGTTCTATTTTCATGTTTTCAATAAAACATTCTCTTTAATTACAGTGCAGTATTCCCTTTCAGTAAGAAAAGAATTTAAACGAACTTGTGAAAAAAGCAAAGGACTGGAAAACAAGAGACCAATTCAATTGTTCCCAGCTCTCGCACAATCCTTCTTGAGATTTTAGAAGATTCACTTCCTTATCTCTGGAGATTATTTTCCCTGTCTGTAAAACTGAAGTACTACTTGTCCCTGTGTATATTCTCCCATCACAAAAGGATAAGGAAAAGAATGAATCACTTGTGACAGATTTTATTGCTCTTACTCTCTGTGTCACTGGAGTGCATTCTGATAAACCCAATATAGTTTAGTCTAATTGTTACATTATATTAATAAACTAAACAGTGTCAAAGCTCAGTCACTGTCCCAGGGACCAGCTGGTGAAGTCTGCCCAAAACTCGAATTATCTTAGCCTCCACAACAAGATCACTACATCCTACTGTTTATTGGGAATAATCCCTGGTAGAAGCTAGACTGTTAACTCTCAGAGTCATCCAGGGGAGAGTTAGTTTGCCTGGGCTGTTCAAACCACTCAAAAGCAGAGATGATCAAGATCCAGCTCCACTGACTGCACTTGTGCTTTGGTGGTGTTTAACGTATTAGAATAGATGAAGCCATTAAGAAAAGATGGGATGGGATGGGATGGGATGGGATGGGATAGGATAGGGTTGGGTAGGGTAGGATGGGATGGGATGGGCTGGGATGGGATAGGATAGGGTTGGGTAGGGTAGGATGGGATGGGATGGGATGGGATGGGATAGGATAGGATAGGATAGGAGCGGAGCCTTGTGGATGACCCACTGTTTACCCATACCCATGTTGCTGGAAGTCACTAATCTCTGCAGAGATCCTTAGAACTTCAGCAAATCCAATTTACTGATAAGTAAGAAAAGGTGCATGGAGTATAAAACAAGGGGTTTTTTTCCTGCAGTGGTGATTGTTGCTACTGAGAAAGCAAAGTTTACTATCAAAGATTACTGTACTGAAATGAAAATGCGGACACAGGTGCCTTAATACTTGAGCTGGGATAAGTTTTACATAGCTGTAAAATGAGCTTCAGCTTTTAAGTTACTGTCTTTTTCTTTACAATAATAATCTCTTCACTTTTACAAGCTCTATATTATTTTTAGGTAAGAAAACACTATAAAGTTCATGTTTTATTGTTCCTTGCAGTTATATAAATTACATTTGGCCAAAATAAATGTAATTCCTACTGTGCGAACTGAGAACCCAGAATGTTGATTTTCCTCAAGTTATAAACAATGTGAAGATATGTTATACTGGGTCACAATTTTCCACTGTACAGCAAAATATATAATTCACTTTTAATAACAAAACTGCATATATCATTAAAGTTTCCTACGCCATGGAGCACATATTATGTTTCTCTGCACAGCAAGGGATATCCTTTCTATGTACCACAATTTCTAAAATATTGTTTGACTGAATGAAAAATATTTTAGTGATTCATTAGTAAAACAGCTGTCATTTTGAAAAATTATTCAAATTAGTCTCTATTTTTATTAGTAGTATTGAATTCTTTTTGCAGGCTTTTTTTCTTTTTTTTTGTAGATCTCATATTGCAGTGCATGTTTGTACGTCTTTCATCTTGTTGTTGCCATAGTTTTTGGAATGGGAACTTTGGAGAATTATTTATTATTTTGATTTCTCTGGTGGCTGTCGGAAGTTAGAGGCACCTCCTAAAATTTAACATGCCTAGTTAGGAAATCCACAATGTTCATTATGAAACTTTGATTCATTATGTTTCTAATTATGGGTTTTCAAAACCATAGACTTTCCCAAAAGTCTATTGACAGGATTTTCTAAAGCACTCAGCTTTGACCTAACACTGCTGCCATTCACATCCATGGTAAAATACCCAATGATGTCAGTGGAACTACTTAGACCAATACTGAGTGCTTTTGAATATCCTCTCTTAGAAGTACTACCTGACTATGCTATAAAATGTCATCTTAATCCTTCTTCAAACCACAGCACCTCTGTCTACAAATTCCTGAGGTCATTAAAAGTCTTTGATGAGAAGTGATCATTGCACCATACCTGCAAGGTTAGTAAATCCATGCTCTGAGAAGACAAGAAAGAAAACTTAAGAATCCTGTCCTCTTCCCAAAAACATGCTTGCAGCAGCTAAATGACGTGAAAAAGCTCCATCGTAGAATCATAGAAAAAATTAGGTTGGAAGGGACCTCTGGAGGCCATAAATCCAACTTTCTTCTCAAAAGTATGGTAACTTAAAAGTAAGATCACATTTCTAAGGGTCTTATCCCACCAGGCTTTGAAAATGTCCAAGGATGGAGATTCCATTCCCTCTCCAGGCAACCTGTTCCAGCCCTTAACTTCTCTTGTGAATAATTTTTTCCACAAAGCCCAGAGTTTTCTTTGTGTGACTTAAGGACTGCTTCTTTCCCTTTAACTGAGTAATCCATATCTCGAACACGTAGAGAAGAACAGGGAAATTGCAGAGTTCCTCAAATAAACTCGAAAATATTTAGGGCATAAAAGCTTAGTAACAACATATTGACTCCCACAAGACCCTGTCAGTGCCAAATGTAACGTCTACAGTGTTGACAGTAAACTGACTGCACAATGTAGCCTTCAACAATGCATTTGGCACTTGTGTGAGCATCTGTGTGCAGCCCAACAAACTTGGAGCTGCTGCATTAGTATGGGATTCATCTCCCAAGACTTTAGTCTGTAAAAGCTGAATGTCTAATCTATATTAGGTATTGAGGAACCCCTGTTGGTGGGAAGAGAGAGAAAGAGATAAAGAAAGAGACAATGTCAGTTTTGGGAAAAAATCAACATTTTGTGTTAGATTCCTTTCAAAACACAACATCTGGTGAATGGGTGATCTTACAGGTTCAGTTCAGCATTGGGAGGAATTCAACACAGGGAAAACAGAACAAAACCAAAACCGTGTAAGAAAGGAAAAAGATACACATCTGAGATACACATCTTTGAATCAAATATCTACTATGGTGCCTCCAAATACACCCTGGATTATGGGACGAGTTTCTGTCACTCCACCCTACGATGTAAAGAAGATGGTAGTTTTTGTGAAGCCACCACTTGGCATCTGTCCTACACTGATCTTTTACAGTTCAGCAGCAAATACTCTGGAGCTGGTCAGCTGGTGCCTTCTTAGCAGAGCCCTGCTCATCCTTCTGTCATAGCCCTTTGCTGTGTGTGGACCTCCTGCACTTCCTCATGCCCGTTAGGAGACCTCTTGGTCCATGAAGTCTCCAGGAGTTATGAACAGGAAGGAGAAGGCCAAAGAAGCCAGGAAGTTAAATGCAACATGTCAGCTTGTTTCGTAAGAATGGGGTAGTTGTGCAAGTTGTGTATATAAGGACAATGACACTTATGCAGACATAGGAAAAAAAATAATGTTTATCTGAGTTACTGTAAGGGAAGATAAATATTTTAGTTAAAAGAAAAGAAAAAAGAAATGTAGATAGTTTGTCATTTCAAGTGTTTCTTTTTTGTGATTTCTGTGAATTGTGAGTATACAGTAGTCATCTGGTCAGTTTGGCTCAGCAAAGGTAAATGTTCTGCTTTAGGGAATGGCTGTTACCTTAAAGGCAAAAGGTGCTGTGGCTGATGTCCACAATGCTCAGAGCTAGCACAGTCTAGCACAGACTGGCAATGCTCCTGCTACAGGGCACATCATCTTGTGCTCTGTGTGACACCTTTTTAGTTCTGAGACAATCTTATTGTTTATCTGTGTCTTATCCATGGGGGGGGGGGAACCTCACACCAAAAAACCAAACCTATCCTAGATGCGTACATCATTTTTGTCTCCAGGGGAATTAACTGGTTTACTTTAAAAGAGACTCTGGGAGCAAACTACCATAAAGAAGTGTTAATGGGAGACAAGGAAGGAGACTGAGGAGCTAAGACATTCAGTGATATCAGTTCTGTGTGACTTTCACACATGTAATCATAAAAGCAAGCTAAAACTGGAAGTGGAGTGAACATCTCCTAAGAGTAGACAGGAGTATTATTGTTGTGAGAAAACTTTACTATGTATATTATCCACCTGTGGGTGCAGTTCTTACAGAGACGAGAGAAGAAATAGCATATATAGGCCATGAAACTTCAATTTGAGACAAGCTAGTATATAAAAATTAGCAAAGATAATACAAATCATGGAAAAATGCAGAGGTCGGTCCTATAGGATCCCTTTTGCAGGAAGGATATAGTGGGGGAAATGCATTCCCTGGCTGAACTATGAAGTACCTAGAGCCAAAGAAAAATTGGGAGGTAGGAGAAATATCACTTGCTTCTCTCCATTATGAAAAGTTTTTCTTGTATGAAACAGAAAAACAGTAATAAATATAGATCTGATCCCCTACTGTCCCTCAGCAGGTGTCTTTTTTAAATTAAAAAAGTTAAATTTTACTCTTTCTTGGCACAGGTGAGAGCCATATTTGAGGAACCAGAGAGGAGAAAATCACTTTTAAGTGATTTTTTCATGCTTTTATCTTCAGGCTGGATGTCTACATGGTAGAATTAGTCTTCAATCTAGTAGTATGAGAGCTTGAGAAATGTGCAATGTAGGGACAGTTTGCTATAGGCCTTCTCCAAAGCTCAGCTGAGCCTCATTAGCCTCCCTAGGAACACTCTTCCCTGCTGAGAAGAAAAATTGAAGGAAATGCTTGTGTTTCTTGAATTACTTTGGGTTACAGCAATTTGCCCCTTTCTTTTTTAGAAAGATTTTGTTCTGCATGTTGGATTTTACTACCTCTATTCATCATAATCACAAAGCTAGTAGAAAAGGAAACATTTCCCTTTTTTAGCACTGTGGTTTTCAGGAGGAAAGATAATTTCCTATTTAGTAAATTATAATTTTTTTTTGGCACAACGTTTCTCTCGGTCTTGATACTCTGTTAGTCCCCAAACATGGCAGAATCGATGTGACTTGAGTGAGATCATGGCTTACTGAAAGACATTTCGATGCTCAGAAGGCTGCAGCAGAGTAACCGAGCTGGGAAACATTCTCTGTAGATCACCCACTCTTCCTCTGTAGCGCAAAGCAGAATCTGCTCCACTTCAACAGTCCCTTAGGAACCTATTAAATCATTTGTGGGTCTTTTGATTAGTTATGACTGTTGTACATCTACATTGCACATTTAGGAAACACACGCAATCTCTGTACACCTTTTGTTACTATTCAGGGACTGAAGCTGGATGGAGGAACCTCTGAAGAATACTCATGAACTCCAGGGGATCTGCCAAGACAAGGGGAGGCTGAGAAGCTTCAGTTACAAACTCTTCAGGATATGAAAATCAAGTAGCATGTATGACAAGTGGTTGGTGCATTTAGAACCATTATACAATATGATATTGCAAGGAATGATGCCAAGTGCTAACATGGGATGCATTTAGAACATAAACATGCTGTAACCCAACTTCATATTTTAGTATTTTGTCTCTGCAGTAAGGCTATGGTAAGGTCTGGTTTGGGGGATCAAAGCCAGGTCCCTCCTATCACACAAATTTGTCCAAGATCTTCAGCTAAAAGATAGGTTTTTTTCTCCAATTATGCTTCCTGAGAGACTATCCTCTAACTTTTCTGATGTTCAGAAAGTGATCAGCCTAATTCTTTGGCTACTTTAATTAATTTCTAAAAATCCAAATATTATTGTTTATAGTAAGTTTTTCCACTCGTACAGGTTTATAGGCAGATATAATTTCTACTTTCAGCCTTCAGTTCATCAAGCTGCACGAGTAATATTTAATGCTTACTGTTAGAATGGGGTCTACCATTCCTCTGGTACCCCAGTACAATTTGGCTTCAGGGATGGCACTTCTACAAGACTGTAGGCAGAGGTAGGACCTGAGAGCTGCTCACTTTGAATTTATCATCTCTATTGTACTATCTACCTTTGGTATAGTTTTGCCAAATTCACAGAAGACAAGGCTCATACGAGCCCTTTGCAGAAAAATCAATGGTACTGGGGACACTGCAACAAAAAGCTGACAGAATCAACAGGTCCCCACTCTGAGATCTTAGAAAAGGGCTTGCTTATATCATGCTAGTGGTGAGCTGCCCAGTCCTCAGAGCAGACTGGCTATTGGTAGTGGGAATGAGGGAACTTAAGGAAATAACTGATCCACTCTTGTCTGTCATTAAAATGCTGGTAGAAACAACTAATAAGCCAATGAAGAGAGACAGCAGTACTAATGGGAACGTGTTTTGGCAACCAGCTCAAAGAGACCTATAGATTACAGGTTGAAAATGACATAAATTCATGCTATCTGGTTTTGCTCTGAAAAAGCTTTGTGCCTTCCACGGAGACATTGCACAGCCTGACTATGTAGCATCACTGTCCAGACGTTTGTTCGATAGAGTTTTCGGAGAGGGCTGATTGTAGGCTTCCCACAATGATAAAGGGGTGGGAAGGAGTTTCAGAAGGCAGCTGGCTGGCTCAGTGCATGTGGAAATGATTACTTTAATGGTGCTTTTATTTTATAGAATTATTAACGATGTTGGGGGGGAAGCTAGATGCCTTGGAAAGGCGTCTTTTTAAATTATCGTAAATGTAAATGAAGAAATTAAATAAATCCATATATTTGTCATCTCCCTTACCAGATCAGATAGCACCACAGTAGACAAAGCCACACCAATTACAGCTTAGACACGCGATCAAGTTGCTGCTACTTAACTAGTATCATGCATCAACCGAGCTGTGGTATAAGCTGTAACCACAGCTCCACCCCCAGTAACTCATACCTTCACCACATCCATGGTGCAGGGTTACAGACAACAGAATGGAGGTCCACCCTGATTGCAGGACGACGGCTTTTTGCTGCTGCAGTCCTGCTGGAGCTCCCTGTTCTCTACCTGCTTCTCTCCTGCCTCTGCTCCCTGCTCGTGTACTGGCTTAATAACAGCCACAAAGAGTTGCTGCGGTGCCACCAAAATTAAGATGATGTATTTCTTATATTATGCCAACCTACCTCAAAACGCAGTGCAGGTTCTGTCCAGGTTTTATTTTTGTCTTTAGAGACTGTCCTCTAGGTGACAGGACAAGGGATTGAGGAGTATCCTGCACTGGCAATAGTTAACCTGGAGTTCTGTACGCTCTAAAATTCTGTCCTTTCCAACTCTGTCCCATGCCTCTAAGTCTAGCAAGGGGTGCTGTGTTGGAGCAAGTTCTGTATACCAAGTTCTCCTGCCACAGTCTTTGGACAAGAATAGATTTTGACATACAGACAGTAGAAAGTGGTCTTAAATGTACTATCGAACTGCATAAGATATATCCTGATTTTTATGCCTGAGCCAGTATGTGGTTTCAAGTTTTAGTGCTATAAATCAAAAGGAATATAAAAAAGGGGAAGAGATGTTTAGGTTGAAGCTAAAGTATTAATTAATTCAACATTCACTGAAATAAAAAAAAAAACCACAAACAATTGTATGCTAGTCAGAATCTATCTTTCTTGCTGGAAATAAGATCAGATTAATAAATCCCACAAAAATTGCCACACCAAATATGACTGAAACTGTCACCACCAAACACAGTTGCTTGAAAATAATGTTCTTTTAAAATAATTTATGCCACGTACATTCACTGACCAACAGTTTTAATCCAGAAAGGAAAGAAACACTTTCCCTTTGCACAGACATAATGTTTTTATGAAGTGGAGATCATAAATGAAAAAGGATAAAGAATTTATTTTAGTCACAGAATAAACAATT
>NW_009648369.1:4845161-4853452 GCF_000708025.1 Charadrius vociferus
GCACTTTTTTCCTGACTCTTTTCTTTTTTCTGACCTACAGCTCTGTTTCTGTTCAGGCATAATTTTTTTCACAGCGTGTACACCCCCTCTCATCTATATTCATCCTGCAGAGATGAAGATGACCTCAGCTACTAGGAGAAAGTAAGAAAGTTTCCTGCAAGGCAGATTATTCAGTTGTTCACTTGACAGGATTTCTTGCAGCTTGGTTCTGAAGCAGAAGGCCAGAGTCAGCAGCAACCCCCTTTGCCCGGTACAGAAGAACGCAGTTTTTAATTTCCACCCTTGGCAGATTTGTGTTAGCACTGCAGGGGAAATGTCAATGGGAAGCAAGCAGAGCTGGCCATGTGAAAACACCTCAGAATTTATTCCTACCCCTCAAACTTTGCAACAGAAAAACAAGTCTCATTTTCCAAACCTAGCTAAGCAGCAAAGCTGTTGTTGGTGAGCCAGAAGAGAAATGAAGGGGGTTTCATCTGTCCAGTTGGGCTAAAGGACTTTCCACAGTGGGACAATAAATCAATTTTCTTTTCAGCCTTTAGTCAAGGTTGATTCTTACTTTTTTTTTTTCTTTTCCCCTCCAGAATGAAAGGTGTTACATTCATCATTGTTCCTGGACTCTCTGATTTTACCAAAAATTCTCTTGGTGTCTTTTGCTTTTCATAAAATGTGGACCCTTGGAAATAAGTGATGATGTGAGAATCCCAGTTACACTTAAAATAAAGTAACTTTCTAGACATTCTGATGGCAGAGCAAGTTTTGATTGGGTACCCTGCATGCACTGTGATGGCTCAGAAACTAGGAGACAAAGCAAAAGAACCCAGAATGTATTAATTTATATTTATATTTTATTTTTGTACATCTCACGGTTTCTGTG
This sequence comes from Charadrius vociferus, assembly GCF_000708025.1. Classification (NCBI taxonomy): domain Eukaryota; kingdom Metazoa; phylum Chordata; class Aves; order Charadriiformes; family Charadriidae; genus Charadrius; species Charadrius vociferus. The sequence goes on from NW_009648369.1 coordinate 4,846,036, forward strand.
GGGTTTTCTCATGCTATTTTGATCTGTCAGTTTGGCGATACTGGCTTCAGTTCTTTATCATCATGGCAGGAAAGCAAAAAAACACTTCTGTTATTCAGCTTTTATTAGTAAAAAGTGCAATAAAGTATCTAACTTGCAAGGAGTGCTTACCAAAAGAGAAGTCCTGCTCCGCATTTGCTGCTCTACACTCGGAGATAATGCAGCAAAATATTTCAGAAATCATTTCTGAAATGAATGAAATTGTGTCTTTGATTGAAAGTTAATGGGAAATTTAGTCAGAACAGCAATTCCAGTTGTACCAAAATAATTTTAAAAGATGCTTCATTTCCGCCATAAATGCAGGCTGTTCTTTAGAAGCTGCTGCTGATCACACACCAGCTTCTACTTACTTGCAATGGAAGTAATCTTCCACCGGTACCTCTCAGAGTCTCATGAGAGGGAAGGAGGAAAAGGAAGGAGAAAAAAGGAAAAGGAAGGTAATGAAGGGAAAGGTGAGAAGCTTTATTAAACCACCTCGACAGTTGCAGTTTGTCTCCCTGAGCCTTTGTTGTGTGTTAACAAAAGATGGTGAGGCAGAGAGTAAGGCGATGTTTTATGCACAATGTAGTTCGGTGAACAAACTCATCAAGCTTCCACAACTGATTTATTTAATTATTATCTCTATCTTCTTAGATATATCTATTTTAAAACTTCAGGACTTCTCTTGTCCTTCTGTTGCTTTGGAAGGCTTCCGCTTAAACCCTGAAAATGTCTTGGGGTACCGTTATAACGTTGAATGACATTGTGCATTTTTGCTGTACTACAGATCTCTGATGGTTTTGTTTAATTACGTGCTTTAAAATGTTGTGAACTGCCCGAAGCAAGTTGCAAGGACCGGTCTAGAAAAGCCACTTTTAAATATGCTTCTTCATTATATTTGATACCAAGGCCATGAATAGTGACTTACCCTAGATTTCAGTAACCAATCACCATAACATTTACTGGCAATGACTCTGTGAAACTTGTTGCTATAGTAACTTAATCTTGGGTTTAATCCAAGTCCCAGAGGAGGTGTCCGTTATCACTAAAGCCACTGCTGGAACAAACATCTGTAGCTGCAGCCTTGGAAGAGAGGGACCAGGGGCTGTACAGTCTGAGTTTCTAAACTACTGTCTCACCCACTCAGGCCACTTGAGACTAGTAGCAAGGCTGCATCGCCCCATAATAAGCACGTGTTGGAAATCTTTCCTCTGTGCTTTCATTTTCTCTGTGCTTTCAATAGAAGGCACAAATTTCTCACTGTTCTCATTAGAGAACAGACCTACCAAGAAAGCAAGAACCTGTCTGCAGAACTCAAGCAGAAGAGAGACGTCCCAACCACCACTTTCTTTTGCCTTTCTTTTCTTGACTCACTCTCAAAGCTACCATTTGATATTATTTTATTGATTCTTTAATAAGAAAATAAACAGAAATTTTGTTTCTTTTTTTTCCTCAGAAGATTTCCAGGAAGCTTCCCTTAAAAGCAGTAATTTTTTTCCTCCCTATCTGCCAGACCTGGGGAAAGACTGCCAGGTGAGCATGGGGATCTGTCGAGGATCTTCCACAGACATGTGCACATCCACTTTCTGGCCAAAGCCAGGTCCTGCAGGAGGGACTGGATGAAGGCACAACATGGGGGAAGCTGAAGCTGATTTCTCCAGCCCTGAACCTTTCTTCCAGCAGCCCGCCTGGGCTTGCTGATCAGTTGAACTGTCTCTGTGCAGGCACCTTGAGGTGGGTAATAGGAAGATATTGTTTCATTTTTTCCATGTAGAAATAAATCACTTGTTATTTTAGCAAAATGCCATGTTTCCCAAGAGACATGGTGATTTTATGAAGTGGGACTTTCCAGCAGGAAAGTTGACTGACTGGCTGACTCCCAGATTTACAAGACTGAATGAGAAAAAGGCCACTGCATTTCAGCTGTGATGTGTGCCAAACAGGCTGTGAATATAAGGGACCTAATTCCCAGATTTGACCTAAATGAAGTTCGGTTTACACTAGAATTTCCGTCTTGCTATCAGTCTATGGGTGTTTCCAGGAAGGTACAGCATTCAATTCAGGTTGAGAGGTCCTGGGAGGGTGACACTAAGGGTGCTTGCAGGAGCAAGCACTCTGGACTAGACAACAAAACCGGCCAATCGAAGATCCTTTCCCTCCACATTTTGCCTTCTTGTAGGACTTCCCTCCTCTACAACCTTCTAAGTAGGCACTTCAGGTCATCTTGATGTTTAAATAGTATTGTCTTACAAGTGTAACGTGAAGTTATATAAGTGTTTGCGTGATGCCGAATTTTTAACCTGATATAATCTAATCTGGAAGATTTGGATTGTGTTGGAAATGTTCCTTCTCCCGCTCATGAGCGGGAGTGTTTGCTCTGGTTCCCTAGCTATAACCTAAACTTGGCTTCAAAGAGAGAAAGCTGACCTTCTGTGTAGTTCCTATCGGAGATTGCCAAGTTACCCTGAAGACACTAAAAAACAATTTGCAGTTAGCTTAGAGTGACAAGTTTAACATTCGCTTATCAAGTACAGCAATTTATTTTTACAGTGTTGCAAGATGGCTTGGGCCCAGCTAATTTCACTTGGAGGAACAAACACTGCCACGGCCAGAAGGCACAAAATGTGCAACAATAATCCTTAAGGCAACACACTGTAATTTGCCTTCTTCTGTTTAATGCCATGTCAAACAGAAGGATTTCTACACATTTCAGATGGTGACTGTGTTGCCTTCCCTTGGTTTGAGTTGAAAAAAAGAAAAAAAAGAAATTGATTTACTTCAGAGAGCAGTGATAGATGAAGGATATGACATGCACTGAGCATGCCTAGTTCCTTGCTCATGCCAAAAAATTCCCAGAAGGATAAATCTCGTTTCCTGCCTTACTTCACAGAATTTAGCTTTTTAAACAAGTCATGTTCTGTGGTTTGGATTCTGTGTTTATATCAGGGTTTGTTTCCAGGCTCATGGACAATAATAGTACATGGGTCTGAAAAATCTGAACATTTTTGTGTAGAGAGAAAGCTTGGTGTTTTAGTCTCACTTTCACTCTTATTATTTGCATTAATTCTTGTAAACCAGCCCTTACAGATAAGTTGCAATAAAGGCTGATATTTTCCAGGTATATGCTGGAAAATATGCGAACTTGAGCTTTCATTTAAGTCAAACTTATTTCCATGATTTCAGGCTGTACTTATATATTCATACTGTAGACTTTATTTATTTTAGAAAATATGGAGCTGGAAATTAAGACTTAATTTTAAAAATATGTTCTGTGTTTAAACTGACTTGTGTATTTTGTACATACGTAGACACACATACATATATAAACCCTTTGTGATCTACTGATTATAGCTGGCTTCAAGTCTGGTTGGAAGCAGAACATGAATTATATTGAACCTCTTAGCCTGACTGTATTTAGAAGATTATAAGAACATATATTTATTTCTGGATTTCCATTAATAACAGCACCTTTAAAAAAAGAAAAAAAAAAAAAAAAGAGACACTTCCACATAATTTGGTTATATCTTTCAAGAACATGCAGTTATCCAAACATCTAGCGTGCACAAATTTGAGAAGGTATGTAAATATAATGTATACATATAAGAGGACACATAAACACACACACAGACAAAGGGAAACCAAGTTAGGATCAACCTTGAGACTTAACATGTCTTGCTAGATTTGAAACTTTAATAATGCCACAAATTATCTCCATAACAAGTACCCAAAATTTTATTCATAACAGTTCTTCTTAATAAACTAGTGATATTCTGGAAAAAGACCAGTTATGCTGTGCAGGAAAAAAAAATCTGAAACAAAAGCATATGAAAAAGTTGGTGCTACAGAATCTCTTCTAATCTTAATGGTAATATTGTGAATTAGGTAGCTGCTTGTGGGTTTGCGTTTGTCTGTTGCATCTTTTATATTTAACCCACAACTCTCTCAAACCTCAGCTAGCTCTGCACTGTATTTTTGCCTACTCACATTCTGGATTCTAGTCTATTATAAAAATTAATTATTTCTAACTACTTCACACATACCTTAGTAAGCTTAATATATACAGTAGTTATTCCTAGATAGATAAATAGTTGTAAAAATATATACGTGTGTGTGTGTGTGTTGGAAAATAAATATGAATATGTGTATATGCATGTATGTATGTGTATATAAGCCCATGAAAAATCAGCAAAAGTGATTATATTTTAGGTTCTATTGAAAGAAAAAACTCATTGGGCAATAGAGAGAAGAGTTCCCCTCGGTGCTTGGCTAAAGCTTAAGCAGAACAGCTGGTGTTTGTCCAAAGTGGTGCTGAATATTCTTCATATCGCTAACTATTCTTTAAGGAACTGTGCAAATTTTGTCATGGCAGTATGGGTTTTTTTCTTCTCAGTGTAGACCTAAATTTGAAAATTTTAGGAAATAGTAGTAAAAGAACATGCCAAATCAGTTCAATATGACTCCTTTTTTTTTCCATTTTGTCAATACCTGTGAGACTAGTTTCCAGAGCCCCAGGCTTGTTTCTTGACACCCAAAATATGTAGTAAATGGCAATTTCTGCTTTTTAATGTTAATACTGTAAAATATGTCCATAAACCTCAGTTCTGCTTTCCGTGCAAGGATGCATGACCTTTATGTAGGAACTCAAAAAGCAGTTCAAAGAGGAATTCCTTCAAAGAGGGATTCTTTCAAACTAATGCAGACATCATTCATTCTTTGGCCCAAGGATGGGTAACAAAACCAGCTGCTTCCACAGTATTGCTGAGGAGGAGTGGTGAAAGAAAAGGGAAAGAAGGAGACTGATGTGCTATACTCTTGATCCATGAGGTGCCATGCAGTCCCTGTTACACAAGACCAAGTTATGTTCACCTTGGACATAGTCTGTATATGAATCAGGCTGCTACTCACCTGCTGCTCCAGTACATAAGGTCATAAGAACAGACATATGATCTCTAACACTGGCTGTAAGGGACACCTAAAGGGTAGCAAAAAGCAGGGAAGCACGAACGATACTTCCCCAAATACTCTTTCACCTTCCAACTATTTTTAGGGAATGTCCTGAATTTGACATGATTTATCAAATCTGTGATCCTTGGTGGATTTCTTTTCCATGTTCCTGTCCAGTGTCTCCTTGAATCCCTTTAAGATTTTGCATCTGCAGCAGCCTTTGGGAAGACACTTTATAGGTCCACTGACCTATAACAAGCTTTCTTTGAAGCTTTATGCTTCTTTCTTCTTGGGATCTTCATGGCACATACTTGCAAGAGATAGTGCGTAGCTCAAAGCACACCAGTAATGAATTTCTAGCTGTGCGTGGTGGCCATGTTCTTGTGTTAAAGACCAACATGCTTCCAGTATCTTATGTTCCTGAGGCTAAGAAAGAAAGGGTATATGTGAATTTGAGGCATCGCACTGTCATGAGGCTAAGACCAGCTCAGGTTGCTGAACATCTGCAATTTTGTGATACTTCCTGTCATGTTGGAGCTCTCTTTTCCAGCTGAATCTAAACGTGCTACCCAGTTTGGATGGCCTGTTTGCTGCTTGGAGTGTGGACAGCCTCATATGCACTTAGCACCCAGCACACAGGGACCAAAACTTGTCTGGGTAACCATGACACTTGTAAATAAATAAAATGAATATCAATCATTATTACCATGCAGTCCCCTCTAAAATAAAACAATCTCTATAAATGGGTAGATTCCCCATAATTGCTCTCCTGGGGCATTCTCCTCTCCCTCACAACTGTCCTGGGAACATTGCCTACGCGATCATAACACCAAGTTCTCAACCTGGTACCTCTTGATGTCTTTCTATCTTGTTGCCTTAGCTCTTTTTGTAGCCAAACATAAATAATCCCATTTGCTTTGTTTTTTTCCTATTGTCCTTAGATTCTCTTTCCACCATAACTGAACCCTCAGATGTCCTCCTCTTTGTTTCTTTGCCAACAATCTTCGATAAGTACTTTTCTAGTGTCTTAAATTTACTAAATAACATCACTAAATATTTAATTGAGTTCTTTGAATACTTTTACATTTAGTTACTCTCGCTGCATCTGACTTCCCTGGATGTTTTTCCTTCAACTCATCTGCTCGACAGTGTAAGTCTCTTTGCAGTGTTTACCTGAGAGGCAGGTATCTCCTAAAAGGCTGCCTGGTTTTATGTGAATTCCTTTATTCACAGGCCCTGCTGACGTACTGAAGAAGGTTTTTGAAGTATGTTTCTCAGATAAACTCAGGGATTATGCCCCAGGAATGAACCATGGGCAGATAAACTATCATGAGAAAAAGAACGTTTCAGGTGCTTGTGCAATATTTTTTTTTTTTTTAACTGGGCCAAGATTATCTTTACAGCTGCATTTGCAGGAATTTATCAGTCTCCTTACAACCTTCCTCCCTATGTATTCAGCTGGCTCCTGCAAAGCCATGTCACTTATCACTGAGGCACACTCTTCTTCAGCTGCAGCCTTATGAAAAAAACTGGTTTTGAAAGCTATTAGGAATATCTTCAGCTACACCAAAACAGCGAATCTTACCCAAACATAAGAAGCTACAGTCCCCGTGGCAATAGGAACAGCAGTGAAAGAAAAGGTATTTTTCATATTAAAAGATGTACTGTGATTCTCTATCTACTTAACACACTTCACGGTGAGATTCAATCCAACTTCAGCTATACAACTTTCATCAGAGTTTTAGCCATCATGTGCCCTCCACACTAGTAAATTAAATAGGACTAGGGAATACTCGCAGCCACTCAGATTTCAGCAGCTACACTGTTAAATTCTCAGATTTGATTTTTCAACAAGGTCAATCAACACATTTCTGAATGATTTCTGGCACAACTCCAGACTTATCATGAACTCTTCCCAAAAGATGTTTTGGAGGGTGAAGTAATTTAATAGTGGGGTTGGAGCCAGGCCTTGACATTTGACTTTGAGGCCAGAGAGCAGTCCTTGGCATATTTAAATTACTACTACAATTGAAGATTAGGGAAACAGTGCTCCTGCAATAACAAGTTCCTTACCTTGCCAGAGGAAACAGTTCTTTGATAAGTACTTTGGAAAGCCTCTAGAGGAAGGTACCATTTGCCTAACAAGTATTTGGGTTTAGATACCATCTTCATTGACTGCTTTGGGGTAGAATTCTGTCAATAGGCGAGAACAGTACTGGCATAATATTTCTGCAACGACTTTCATTTGGAGAATCGCAGTCATTAGTACTGTGATGTAATTATACTCATTAGAGAGACAGAAAATGAAGCACAAAAAGAATCTGTAGCTCTCAAAAAGGCACTGTTCCTGTCAGGGGTGCAACCCAGTCTCTCTTCTCCCACTCAGGCACTTAGGTGATGAAATCAGGGAAATTCAGGTTTAGGTTACACAGAAAGCAAGATAGTATTTCTTTTG
>NW_009648369.1:4853502-4860515 GCF_000708025.1 Charadrius vociferus
CATGGATTAACAACTTGTTGAATCCAATCATGAAATCACAGAAAATGGAACTAGAAAAGGATTTTGAGAGGTCATATGGTACACTGCATTGCCCCAAGGCAGAACCAGCTCTGCTAAGGACATTGTGGACAGCTGTTAAAAAAAACAGCAGTTTTAAAGACTTGTAATGATGGTAATTCCACACTCCTTAAGCAATGTGTTCCAGTCCTACACTATCTCTACTTCTGTAACGTTTTTCCTAATGTTTAACTTTAATCACCTTTGCAGCAATGTAAGTGTATTATTTTTTTTGTCTTATGCACTTCTGTCACAGAGAAATGATTCCTTTTTTTTCTCTGCAACAGACTGTATTTGGTTTGAATACAGTTAATGTGCTTCCTCCTCACATCTTCTCTTTTCTGGGTTATGCATGTCCAGTGCTATCAATTTTTCAGAAATGGTCATGTTTTCTAGCTTTATGACCATCTGCATGTGCTGCTACTCATGGGACTACACAGACTGTTGGATAAGCTCCTCCAGCCAAGTGACCACATACTGCCAAGAACAAGGAAGAGGACATGACCACATAATTGGGGAAAAGGTAAAAAGGAGCAGTAAAGCCTTTTATAACAGCATAAACTAAAATTTATTTAACCAGTTATGAAACTTAAATGAAGAAAGCAAGTGATATCAGTAGCAACAGGGAAAAGTAGCCTTGAATTTAAAAGAAAAATAAAGATTGAGTTTTTACGTACTTCCTTCTACATGACAATATACTGATTAGCGTGAATAGGTAGGCGTGTCTTCTTTTAGATGAAAACTTACTTCCTTTTCAGCTTTTCTTTGGACTCTACTGTCCAGTCTCAGTATTATTCCAAACAGTGATAGAAATAGAGTCATCTAGATAATCCCCCCAATCCTGAAGAGCTCAGCTCTGGAAGACCACCCAGACTCACACATTAGATAGTCCTTCAGCCTACTTCCTTGTGAACTGGCTGGATGCCTGCCTAAAGCCTTGGTTAAAATTACTTGTCTTTTTGGATTGGGGACCAGATTTTACCAAGACTTTATTTTCTGGGAGAGTAGCTTCATCATAAAATTTGAAGTTACTCCAAAGTGGATTTTTTTTGGATAATGAAATATAGGAGTGTTTACTCCTCTAATGTTGCCCTTATATGCCCGGGTAATTTTAGGTAGTGATTCTGAGGTTTCACATTTTGAAAACAGGTATGTAAAACAGCTTGGACCCAGAATCTTTAACTATTTGTATTAGTGAAGTGGACAGGATCAAGCCATGGCCCAAGAACAGTTATCCATGCGCTTAAATTGTTAATCTATTCCCTGGTGCCCTTTTGGCTCATGTCAAATAACACTATCTGTCTGGGAACTAGCACACGCCAAGGACCGTTCCTGGGGGTGGGGGGTGGGTTGGATGCAGCCATCCTGTTCTGTAATGCAAAAGAATTTATTAGTGTGGTTGTGGCCAGACTGTCTCATTTGGCTTCCAGGCCAATAAATGGGCCTAGATGCTGTTTTCCTCTGTTCGTTTAGGCTTGGGGCAACAGTTTGCAGGGATCCGGTAACTCCCTAAATTCTCGCCTCTAGTGTTTTTCAGTATCTATCATAATTTTAGAATTCCTAAAAAAATTTCATATGGAATAGGCTTCATAATTATGAAGTTTAAACACAAATATTTATGGTAACTAAATTTTTTGACAGTGTTAAATTAATCATGGCAACGTTTATCAAGTAATGGCTTCTTGGTTTTCAGTTGAAATGCACTGTTAATGTGGATTATTAAACCTTTTGTTAACCTTCTATTAAAACCAAATTTGAATTCACATTGCAACACAATCCACCATCAAGTATGTAATGTAGGTAATAGGTAATACTACTGTGGGACAGCTCTTTAATCAACGAATGTCGCCTGTCTACAAAGTTATTCAGTGGCTCGAGTTTCACAAAACACTGCTTATGTGGACCTCTTCCTTTCATATCTGCTCTTTTCTGCATTATTTCTGTATTTCAATTGCTGTTTATCACAAGCTTCATGGTAATTTTTATAGCTTGTCTTTTAGAAAAGCAGGACTTTAAGGCAAAGATGGGTGCATAATATGCACAAAGCATAATATTTGCAAATTGTACAGCTTAAGCAATAACCAGTCAAAGATATTTGGACTTGTGGTGAATCTCAGGGGTTTTGGGCTTTACTCCCTTCATAACTTCAACTTCTTCCTTTTCATCATACCACACTTTCTAGGAACTATAGGTAGAACGAAAGGGTTAGTTAAAGAAGAAATTTCTGTAGCAACAGTTTGTTTATATCGTTTTCATTCCTGGCCCCAAATATAAACCAGTATTAACAGTTTATAATTACAGTGCTAACATTTTTGTTTCTAAAGTAAGCTAAACATTTAGGAAAGCTGTATTGCAACACATCTTTGTTGTCTTTAATGCACCAGAGATTTTTGTCTGACGATGATACACTGGGCTTCTAATTTTTTCTGTTCTTGCAAGTATAGCATTTCTGTGAAGTTCCATTGATCCTCTCTCACTTATCCTTTAAAAATATAGGGTCTGGAAGCTTTGTTGTATTTATTCTGTTTTGTTATTCAAATGTTGCACAAACAAATGAGTATACTCAGATTACTGCATTGTTCGCAAAAAGAAAAGCCATTGGATATACCAGTATTTAATTCTTTTTTTGAAGTCTACTCCAGACAGCTAGAGGTAGTTAAAAAAAAGTTTATTTTGCTTTCTATTTGAAAACATTTTCATCCATGGCAGTTAGCCTGATCCCTACTGGGAAAACAGAGACCTAATTTTGTCCTGCTTAATACTAACAGAATTCCCAGTGACTTCACTGGGAGTTTTGCCTGAACTGGGAACACAGAAGGCGGCCCTATAAACCTTCAAGAATATCCCTCTGCTTTCCTGTGGCCTAATCTAATCTCTGTAGTTTACCAAGTACTTATATTCTAGCACTGTATCAAAGTGCTTTGCAAATTATCACATCCTTATGCAGTACTTTTGACAGAGATCATAATTTTGTAGGAGCAAAACATATTTAAAAATCGCCACATGACCTGGGTGGATCTACACCCTTCTGTACAGAGTTGACAGCTCTGGACATTGATTCTGTATCAATGAAAATATCATCTCCTTTCCCATGACTTTACTACTAACAACTTGGTAACGATAAATGGATATCTTGGGTTCAGAGAATAGTAAATATAGCACAGAAAAACAAACGATTTCCAAGAATGTATTTTCTCTGTGGTTCGGATACGTTATACTATTCCACATTATTGAGCTAGTTAGTGCTTGGAGACAAAAAAAAAAAAAAAAAAAAAAAAAATTTGCCTCATACAGACCCGGAGTTGGTGGTGGTAGGAAAAAAAAAAAAAAAAAAAAAAAAAAAAAAGAGGAGAAATCTGAATGGGAAAGCCAACTTTGGCAGGAACATTACTGCTGGTTTTAAGGAATGAAAAACAGAAGTGTTTTTTTTTAAAAAGAGAGAAGAAAGAGATCAGAAAACTTGTTTTTCAAATATATATCAGACGAAGGGTAGATTATGGTGAAGTTTAAAAACAGAAGTTAAAAAAGAAAGGGTAAAAAAATGGGCGCTGTCTTTTTTTTAAAGATGGAGTGCAACTGGAAACAGCATGCAGCCAAAGGTCAGGGTCAAGAGTAATAGAATCCTGGCACTATGTGCTAGTTTATCTTCTACACGATGAACTCCTGCCAAACCATATACACAATGTCGTACAGCAGGGAAAAGTGTCTGATGCATCTCCAGAGTATTTATGAGGGCTTCTGTTTTGAAGATAGTTTCTTAGGTAACAGAATAATAACATAATGGGACTATTTCTCATTTATCAGGGACTTTTTTTTTTTTTTTTCATTTTGGCTTATTCTGCAAATTAAACTGCGATAACTGTTTCCCACTTTCTGGACTCCCTCTCCCAGTATTAAGAGGATTGGGGTTTTTTTCATTTTATTTTTCAGATTTGCTTTATGAGAAAGATCTCTGTGGTGGTGGTACAAGAGCTGATTCAAATAAGACTAAGTCTTAGGAAATAAATACTTCAGTTGGAATGATATGCATTCGCAACATTTAAAGGAGATGAAAGAAGGTTTTGACTAAGTTGTTGCTTCTTGGACTGTATGCCTTCCTGTCTCTCATATAGTCCTGTGTGTTATGCTTTGTTTCTTTTAGGCATGGTAGTATATTTATACTCTGCTTGCAAAGCCTTTCGCCTCCAGTGTACAGTTAGAGTACAATCCAGTAGTTTGTTTTTCTACATTACCCCTTATTTCACAAAAGTATAAATATTCCAAAATTAGTTTTAGAAAACAGTTTATCTAAAGCATATCACATATTTTTAACCAAAAACCTTGCAGGTGTACAGCACAAAATGCAAGAAAACAATACATCAGACTCTGATCCAGCACTGGGAGCAAAATACCTTCATTAATGGAATGGGGATTAAACTCACAGCAGCTGCTCTGTAATATTTATATTCCAGCCTCTCATGAACTTCTATTAGGGGACAAGTGAGATCACATTAACTGCAGCAAAACAAAATCCACATATTCACTTACCTCAGAGCAGCCTATGCCTAATTTTCTGGCTCTGATATGGCTTCCCTCCAAGTAAATTATTCATGCATTTGTGAACATCACTTGCCAAGTAAGGTAGCACACAAGATGAGATGCTACCTACTTCAAAGGTTGGACTTCAACATAAGTGTTCATTATGTTTGATTTTTTATAACCATTTGCAAGAAAAATATAGATACAAGCCTGGCTCACTCCAGTAAATGAACTGTTTCCGCAAAATCAGTTGCCTGATAAAGAGAAACTTTATATGGGACAGAGGTTTCCCCAGAGAACCACATGAAAACTGTAAGAACTGAAAAGTTGTTCCCTCTGGTCCAAAAGTCCAGCTGAAATCCCAGCAATGGGTTTTCAGATATTGAAAGGTGAGAAAATAGATGAACCTCAAGAAGTCAATAAGTAACATAGGGTTCAACGTTATCCACTAAACAGTCAAGGAGCTTCATAGTATAGGAGATTCATAGCACAAAGCAATTAGAGTTGAGTGAAAAGACAGGAGACTCCATGTTGTTGTTACAAAGGAGTCGATTTGGGTGAACAAGTTCAGCTTCTCTCTCTTACTGAATCAGAGTCCAGAATTGTGCTGTGATTCATAAAAGGAGCATCAAAGCAGAGAAGTGACTGTAAAGCAGTGTTGTGTAGTGCTATACTACGAATATAACCAAAGACCCTAGGAGTTTGTCTTGAGCTTGTTTTCCTTGAGATACTGGATTTCTACACTAAGCTAACAACCCCGAAGGGACTGACTCCCGATGCTGTGTGAGGCTTCATAAAGTCCGCAGTCCTCTGTATGAGTTCTTCATCCCAGAGAACCACTCAAAGGTTATAAATTACACAGTAGGTCAGATCCTGCAAAACCACCTGCAGCAGCATAATTCCCAAGACTAATTTTTCTAGGGCTATGGGCTATTTATAATTCAGAAATTACTGTTAGAAAGCAGTATTGAATTCTAAGGGGTGTTACTGGTGTTTGAGGGCACAGCATGGAAAAGGGTAACCAAAGCACAAATAGTGTTCTCCTCTATCCTACCATTTGCCAGGGATGACGAGGGGGATAAATAGGAGGAGCCAGCAAATTAACTTCTGGCTCTGAGGCTGGTGCATCCAGCAGAACTTTGGCTTCTTTGATCATGGGCTGGTCTACGGGAAACCAGGCATGCTGGCAACAGGTGGGGATAGCCTAACCCGTAGGGGAAGAAAGATCCTGGGACAAGAATTAGCAGGGCTCATTCATAGGGATTTAAACTAGGTTTGAAGGGGGATGGGGATGAAACCAGGATTACAAATGTGGTGCCTGGGAGCAGCATACCTGTACTTCTGGGTAAAGGCGTTAGCAAGGTCTTGCAGTCCATCTCAGTGACGGCAGGGGTGGGTGGTCTGTGTGGCAGCAAAGACAGGAGGGGTAGTGATAATTTGGTAACTACAGAAGTGTGTGAGCATGGTCAGGTGCGAATTAAGGCTTGTCCTCCCAAGAAAGTGGCAGGACAATTAGCCCAGCTGAAGTGCATCTACACTAATGCACGCAGCATGGGGAATAAACAGGAGGAGCTGGAGGCCATTGTACAGCAAGGAAACTATGATATAATTGCCATAACAGAGATGTGGTGGGAAAACATACACAAGTGGAGTGCTGTGATAAATGGCTACCAGCTTTTCAAAAGGGATAGGCAAGGGAAGCGAGGTGGTGGGGTGGCCCTCTATGTTAGGGCCGGTTTTGAATGTTTAGAATTTAACAGGGTGAATTACAGTGTTGAGTGTGTATGGATAAGAATTAAGGGGAAGGCCAACAAGGCAGACATCATGATGGGAGTTTGCTATAGACCCCCTAATCAGGATGTAGAATCTGCTGAAATATTCTATAAACAGCTGGCAGAAGTCTCACGATCATCTGCCCTTGTTCTCGTGGGGGACTTCAACTCCCCAGATGTCTGCTGGAAATACTACACAGCAGAGAGGCAGCAGTCCCAGAGGTTCCTGCAGTGTGTGGAAGACAACTTCCTCACACAGCTGGTGAACGAACCAACTAGGGGAAGTGCCCTACTGGACCTACTGTTTGTTAACAGAGAAGGTCTTGTGGGGGATGTAGAGGTTGGAGGTTGTCTTGGACTCAGTGATCATGAAATGCTAGAGTTTTCAATTCTTGGTGAAGCAAGGCAGGGAGCCAGCAGAACTGCCACCTTGGACTTCCGAAGGGCAGACTTTAGCCTGTTCAGGAGCATGGTTGAGAGTGTCCCTTGGGAGGCAGTTTTGAAGGGCAAAGGTGCCCAGGAAGGCTGGTCTTACTTCAAGCAGGTAGTCTTAGAAGCACAGGAGAAGGCCATCCATGTGGCTTCAAGAAACGAGCCGACGGGGAAGAAGACCAGCCTGGCTAAATAGAGAGCTTTGGCTGGACCTCAAGAACAAAAGGAAAGCTT
>NW_009648369.1:4861641-4884906 GCF_000708025.1 Charadrius vociferus
CAGTATAGGTTAGGGGTGGACCTGCTGGGAACTAGCTCTGAGGAGAAGGATTTGGGGGTCCTGGTAGATAGTAAATTGTCAATGAGCCAGCAGTGTGCCCTTGCTGCCAAAAAGGCCAATGGAATCCTGGGCTGCATAGGGAAGAGTGTGACCAGTAGGTCGAGGGAGGTCATCCTCCCCCTCTACTCAGCACTGGTGAGGCCACAACTGGAATACTGTGTCCAGTTTTGGGCTCCACAGTTCAAGAGGGACAGGGAACTGCTGGAGAGAGTCCAGCGAAGGACAACTAAGATGATTGAGGGATTGGAGCATCTCCCTTATGAGGAAAGGCTGAGAGAGCTGGGACTCTAGCCTGGAGAAGAGAAGGCTGAGGGGAGACCTTATTACTACTTACAAGTATCTAAAGGGTGGGTTGAAGGAGGATGGAGCCACACTCTTCTCAGTGGTTCCTAGTGACAGGACGAGGGGCAATGGGTGCAAGTTGGAACATAGGAAGTTCCGTTCCAACACACGAAAGAACTTCTTTACAGTTCGGGTGACAGAGCAGTGGCACAGGCTGCCCAGGGAGGGTGTGGAGTCCCCTTCTCTGGAGATTTTCAAAACCCGCCTGGATGCAGTCCTGAGTAATGTGCTCTGGGCAATCCTGCTTTAGCAGGGGAGTTGGACTAGATGATCTCTAAAGGTCCCTTCCAACTCTGAAAATTCTGTGATTCTGTGAAACGGTGTTACACAGATAGAATACCAGGCAGTGGTGCTGCCTGCAAGAACAGAAAAAATAAGTTTATCCCTCTTCAAGTCGGACATCAGGTAAAACAGCAGTTTTAGTAGGACTGTTTGAGAGGCTGCAGAGAAAGACAGCCCTTTCGTTAACTGGTATTGTAACTGGTATCTACTTGCATCTAGACCCCTTTTGAAAGAAGCTGCTTTCAGATGCGTATTCTGCATGCAATTATACTTTTTCCCTGTTTCAAGATTTTCTAACCTTTTGAAATGTTCTGCTAAATGTTCTCCGTCTTGAATGTAAATAATTTGCTTTCAGAAGAAAGGTAATCAACTCTTTCCTTCCACCACATGATTTTCTAATTAAAAGGCTACACTGGAAAAGCAATGATTTGTGCGTTAAAATATTCTTGCCTAGCTTCTAGCCTTGTAAACAGGAATGCTGAACGTCTATATCTACTTGCATGTCCAAAATCCATCACTTGAGAGTCTCAGACAGACCTCAGGATCCATGCTGAGTTCTGCTCAGAATCTCAAACCCATCATTCTTGAGATGACATTAAAATATAGTAAATTCAACTTTCTTTGCTTGAAACTGGAGTTGAATTGCATTAATAATGGAATATACAGCAAAGTTAAATTGAAATGTTACTGGCTTTGTGTACAAACCAAAATATAGTATTTCTTTGGCCAGGGACCACTGCTGCTGAATACCAGTGAGGGTTAATCTTGCTAGCTGTTGCAAAAGTCTGTATCCAAAATGTGCATGGAGTAATGCTGGCTCTAATTATTACACTGTATGGAAAGATCAGTCAACTTTATTCCTAGCAATTCACTAACTTTTCTTTTGTGTAAACTTGGCACAGAAAGGCTTGTGCTATTGAACTAAATAAAACCCTCAGCACATGGCCATGGCCCAAGGGGACACTTTATCATTTGTATATAGAGAGACATTTGATTATGGCTTAATTATACAATATGCTGCTATTTATTTTCAATCAGTCTGCAAACTCCATAATTGTGGATTATTTACTGATGAACTGCTTACAATCCATTATTCTATTATGTTAATGTATTCAAATCCAAAAACATACAAATGTTTAATAACCTAGTTTAGATCAGTTGGGCTTTTATTGGTCTTCAGGACGAAAGATATGTAGGAACTGACAATTTGGTAAATCAGAGTTACACAACATTGAAAACAAGCTTTGTTTTGTTTCGTTTTTTAAGTTTCTGAAATTTGTGTTCAATTTATCATATCATTATTATTTGCTACTGTACTTCTGGTTGTCATCTTCTCCGGATGGTATTTAATCAATTGCAGAAATCAAACAAATAAGATAGTGGACAACATTTCCTGAAGTTCTAAACAGCGGGATTTTCCAAATCATAAAAATGCTTCATAAATACTCCTTTCGACTCTTAATTTTAAAATTATATATTGCAGCTTTCTCTTCTTTCATTTCTCTACCCAGCTTCCCCTAGCCCTAGAGGGAATTACTTAGAATATTTGGATTTGAGCCAAAATCAGACATTTTCTTGAGTTGTAGCAGGACTTGAGCTGCATTTTTCTTCATCTCATGTGGAGGTACCTCAGTCAAGGGGTTACAGACTTGGTACCTCAGTCAAGGGGTTACAGACTCTTCTGAAGTGGCACTTTACTGCTATGCAAAGACTGCAATCAATCTCTGGGTCACAGAGAAAAGGCTAGAACAACTCAATACTCTGAGGTTACAGGGCTGCATGAGGAGGCTGATGTTTCAGCCCCTGCTTCTGTTCATACAAAAGACTATGGATCTGCTCCAAGACAGTTCAGAAGAAATCTGAATTAGAGTAGTTTATATCCCAGATAGCTCCATAACATTCAGTTTTGCTGTGGAAATGAGGGAGAGGGAAGCGCGGAATAGGAGATCCACTTCTGAATTGTTTTGCCAGCATGGACTGATTTGTTGCAGCATGAAACATCAGCAGAGGCACCAGGCTCGAATGCTTAAGTAAGAGGAAGATTCAAAGATATGAAGCAAGATGAGCACTGAATACGTTTCTAGAAGCGCATTTTGACAAGCTTTCTTACTTATGCAGACCCTTCCCAGAGCCCGTTTAGATCTTTGGCAAATAAAATAAGGATTTGCCGGTGTATTTGAACTTGCTTATCTCCCTCTTATTTTTTTATCAGTTTCACTTGATTTTTGCAAGTTTCTGTGTCTGCGGACTTCTCAGTCTCCACAAATCTGAATAGGTCTCTTTTTCCTCAAAAATACCTACCAGCTATTTGCATATTATTGACTTGATAGCAGTTCACACCAGCAATGAAACAAAACCAGGACGCTAGCTTCTCCAGGGTGCGAGGACCATAAAAAGGCAACATTGCTTTAATTCATCTGTTTCTGAAGGGCATTTCATAATTTTCAGGATAGTTTCCTACTAAATCTCTTTAAAATGTCAGCCTATTGACAAAGATAGAAATTGCAGATGAAACATTTCAGGTAAGAAAATAGGAGACCCAACCCAACAATTGCTTTTCTGGCTAACTTCTCTTTTATGACTTCTCAGAGGATTCCTCTACAATGTAGACTGTGGGATCAGACACAAGATTTATACAGTAAATTAACCACGTAAATATGACAAAGTAAATCACTACTTTAATACAGTAATAAAACATTATATTAAGGCTTCAATGTAAATGGTTTGTACAGAGGTTAGTAATTGAATACTAGATATTAGAAGCATATTACATACTTTAGTGGTATTTGTTATGGATGGTTACAAGCATATTAGTAGGTGTTATTGATCTGCTCATGCCGTAATAACCTCTAAGGAATGATTTACCGTTTACTAAAAGGGTTATTACTCAAGTATCAACTCTTCAGACATTATTTATAGATATTCCATAATGTTAAGGGTGATGACTATATCAGGTTTAATAAACCAATACTGTAGTTTTTCTGCCATTAGGTTTACTGAGATCATTTCATTAACATCTGTACAAAATTTTAAGATCTTTTTAGTCATGGCTGAAGTTATAATGTCCATATGAAACTAAAAATAGTAATAATGATACCCGTATTCAAAGATGTTGAAAGCAAGTAGTGCAGAATTGCAGCATTCATTTTATTTAAACTATTTCTCTTAAGCTAAAAATTTGAGTCAGACAGGGACTCACATCACTAGCTTGGTTGGCAAGGAAAAAAACCAGCTGATTTTGCAGTTTTTACACCAGCTTTGTTCCCACTGGGTTGTGCACAGCAGATCTAACTGGTCATGATGAGTGTGAGCGTCAGGCTAACAGCCCATAAATGTCCAACGTGCTTCAAGAGTGCCGAGGCACATCTCTCCCGTTCTGCTTGCAATATTATCATTATGAACAGAAGTTCTGAGAGCAAAACTAAATCTGACAGCCCAGAGACCAGAAAATGTGAGAAAATGTAGTAGAATTGTTGCCTGGATTGGTGTGTAACTTCATGTGCCTGTATGCTTATTACATATGCAAGTTACATATGTGTGTATATATATACACACACAGTATTTATCATTCAGAGAACCTTTTATATTTTCTGATAATTTCTAATATTTTCATATAACAAATGGAAAATAAACCCTTGAAAAACAGAATATTTTTTACCCTTTAAAATTGATGTTTCTATTAAGGGTAACCAACTGTCTTAAACAAGGTTTTGTTGAAGACCCTTATTTACGTTTTAATCCTTTCATGATTTTAATGTGAACCCAATTCTATTTGCTTTGTTATTCTTGATGTTTCAGTTCTTTGTGTCATCTTATTTTGTAAGGATCTTAGCATTCATAATGAAAGTACATTTTAAGCTTCAGAGATGCAAAGAAGACCTTAGAAAGGTATCCTGAAATGTCTACTGAGATTTCTTTGCATGACTTTTTCATCAGAAAATGCTGCTACAAAGAATCTATACTTTTCACAAGAAGAATGGGTTTTGAAACACTTTTTTTTCAGAGTGTTCTGGCCAAAATCAAAGTGAGGCATCAAAATACAGTACAATTTGACATTAAGGATATTATCTTAGGATGCAGGAGATCCAACACCATTAGATCACTATGTATTTTGGTGAAGAATTCTCATTTTTAGTGAAAATAAACCCAAGGTCTTGGTTTTCCCCCATGTAGACTAGAAAATCTTGAAAACTCAAATTATTTTTTTTTTTAATAAAAAAATATTTTTCTTCCCAACACTGATTTTCAATTTATTTTGAAAATGTAAACACCAGGAGGCACAGAAGGGTCTGTCATACTTTGAGAAGGTGACACTTTAGGGACTGCTATATAATAAATGTGATCATAAAAAATTGATATTTTAAAAAATACTGAAAAAAGCTGGTCAAAAGTTTGCCCAACCTGAGCACATCAAGGGGCATGACTTCCAATTGCACATGAGACTACCATCAGTTTGAGTGTTTTTGACTTCCAACCCCACGCAAGGAAGTATCTGGGTTTACCTGAGTGGGCTTTCTTATCCTGCACCTGCAGGTGAAAAGACTGGTATTCTTAAAATTCCTCAGTCCAGTAAATCCCACAAATATGTTAGACAGAGTACAGAATACTGGGGTTCTGTTCATGGCTTTGGTTTGGACACAGTTTGGGGCAAGGGTTAATCTTTACGACAAAAGAATTAACCCTTCCTGCCTTCTTTCCCACTGATCAAGCAAGACTGAGCCAAAGCTCCCAAAACAAAGTCACTCAGTTTTTAGTCTCACTGAAGACTAGCAATTTTAAATTAGATGTCTAACTTCAGGTATTCATTCTTTAGAATACTTTTTGTCTTCCAGAAATAGATTAATTTCCCTTTTGGAGAAGCTCCTATTCACTCTCCATTTTCAGTAGACAAATATCTTAATATAGGCAATGAAATTTTAGGTGGCAACAACTGTGTGAGATAAATCCCATTAATTAAATTGCTTTTCTTCTGAATTTTTAAATTAGATGTGGTTCTAGATAAATCATTAAAAGATGGCTTACAGGTGATTTTAATTCCTTTGCTGATTAAATACAAAATTAACATAATTGTAAGTATATTTTTGCAAATATATTTTTGTCATTTCTTCATTTGCATATTTTCATTATTCCTTCAATTCCTAAAGTAACATTTTATCATTATTATTTTTTCATTCGCCTTAATAAAACATTTTTTAAGCTTCATCTTTCCTTTTATTTCATGTCTTTTACTGTGTTTTCCCCAAACACTTAATTTCCATTTTAATCACTTTGGTTTTCATGAATGTTTTGAGGCTAAATTTTCCACTTAAATACCCCCTTTATGCCTCACCACTGAGTTGCTTGCATGTAACAGATCTCGGCGTGGCCCTCTGCATTTTTGGTTTATATCTTGGCCATTAATCTTTCTTTATTGCGGTATGTTTAACAAACTGTTAAAAATAATGGTAGCTGGCAATGAAAAAGTGTGGTGCCCTTTAAGAGGCATTGTTTGAACTGATATTTAAAGATTTCTAATTCTCTGGGGTCAGGAAAGTAACGTTTTCATGTTTTTACAAGTCGTTTTGCAGCAAGTCTTATATTGTCCAGAAATGATGTTTAAAGTTTCAATAGCTTCTGGTTCTCTGTGCCACATCACCTTGCAATTGCCCCCAAATTGTTTCTGAATCACGTTTCCTCTGGCAAGGAGTGGTAACCCTCATTTTATATTACATTGTACAATGTACAGTGCTCTCACCCCACTCATAACTATGTTAATGTCAGAATGAAAAATGATAAAGCATAAATTAAATAGCAACCACATGTTTTCTGTAATATATCTTTTTTGTTTTCTGACCCAGGTAAACAATTTCCTTCTATCTCCTGTTCAGATCTGCATTTCATCCTCCAGATTTGCCTCACGAACACCAGAGAGTGGGCATCTTGCCTGTGTCCAGACAGCTGAGCTTGAACTTCAGTTAATACAAAGTGATAGTGCTCATTGCCGCTAAACAAGCTTTTCGTTTTAACCAGCGAGCTTGTTAAATAACATATCTTCCATCAGCCTACGGTCATTTTAGAGCTTTACAAACAAACTTAAGCTTCCAGTCTATGTTATGACAAAGAACAGTGAATCTTTCCATGGGATTATTCTAGTAAACCCTTAGTAAATTATCTGAACAAATAAATGTTACAAAATTCTACTGGTTGGACTCCCCACCCTCCTCCTCCCCAACCTCCACCGGCAAGCGGAAGGCGCTCTGTGTATATCACATTCTCTAAAGAAGAGGCCATCCAAAAGCTACAGAAATCATTACAACAAAATACAAGCCACTAGTTTTCTCTGGGGCAGAATGGAGACTATCTGTGGGCCAAGGTCCTCTCCACACATGGATCTTTGGTACACAAGAGCACAGCCCAGCTGGTGGGTGAATCATTAAAAATTTTCCTGGATAGATTTTTCTTCTTTTCCCCCGACAGATGGTTTCTGAACTTCAGCCACCTCTTGGTGCACATGGCTGTTACAACGGTGTCTCACTAGCAGTGGGGACAGCAAGGAGAGGCAATGCATGGATGAAGCGTGAAGGTGACGTTCACCACACAGCTTTGGCAGCTGCAGCCAGCACTGTGCAGAGCTTCAAGAGCTGTCAGGGTGCTGTGCATGTTTTGTGTTGTGCATATCCGCACCTCTGTGCTCAAGGGATGGATGGGATGAATCTTCCATTACATCCCTGGCAGATTCTCTGCCCTGGTCTCACCTGGCTTCCAAAATGCATTCTCCCACCCCTCCCCGTGTGATCCTTCCTGCCTACTTCATGTTGACATTTAATCAAGTTCCCAGGAAAACCCAAAAAACTTAAGAAATCTTGTGCCTATCTTGTCATAATTTTTACATCCTCTGTTCTGTGTATAATTTTCAGCAATTATTTATTAATTAATTTAGACTGGACAATAGGAAAAATTTCTTTACAGAAGGGGTCGTCAAGCACTGGAACAGGCTACCCAGGGGAGTGGTTGAGTCGCCATCCCTGGAGGTAGTTAAAAGACGTGTAGACGTGGTGCTGAGGGACATGGTTTACTGGTAACTTGGCAGTGCTTGGTTAACGGTTGGACTTGATGACCTTAAAGGTCTCTTCCAATCATAATGATTCTGTGATTCTAAGATTCTATTTTGCTTACATATTTCTTTTGCTAGCTGGTGGAGCAGCATCTCTTGCTGACTCACCTGTGTGACATGCTTTTTTGCTAGAGTGCAGTGATTGATAGAAATACATAACCAGGCTTATCGACACAAATGATGTCACTGCACCACTGAAATCCATGAAGTAGTAATTTGCTGAGAGGCAGGATGTACTTCCCCAGAAGTGGCAGACTGCACTGACTCGCTTATATTGGCTCTGGTGTACGGGCTTGCCCAGTTAGATGAAAAATGAGGGTGGGATTCATAGGAGGCAATTAAAGTTAAGCATTTCGTTTGTCTGCCCTGAAGAATAAGAAAAAAGGGCAGTTGAGGAGAACGTTTTAAGACAAAAAAATAGCTTCTGGATGTGCTTAATTTTCACCTTTGAATATAGATGGAGTCTAGAGAACCAGCTTGGGCTTTACACTTGGCTTTCAGACAGTTAAAGGAATCCATCCTGTGTGCTGAGTGCCAACCTGTGAGATCTAGCCGATATTAATCTTATGGGGTTTTTTTTCATATAATTTTCCAATAATCATAACTAGATAACACTGAAGTGATACTTAACTTTAAGTTTTAGCCTTTTACTGTATGTTTTCCATAACTTTAAGTTTTAGCCTTTTACTGTATGTTTTCCAGAACTGTAGTGTTTTTGCGTGGATCTGATTTTTTTAATCTGAATTCAGGTTTCTGAATATACTGAACAATAACCTGCTTGGCTTTCCTGGTAATTATATGCCAGTGGTTAAGACTTCAAGAAAAACTGAAAAATCTGATTGACTAATCATGAGTAAAGTCAGCATTCTTTGGTTTTGGCTGTGGGTGCCAGGTAAGAGGTCTTAATTCTTTAACAGTTATATGAGAAATAATAGGCTAGATAGTGCAAGAATAATGAAGAGAGAGAGTTGTAAAACAATCCTATATTAAATGTCATGTACTCAGCAGGTTAGACAGATTAGATCTAGTGGCAATATTTGTATGACTTGCATAGGAAAACAAAACCTTTCATACATTCTTTTTCTCATCTCTCTTTTTTTTTTTTTTTTTTTTTTTTTCCCTCTGGTAAAGAAAAGGCGTTGACTCAAGTCTGGAAATGCATTTTAAAAACCTGTGCATACAATAGTAAAGACTGGTCTGATATGTGCACTTCAAAACCTAATCTAGATTTGAAAGGTCATTTGGACCTCAAGTTATAATTCTACCTATAAAGAAATAAATTTCAGGGAGAATGTTATTCAATTTGGCTGGAAATAGCAAAGTGACATGGAAAAACAATAGGTACCAAGTTCCCTCTGGTTTTACTGAGTAACTCTGTGAAGTTCTTGGAAAGTTCCATCCTTTCTAACCTGGAACTGGAATTTGGCGAGGCAAAATTTGGCACCTTGGAACATCTTTTAATTCTTAAAACAGATTGAGATAGATATTTCTTTGATGCAGCCCTGCCTGTTTGCAAATAAAATATCACACCCTGCCCTGCTGAGCTCAGGAATACTCAATAAGAGGATGGGATTTGATTTAATTTCATTTTTGTCCCCCTTTCTGGGAATCCTTCAACCAGCTCTCTGACCAGAAAGAGATCTTTTTTTCATACATGCAATCTTACTGTCTCTGGGACTCCCTCAGCTTATCGTTCCCTTCTGAATATTTTTTTTGGTTTTTTCATCCTTGAATTTTTCTCACAAAAAATCTCTGTCAATGTAACTGAATCCCAACTCTGAGTTTAGAAAATCAACCACTTTTGGGTGATATAGCGAATTCCTACTTCAGCCTTGCACATGGCTTCCTCTGTGTGGAGGCATCAATTGCCTCAACGACCCCTTCCAAAAAGGGGCTCTGATTGCTTTACAAATTCAGCGTGTATGAAACCCAACTGCTATGCACCCCAGTGAAGTTTAAACCAAATTATCGTTGTGAGAAGGGATGCTCCCAGCCCCTTGCTTTCTGCTTCATCATCTTACCACTAGTCATCCCTCACTCTGGTCATGAGAACGTGAAATGCAGTTGGAAAGAAGTTTACTCCATGTGACACGTCTGCTGTTCATACAGAAAAGCACCTGGAGGTCTGCCCGAGTCATCCCTGCGTGGCCAATACACCATCACGGAGCAGCACTGAATTAGATAGAGAGAGAACCTGAGTCCTCAGAAAGGCATAGGCGAGTCAGATTGTCACTGTGCCTCAATTCATAACCAGGCCTAATTCTCCAGGCTCAGCACCGGCTGCTGTGGAAAAGCTTGTCCTCATGTTTTTGTCTCTGCCAGACAAAGGATCTTCTAAGCCCACACCGTGGCATGCTATAAAACCGCATAGGGTACACCATATGCTACAAGACACGTGGTATCTGTCCTCATCTTCCTGCAGACTAATCAAATACTGGAATAATCCAAAACCTGCCAACTTGTCCTTCTACTTCTTGTGTGCACTCTAAGGTTTTTGCCACTTGAGCTTATTTTTGTAATAATATCTACAGAAACTCACTTGCTATTCACAAATAGCCAGAAAACAGTTTCTAGACTGTGGTTTAAATATTCAGGCAAAGGCTGAGCAGAAGGAGAGGGGAAACCCTTACCTCTTTTTCCAGTCTTCAGATGCCCTCTGCGTCTTTGTCTTGCTGGAAGATGAAGCTGTGAGGACTGGTTAGTGCTGCCAGGATGAGATTATTCCATGCCTTAAGTTAAACACGTAAGCGTTTGAAGGATCGAGGCCATCATTCCTAAAGCTTTAATAAAATTTACAGTAGAAATAAGTTTCCCTTAACCCCATTTATTTAAACAATCCATATTGTTTTATATAGGGGAAACTATCCAATGCAAATACAGCTAAATATTTTAATGGTTTACACATTCATTTTAGAAAGTTTTCTTTTAATTTGTTAACTTTTGTTCCTTTGAACTGGCTCAACCTACTCATTTAATCCCTTGAGCTTTCAAGGGACAGCTTGCAGAAAGTTATATACACAAATATAACAAACATTTCAAATAAAGCACAATGCATAAAGCAGAGAAAGGGAAAAATTTGACAACAGCTGCTAGATTTAACACTAATAGTTTTGAAAGATTTTGGCTTAAAGGTTAAGAGTATCTTATGACAATAAGCAGACTTTGTATATAATGTCAACAGCCCTGTTGCAACATGTCCAGTTTTAATTTATTCTTGTTCGCTTGCATAAGACAAATAATATAATTATGTATGTCTGGTTCATGACATTCAAGTTGGAAAAAAATCAAATAAATCATGTTTTTTTAAGAATAGCAACTTCTAAAGCCTTTGGCCTACGTCCCTTATTAACATTAGAGACATTTTTGTCTGAAAGTGATAACCTGAAAGTTTGCAAGTATTTATTTATTTTGATCAGATTTCATCTTTTTGAGCCTTTTTGCTTCCGAATAAGCTAGTGGTAACAAGTATCCTCCTTAGTCTTTCTTTTCCTTTTCTTTTTATGTCCAAAGAACATTGCAAATGATATCAATTACCTGATTAGAAAAAAAATTTAAGGCTTTAAAGGCTGCACTCATCAAACTGTGAGGCTCCGTTTGGACCAGTTAGGCATGCTGACAATTTGGAAATATTTTTATTCCCTGCTTATGTTATTCTTATAATGGAAAAATAACACAAGGGATATTAAAAATCTATATTAATCACACATTATAGCATATACTGTGTTTCAGTGTGTTTCCTAAGATCAGTCATCAATCAGTAAAATTGTTTATTCGCATATAGGTATTAAAAATGAAGAAAAAATAGTCTTTTTAGAATCATATTCTTAGCTAATATAGAGCAGCCTCACATTCATCCTCTCAGTGGAGCCCTTTACACGAGAGGCAAAATTCATTTCACGTGATTTCAGATGTCTGGTGTAACGCAGACAATTAGTACAAACTAATTATGTAGGCGTCTACTATGGGGAATTAGGCACTTCAACACAGATACACACATCTGTCTGATACGTATGTTCAGATGGGATACCAAAAACTGGAAGAGCCTATATCTTTCCTTTGGCTCTGAAGGGAATCTAGGATGGTGGTAACTCTAGATGTATAATTTCTAAGTAGCTTTAGGTAGGCAAAGTGAAATCCACTCCATGTGGAGATCTGGACTGTTAATATAAATTACTGTATCTACTTTGAATAAAAATAGCAATACATTTTAATGGTTTCAAATAATGCTTTTCAG
This sequence comes from Charadrius vociferus, assembly GCF_000708025.1. Taxonomy (NCBI): domain Eukaryota; kingdom Metazoa; phylum Chordata; class Aves; order Charadriiformes; family Charadriidae; genus Charadrius; species Charadrius vociferus. The sequence goes on from NW_009648369.1 coordinate 4,873,653, forward strand.
TCCCTTAAGGGGGATGTAACAGGGTGAACTAATGTTTAGGGGGTTTTATATGCATTTGTTTTACACAGAGGGACTATTCTGGCTTCAGTGAAAAATTTCCTGAGTTAAAGGAGATTAAATGAAATCAAAATCTCAGTAAGGGAAAGATGAGATAGTACTAAGATGGATGGCAAAAATAAGGTCTAATATAGAATACATAGGCTTAGCATGAAATGTGCGTGGAGAGCTTGGAAAGTACACCAGTGACATGTATCTGTGTAATGGTTCCAAAGCATTTTCTTTTGGATGATATTAAGACTTTATAAAACAAACATATGCTCATGCTAATACTGTTTTGAAGTAACTGTATTAATGCAAAAATGTCCAAACAAATGTGCCAGATTTCCTCAGGGTTTAACTCCCACAGCAGCAAAAGAAGTAGTCCAGAGTGTTTGAAACACTTTCCATAGGAGCATTTTCACCATGCCAAGAATCAAAGCCGGAGCGCTGGGCATGGTGGCAATGCAGAAGCCTCTGCAGTATGTGCATTGCAAGAACGCTGCTGCGTCCCGAAGGGTGAAAAGTCCAGGTGTCCTTCTTCTTGGGTAGGAGATGCAAGAGAACCAGGGTGGTTTTGCTTTATGGAAGGGAATTATCACTGTTGCAGAGGCAGAGACCCTGAAAGCCTCATCTGTGAGAAGGGAGCAAGAGAGAGGCTAAGCTCTGGAAGGACCTTCACCTTTGCAGGCACGTCAGTGCAGTGTCACTATGTTGAACCAAAAGACATCACCCTCAGTACCAGCGGCAAGGCAGAGCCCCCCAACCACATTTACCAGCAAACGAGCGGGAGCTACAGGTGACAGCGCAGTCCTCCAAACCCCAGGGACCTGCGCTGCATCAGATAGAGCCATCCCACCTTACTTCTCAGGAATAGGAAGACGTATAACCAGCTGCAGGGTGATGACGTCACGGTGGTTGGTTTTGTTTCTTTGCATTTTAAAACAGTTGTGCAAATGACATTTTGTGGAGAAGCCTGTTTTTAATAAATAGACTTGCTTCTTGGTTTGCTACCAGTTCGATCATCAAAACTTTCCCACCAGGTCCAAATCTGTCCACCAGGAAAAATGCTGGTAAGCCTGCACCGGCCAGCCCTGGCAGGCAGAATACCAACCCTTGGGGGATAATCCTTTAATGCCTAGAAGGTATTCAGCCAGAGTTTTGCAGGCAGAGAACTGAATCAAGCATTTATTAACCAGATGATCTTGTTACTCCTATAAAGAACCTTGGATAAAATTGTACATTTAAAGCTCTTTATCTGCTACATATGCCAGACTTGGATTTACTAGAGGGGAGAGAGAAGAAATAGAAGAGGAAATGCTGAGGGAACTCTAGCCGCTCCCATTACTACTCGTTAGTTCAGCACATAAAATTGCAGTCCCTCCTGCAACCCCCAATTCACTGCCTCTCCTTTCATATTGGGCCTTTGTTCACTGCCCAAATAACTCCAATACTATCCAAAAAAGTGTGCAGATATATATCAGGTGGAGTTCCTGGCTAATATAAGTGTGAGTATATATGCACACACATGCACATATATACACACGTATACATAAGTATATATTCCTATAAATATCCACACAGACAACATTTTTTTCCTAATAAATTATTTGTATATCTTAATTTGTTTTTTTTTTTTTTTTTCTCAGTCTTTTCTTGGGTAAAATGCTAAATCACTGGGTTTTCTTTCTTGCTTTCTTTATAGGGGTCAGACTGCATTGTTGAATCACTTTAAATCCTGAGTCAGGAGCATGTCACAGAGTTATAAAACAGTCCTGTTGATGGAGCAGCCTAGCGCTGATAGGAGAGCTATTGATTGCAGATCTACTTTTAGATTGGATTTGTGCTCTGCAGTCCTTTTACCTGGTCATAAAATATAAGTGGGGTTTACAAAAAAATAGCAGTCCACTTAGGAAGTCTCTTAACAGGTTTTTTGAGCTTAAATGTACATTCCTTTAAGTACCTGTTAATTACTTTACTGTGATGATGCGCACCTGTACAATGTCAGACTGCCCACAGAGCCCACTGTTAACCGGCCCGTCAGCCATTTACTGCCCATGATTCACAGTCGAGGGGTCTAGGATTATTGTCTGCTGGGAATAACTTTTTAGTAGCACAACAGTGTGCTGGAGATGTCTTAATGGCTGCTCAAGTGAGATTGTTATAATGCCCGCATTGTTGTTCTAGCCAGCACATAGACCAGTTGCTTTTTTAAGTTATGGCACCAGCAAGCTCCAGGTCATCTGCGCTTAAATCACATGCACGTATCTGAAATGTTGATGTGGTAACTGGTAGCAATGTATACAATACTTTTAACCTCCAATTTGGTGGGTGCTTGGGATCAGGTTATATGAAGTGTGCATGTATGCTTCAAGCTTTAAGGCTACAGCAAGCTTTGCTGATTTTAAATGTCATTGTAAATTTTGCCTTGAACAGCTCACCTCAGCTCATGTGCAGCTTTCCCCTTGATAAGCCGGAGGATAAAGAGTATAAGCACGTTGCATTAAAACTCATGTACACCTCCTGCATGCCCCAGCTTATGAGTTTTCTAGAAACATTTTCAGATGAGTAGAGAAGTGGTGTCCAGACAACCCTCCTTATACCTATTTTTATAGACAACTGCCCCTGCACTGGTGCACGTATGCACGCGCACATACACACAGACAGATATATACATGTATAGTCACATACGCACACTGCATCACAGGGAAAAAGCATGGGGAGACTGTAGAAACTCCATCTGCTAACATGTTCTGCTGGTTCCTTCCCCCACCACCCCCCTGTCAGAGATTGAGGACATCGGCTGGATTGTCCTGGGAACCACTGGAGTAAAACATACTTGTTTTCAAATTCACCGCCAAGGTTTCTATGGCACTTAGATGAGGCCTTTAGCAGCATTATTTCTTTTCAAAGTCACAATCACCAGGCTAAACCATCCTGATTTCCTTTTTTTTTCCTATTTGTTTTTTGATGATGGTGTGCAGACATTGACATACCCAAGTAGATTTAGAAAGAAACTAAGGAATTTCTAATGGATTTGGAGTCTATAAAGTTTCCTGGCAGGACCTGTAACTTGAGCTGATTGGAAATATTGGATATTTCCCATAGAAAAAGCAAAACAAGCTTCCCCAAATATAACAGCAAAAAGAACTCACACACCATCCCCCTACCTCAATTTTTCCACTGAAAAACTGAAGAATGCAGAAACTTTGCCTAAACATTCCAGTTTCCTTCTCAACAAAAAAATCAAATTTTCTGCAGATCCCTTTCTATTTAAAAAATGTATCAGTAACTCCTTCCATCCAGTTTTCAATCAAAAGCCAATCTGAAGGAAAATGTTTTAACTCATCCCACTGTAATGTCAAGAGCTTGACTGGAGAAAAAATTTGAATACTTCAAGGCATTTGATCTTACCTAGTACTATATAAATAGGACTCTTCCTCATTAAGTGAATTTGTACTCCAATAGTGTTGCTGCAAACATTACCTCCTTCAGCTAGCACACCATCACTGAAATGGCGATCTTCTCAAACAACCTTCCATTTTATCAAAAACACAGAGCTGGGATTATTAACAGATGGCATTTTCACTGCTTTGAAATTTTTACAGAGAATGAGCAAAACACATTGACTTGGGCTGGGGTAGGCAGTGCAGGGAAACAAGGAGGGAAGGCAGGAAGGAGAAGAGCTTTTCATAAGTGCTTAATGTGGACTTCTTTCCCCGCATTAAAAATAAGAATTTTACCCTAGTTTTCAATGGGATCAGAATAAAAGCAACTCTGAGCACTTTGGAAAAAAAAATCACACTCCCCAATGTTATTAATATGAGTCATAATTAGAGATGGAACATTTGATCCAAACCCCAATTAACTTCAGGGGAAATTTGGATCCAAACTTTATGGCTTGAATTTATTTGCACGCTGGGCCAAGACAGAACTCCTGACCCAGTGCTGTCCAATCCCTCCCCCACTAACAAATCCTTTGGGGAATTAGAGATGCATATCTGGTTCAAGATCTGACATTTGTGGTTTGGAGCTTGTTTGACAGTATATCTTACACATAAAGAGCACTTTCCACCTCAAAATGCCATTTGTGCTTTAAAACATGCATCTGTACAGAAGACTGATTCCTAGGAAGAACCCAGAGAAGCCAAGTAATATGCTTTCTTCAGCACGTTTGTGAATAAGATGGAATGTTCACAGATTATCGATGTTCTCAAAACTTTCTGTATTTCAAGTCAGAAAATTATCCCTGGAGCAGTAGGTGCATTTTCCAGTTCAGGCAGTGATCATGAGGGTTTGATTCTCTCTTTCTTGCTCATGTGGAATCACACTGATTTCAGTTTGATTATATATTAAGCAAGTCACTACCCAGCCTGAAGACGCATGGGTAAGCCAGGCTTTAATGTCACAGACAGACCCGGGAAACGTACCTGCTAACCCAAGACCTTTGTAAGATCATGTTCTGCTTCATGTTGGTACCAGCTGACAGTGAGATCTCCAAGGAAGTTTAGAAGCAGGCTCAGGTGGTCGTATATTGAAAGCTTTATTCTAAGATTGGTAAAATGAACTTTAACACTTCAAGGACTCTGGAATGCATTAGAAAACATTTTTTCCCACAAGGGAAATTAGCTAAAACAAACAAAAATTGGGACATTAAATGTAATTGAATGTTACCCAATTTTATGTAGCTGTAGGTCAGATAGACTATGACCCGATACATTTTTTCTCCCACCCTATCTAGCAATCTTGTTCAAAATTACTGCAAAATATTGTGTTTAGGAAGCCAATCATTAATTATTTATGAGCAGTAATTTACTGAAAGAGTTTAAGCTGTTTGCTTGAGTTACAATCTCCATGGAGAGTTGTGTAAAATCTTTTTTCCCACCTTTTCAGTCAGTGAATGATTCATTAATCACAGAGCGTATACAAACATTTAGGAGGCAGCAGCATCCACAGAATAAAGCCTTTGCCTCAAGAAGAATTGCTTCTCTTCTTAGTCCAGCTGTCTGACTGAAGGTGATTCGCTTCTCTGCATGCCTCAGTTTCCCGTGCTGTAACTTGGCATGTGTCTTTGTTGTGGAGATTCATGTGCTGTAAGGATGAGAAATCCTCCGCTGGAGTTGTGCTTTCATGTTTGTGAGAGCAGCCCCAGATCCTAAGTAGGACAGAATATGAAAGACATGGTAGGATCTGTCTTTGGTAGCCAGCAAAGAAAACACTTGTTGTTTTTTTTTTTTATCTGCAGTAGAACTACAAACTGGAACAATGGTAATATTCCAAAGGACTCATCTGACAATAATGGCATTACTAAAGGAATTAAAAGGAGGATGACAGGTCAGTGTTCAGAAGAGTACATAGCACACTGTCTTGGTCCATAACATAATGAATTGCATAATGCACTGTTATATCGCACCAGGGCAAACCTGTGATCCCTCCAGCTGTGCTGCAGGCCAACAAGATAATACAGGCGGAGCAGTGTAGGCACAGGGTCGTGCTGAAGCCGGCCTGCGTAATCCAGACTGGAACTAGCTCAGCACACGGGCAATTAGCCTGGGTCTGCCTGCACTGACAGATGCGGGCATACCCTCGGCTGCCTGGAGCCAGATTTCCACCAGTAACATTTAAGGACCTAAAAATTCATATTCATATCCTATTTTTCCAAAGATTGGCAAAGATTTTGAGTTAAGTGTCCAACTCTTCTTACTTTCACAACTCGGCTAGCTCCAAGGACTACAGGCAGCAGGCTCTTACCGCTCTATTAAATGTCTAGTCTATGTTACGGCGCAAGAAAGCAATCAGAACATGTTCAGTTAAGGTCTTTCCAAGCCTCTCCACAGCTCTCAGGCTATACCTAGTTTACCACATAAGAACAGGACAAATTCACTGGTGGTAAAAAAGCTTCCTATAGATTTTGGCTGAATTTGGGGATCTAGGCAGATAGATAGCAAAGTAAATACTTGTTATAATTACAACACATTGATTTACTGCTTTCTGGGAAACAGTACAGCATTACAGTAATAACAAACTTGTTCCTGATTGTGTGTGCATATATGTATAGGTGTATGTATATACATGCATATGCATATGAAAGTAAGTGAAATATTCCAGATTGACAACACTGTATCAGAAAAAAAAAATAAAAAAAATTGGCCCCATGATTGGCCCCATGTATAGTATAGGGTTTTTCCTTTTCTTTGTTCACAAAATGCATTTTACCATGGGTGATAGAATTTTTGCATCATGAATATTTTATACCAGACTTTAGCCAAAGCCATGATATATCCCAGAAATTAACTTAGGGAAATCTGTTTCTCATTATTCTCTTATGTTCATTGATTTATTTGCTTTCTCAAACAAAGAATTTTAGTCCCCAAACTTGGTATCTACTTAGCTTATTCTTAACCCTTCCATGGGGGGGGGGGATAATTTATTTCTTGTGAAAGTGTTGAATCACTCTTTTTTCATGCTATTTGACTAACTTCTTCTATTATTTGCATCAGCATAAATCAAAATATTTTCCATCCATGTAAGTAGAATTTGGGCCATCTTGTCTACTCTTATATTTGCATTTGAAAGACTTAATGGCCTGATGTGAAATAAAAAAAGAAAAAAAAGGAGAAATGTATTCATCTGAAATAAAGTTTTATATATACTTTAGATATCTAAGCCCTAAACTGCAACTCATTCTCTTCCCTCCTCCCATTTCAAGCCCCACTCAGCATCTGAGTAACTCTGAAAGCATCTGAACTCATCAAGCACACCACATTTGGACCTGGATGTTCTCTAGGCACCTGCAGTTCTGCATTGTGTGCATGCCCAGATCTACCCAGGCCTTAATGGGATCCAGAAACTCAGCTGCATGGTGCCAAAGTTCCCTAAAGGGCTTAATCCCATAAACATGCCTAAAGCCCAGTTCATATGTTCTAATAGGACCAAACCTCTCACAAGCTGTAACCACTTCTGCTGTCTTTTAAAACAGCGTTCTGGAAAAGAAGGTGGTGTTCACTGTCTTTTGCAAAGTAGTCAGTTTAATAGTGGATTTACCCATGAAGTATTTAAACCTGAGTACAATCCTTTCACAGCTTGAGGGGGACTTAACCCCCAGCTCCTCACACCCTACAGAGTTCTCTATCCATCACGTAATAATGTGTTATAAAATACGATCCTGCTTACTACTCCGTTTAAAACTGTGCTCTTGTACCATAAAGACAACAGTGTTCCTGGGTCAAGCAAGGAACAACTGGTGGTACTAAATTATTTATGCATGTAGTATACATGGTAAAACCACCAAAAGTAAAACCAAAGATTCAGAAGTCAGGTGCTTTCTTGTAAATCCCTCCCAGTCCCTATTTGTTGCACAAATAGGATGAGCTCAGGTTCAACAGGAAATAAGAAAACTACTGTATAACTCAATGGTAATAAGAATTATTTGTTCTCCTTCAGTCCAAGAAGAGACACTCAAACCTTACCCTCTAAATTCCTACCATTTTGCCTTTCTCTGGATGGAACAGCTTCATCAACTTCACCATTTTCTACCGCTTTTAGAAAAAATGATACCTACATGGCCACAGGAGGCAGTCAGCCTCCAGATGGGGAGAAGCATCTTCCCGTCAATGTGATTTAGGTGTTTAAACTATGAGAAGCAAAGGAAGCTTAGACAGTGTCATGAATCAAGAAACAGCACACTGAAGATCACAGCTGAAGCAGGAGATGTAGTTGCCATGCAGTGACTTCTTCAACCCTTCTGGTAGGGTTCACCGCAATAACTAACACAACGCAGTAAAGGGCTGACTTTTGAAATGCTGAGCATGCACAGCTTCTCCCAACTTCCCTGAAAAAAAAAAAAAAAAAAAAAAAAGGCCGTAAAATGGCAGGATCTGATTTTCTTCAGGTTCAGCAAGTCTTGAGGTATTTAAATTCAATATAAGAGTTTTAAAAACAGATAAAGTTAAAAAAAAAACAAAAACAAAAAACAAAAAAAACCAAAACACCTTTGAATCAGAATTTTGCAGGCTTCTGTCTAACTCAGAGGACTAGTATTAAGACCCAGGACTTCTTACCTCATGGCCATGATTTTAAATCAAATAAAGAACTGCACTGACTGGAACTATCATTTGGTATGCATTCAGTAGCTTGTGTGAAACTAAACAACTATGCCAGGCAATGATGCCCATTAATTCCAGTAGTTAACAGCACTCAACCATGTCAGTGTTGTGTTTCAGTGTACAAACATGAATACGCATTTCATCACTGGTCCATTAATATCTTAGTTTTACATCTTGTCCTGGATAAACAGATCCCTCCTAGAAGAAAGTGTTAAGGTAAGTCTGTTTGTGGTCATACACGAGTTCCTCTGTCTCCAGGTGACTGTCAAAGAGCAGCTGAACTGAGCTTTGGTCTGCCTGTCCCCACCTCTGCAGGCAGACGTCTCACACTGAAGCTCTCTCCAGACTTCTGGTTTGTACTATGCAATCCTTCTTTTTAGCAAATTGCATTGTGAGCCTCACTAACAAAGAGGAGACTATGGTATGTATTTTTTAAATCACTTTTTCTGGAGAAAACCCTCCAGAAAATTCACCTGAGAATGCAGATGAGACAATGCCTTAGATTGTTACGCTATTTTAAAATACTTTAACTGTTATGTTTAGACTTTCCTTCATTCTTACAATTTAACCTGTTTATGTTGGTCTATTTTGAATAGAAAATGGCCATAAGGGTTGTTTAAAGATTTTTAGTGACAGTATCTCCTCAAAGCATGTCAAAGCATCCAGATTCCCACTAAATGTTTTTCATAACTGGTTCAGCTAGAAGACACCTGTGAGCTGGGAGACCCACAACTGTCTAAAACGGTTTAACTGTGTCATTCTCTCCTATATTACGTCCCCACCAAACCAGCATGACTTAACCATAGTTAGATCAATCAGGCAGATGGAGGCAGATGCGTGGGCTTGTCTGTAACAGCAAAACTTTGTGGCATTCATGTATTTGTTGTTTTACTATATGGACTAAAAATGGTGCATCACTGTTTGTAAGTCATCTTTCATGTGAAACTATTAAAATACATTTAGTCTTACTGAAAATATCCTGCTTTTTTTCACAGCTTATTTTATTTCATGAATTGTTCAAAAAGTTAAAAGTTGAAACATTTGTCATTAACTTTTTACACTTGTTTGCAAAAAAACCCTTACATGAACCTGAAGTCTCCTCTAAAACCAGCAGAGACATTGCTCCTAAAAAAAGTCACATTGCTCAGTTTTGTACTGGCAGAAAGTTGCTGTGCGACTTGTTATATTTGAAATTAAAATCCCCCAAATAATAGAAATAAAGGGATACCTAATTTCCACCACACAAGGCTGAAAATTCACTCTATAATGCATTGCTGAGTGAGCAAATAAATAGCAAACTCACTGTTTCCTGCAGCGTGTTAGCTACCTGCTTATTGTTGAAGTGGCTTGTGTCACTAATTTTTTTTTTTTAATTCCTGAAAATAAAGTTTTACCAGTAACACAAAAAGCCCACAGTATTAATGTTATACTTGTAGGCTGACTGCCAATCTTTTAAAAGGCCATTGGATATATAACACAATGAACACGGGGGATTATTAAAAATAAACTCACATTTTGGTTTTCAAACATAAAAAAAATCTTTCCCTTAAGAATTGATCACTACAGCATATTTTTGGGGGAAAGAAAAGCATAAGCAAGGGCAGCAGAACTAGATGAAATTTTTATGCGAAAGAATCCATTAAAAATGCTCTTTGGCTGTCTGTTTGTGCCCTCGAGTCTCATGAGTACAGTTGGCAAGAACAGAAAATCACTTATGGACTCAAAAAATGATATAGTACATTTCCTACCCTTTTAAATCCTTTAATGTGTCCCCAGCAACCCATGTAATTTAGGGAGGAACATCAGAAAGTTTGGATGCTTTTCTGAACCTTGTTCAAAGAATTCCAAATACTTTGGGTTGTAAAAATTGCATGGAAATTCTATAATAAAAGCCTTTCTTTCTGATTTTCATACCTTTTGCGTGGAATTAATATAGATCTCTGCAGAAATGAAAGAGCATGGAACAAATGCAGAGGTTAATCATATCTTTCCAATTTCAGTAATTTGACAATCTGAGTTTCAGTTGATTCTTAAGCAGTAGGAGCTATTCCTTTTTGGGAAAATGGTAAGGCCTGGTGAACAGGCTTAAATAATTTATTTAATTTCACTGGGATGTACTTTAGGGATTAATAAGGAACAGCAATTGATGCCTTGCCACATGCTCTCTGGACTGTGATTTCTTTGCTCTTCTTAGCTGTTTCACAGCCTTTCTCAAGCCCAGAAAACAATCATAAATCAAGCTAAATATTTATATAGCTTTTTGGCATTTTTCACGCATGAGTGAAAAAGATGATGGGTAAGCTCGTCATAAAAATTCCAAGGAAAAATATTTTATGGAAATTTGCCATTTTGTCAAAATACAAATGCTTTACAGAGGCTGTTTGATTCTGTTGATGTTACAGTGGATGTAAAGGGGGTCTGTCATGCTTGCAACTACACTGCAGTGAGGGAATGAACAGACTGTTCAGAATACATCCCATGAATATGAGCCATGAAATCCATCAGTGGAAATACTCCAGATTTTTACTAGTGGAATACAAAGCAGAATTTGGTCTCAGATTTCTGCTTTGAGAATGCTGAAATCTAAAACACATCTAGGAGACCATTTTAGGTTCAAGTAAGTAACTTCAGTAACACAAATAATTAGTGAATTAGGGCAATGAAGCTGGTGAGGGGTCTGGAGAACAAGTCCTATGAGTAGAGGTTGAGGGAACTGGAGTAGTTTAGTCTGGAGAAAAGGAGGCTGAAGGGAGACCTTATAGCTCTCTACAACTACCTGAAAGGAGGTTGTAGAAAGGTGGGGGTTGACCTCTTCTCACTAGTAACAAGTGATAGGACGAGAGGAAATGACCTCAAGTTACACCAAGGGAGATTTAGATTGGGTATTAGGAAAAATTTCTTCACAGGAAAGGTTGTCAAGCATTGGAACAGGCTGCCCAGGGAAGTGGTGGAGTCACCATCCCTGGCAGTATTTAAAAGACGGGTAGATGTGATGCTGAGGGACACGGTTTAGCGGTGTTTTTGGCAGTGTTAGGTTGATGGTTGAACTTGATGATCTTCAAGGTCCCTTCCAACCTAGACAATTCACTGATTCTATGAACATATAGGGAAAG
>NW_009648369.1:4884933-4900487 GCF_000708025.1 Charadrius vociferus
AGGCACCAAAGCTTCAGAAGCTAATAATGGGGAGTGTTAATTGTCTCCAAAGATAATTTTTTGAGTTAATCACGAACAACAGGTCAAATAGAACAAGGAGGCTAAATCCAGCCAGTAGGAAAGGTTGGGCCCATCATTTGTCTGAGGTGTCCTTTTCCAAGGAAATATTTGTACATGGCACAAATCCATTCATCCAAGATCCAAAATACAATGGGAAATATACATCCTTAATGTAACATGCATAATTTGATTTTAGAGAAAATCTTCAACCAGAATGTTCTGCTTCCTTAGTTTCCTAACGATGAGATTTACAGGACAAACTGAGAAGCACAAGCTTCCCTTTTCCAGTAGGAACTATGACAATGTGCAGCCCGTGAGCTGGAGGAAACATGGTGTCTGTTTCCCATGACCATGAACTTTTGTGTTTTGTATTCTAAGATACAAACACCATGGCCATTTTGATAAATTAAGGTGGATTTGGGGATTGGTTGTAAGCACTGAAATTTTGTCATCTAAGCTGCTAAACTGACAGCATGGATGCAAACACAGTTTTGGCTTGGGCTCAGTTAGCATTTTCCAAAATGATTCCCCAAAACAGTTCAGGATTTGCCATATACCCACCCTGTTCTGGAGAGACCATAGTATGGATGTGACCAGATGATTCCAGTTGGCCTCAAGGCCAAAAAATGGGTCCTTGTACTCTAGTTTACAGGTATCAGTATAACCAGGCATTCCTAGGAACAGAGCAAGTAATCCAGGTCTGTCTTGTTGCTGCTGTTTACCTTGAAGACAGCTATTCAGGGTGTCTGCTGCCTAACTCTTGTCAACCAGCTGCAATCTCATGGACAGGGACAATCTCATAGGAGCTAGGCAATGGCTGTAATACTACTACTCTTTCCAGCTTTTTATAATGAGTCTATGGGATGAGTGTACCTAGCTAAGCTGCAGGCTGATCAAGATCAGTACTGGAATTCAAATGACTAAAGTGTTTTGGCTATTTTTAAGTGAAAGTAGTGTGGACCATCTATAGAAATTTAGTCCTCTTCTGTCCATGATGCCTGTAATATGGATCTGAACAACCAAGATATCCAGTGCAAAAAAGGAAAACTGACAAAGGGGAGTGGCTTCAAACTGGAAGAAGGGAGATTTAGATTAGATATTAGGAAGAAATTTTTCAATATGAGGGGGGTAAGGCACTGGAACAGGTTGCCCAGAGAAGTTGTGGAAGCTCCATCCTTGGAGGTGTTCAAGGCCAGGCTGGATGGGGCTTTGAGCAACCTGGTCTAGTGGGAGGCGTTCCTGCCCATGGCACGGGGGTTAGAACTCGATGGTCTTTAAGGTCCCTTCCAACCCAAACCATTCTATGATTCTATGAAATCAGGGATACGATGCTGTGAGCTACTATTTAGCATCATAACAGCCAACAGGGCTAGAAGAGTCTCATGATGTCTTCCATTTAAAAAAAAATATAAAACAGGATATGCCTCCACTTAGACATAGAATCACAGTATCACAGAGTCACCAAATCACCAAATCAGAAAATGGTTGAGGCTGGAAGGGATCTCTGGAGGTCATCTACTGCAAATCTCCCTGCCCAAGTGTGTCCGGACGGCTTTTGAATACTCCAAGGAGGAAGACTCCACAACTTCTCGGGACAACCTGTGCCAGTGCTTGGCCACTCTCACAGTGAAAAAGTATTTCCTGATGTTCAGGAAGAACCTCCTGTGTTTCAGTTTGTGCCACTGAAAAGAACCTGGCTCCCTGTTCTTTACACCCTCCCTTTTTTGGGAGGTCCAGTTTTGGGCTCCCCAGTTCAAGAGGGACAGGGAGCTGCTGGAGCAAGTCCAGTGAAGGGCAACCAAGATGATTGAGGGATTAGAGCATCTCCCTTATGAGGAAAGGCTGAGAGAGCTGGGACTCTTTAGCCTGGAGAAGAGAAGGCTGAGGGGAGACCTTATTATTGCTTACAAATATCTAAAGGGTGAATTGAAGGAAGATGGAGCTAGACTCTTCTCGGTGGTTCCCAGTGACAGGACGAGGGGCAATGGGCACAAGTTGGAACATAGGAAGTTCCATTCCAATACATGAAAAAACTTCTTTAGACTTCGGGTGACAGAGCACTGGCACAGGCTGCCCAGGGAGGGTGTGGAGTCCCCTTCTCTGGAGATTTTCAAGACCCGCCTGGATGCAGTCCTGAGTGATGTGCTCTGGGCAATCCTGCTTTAGCAGGGGAGTTGGACTAGATGATCTCTAGAGGTCCCTTCCAACTCTGAAAATTCTGTGATTCCCTTAAGGTATTACATTGACATGATCCCCTCCCACCCCCTACCCTGGAGCCTTCTCTTCTCCAGGTCCCTCAGCCTTGCATCGTACGAGTGATTCTGCAATTCCTTAATCATATTAGTGGCCCTTTGCTGGACTCTCTCCAGTATGTCCATGTCTCTCTTCTATGGGAGAGCTTAGAACTGGATACAGTAAAATGAATCAAACCCAAGGACAGTGTTAAAAGATAAGGTAAAGTTTGAAGTCAAGTATACAAAATACAGAAAATGGTGAAAGTCTAGTTCTGCTTAGGCAACGTAAATTCAGCCAGTGTGCATGTGTGCATTACTATAAGGTCTTGAATTAAATGTTACCTAATACCTCCACAATAAAAAAAAAAAAATCCACAACAAAAACAAAAAAAAACCCCTTGATGCTATCATCCTATCCTGTTACATGTCAGAAACTGAAGTAAAAATCAATGTAGATGGCTGCAGTGCTTTTTATGATAGGTAGAAAATTCAAGTGTAGAAGCGATGAACTTCTGCTCGTGCTGCGGAGCGGGTATTTACATTTCAGGTACTGAAACTTGTGGAAGAACTCGATCCAACTTTAGCAACCAACTTACAGATGAATGCCTCCTGAAGCATTTTTTTCCTCAAGTTAATGCCTAAATTTCCTCTAAAGTGAATGGATGAAGGGAGGTGTCTGAAGTTGTAACAAAATAGTTCTTCTTAGCCTGACTTTAGGCACTTGCAGTTCCTCCATGCTTTCACCCTTACCTGCTTTCCTTTATTTAGGACAAATTTAGATGACTTAAGCACTTTTGGAATGACTGATTCAGATACATGAAGGAAGTATATCTGACTTAGACTGCCTGGGGTTTATCCATAACTCAGCTTTCCAAAGATGTTGGCTTAAAATTCAGTTGATCTATTGTTCAGGGGATAGGGAGGCTTATTATTTCCTAAAGTCAACAGCCTCCAAGTTGTCTCAAATTGGCCACAAATCTAGGAAGAAATTAATCAGGACTCCAAAATATAACCCGAAGTAGCTAGCTTAGTTAAATTGTATTATGTCTTTGAATGTCTCAAACAGGCCATATAGTTAAAAACAGAGGTTGTGGTTGTCATAGTGTGAATTTTTGCATTTTTAGAAAGTTAAATGCTCCACAGATACTTTGTGTTTCATTCTTGGGAATTCAAAGAGACCTTTATCTCTGTCAGAGTGTTACAGCCTAATGCATGCTGCTGATTTGTATATAATTTTATTTTAGGGGTGCAATTATATATAGTCATATATATCTATGCCCATACACAAACACACACACATGTATACATGGTCACAGAAACATATGAGTATACATATGCATACACATGTGTGTGCTTGTATATGGCCATCTGTATGTATGAATATATATATAAATAACTTTACAAATAGCTGTTTGATTCAAGTTTGTTGATAGCTTGAGTTAATGAATGGTTAGAATTTTGGCAAGTTCTGCTGGAGTTTGGATCCAGTGCTCATAAAACTAAGCAAAATCCTGGAATCTCATCTAAAAATGGACCTTTTGTGGCATGTCTCATATTATTGTTACATATGATCCATAAGGTCTGCTGAAAAAATCATAAAAAACTGGAAAGCATAATTATTAATGAAAATCAGGTTCTATTTAAAGTTGGTGGTTTGGCATTATTGAAAAACTATGTGATTTCAGAATATAAAAATCTTCACTTACCCATTTCGTGACAATTTCTTTTAATTATATTTAGTCAGAAACAATTCCCATTTTTATTTTCTGACAATTTCTTTCCTTTTTTTTTTTTTTTTTTTTTAAGCAATGATGTAGTCTGTTGGAATGAGTAGTGGACAGACTAACATTACTGTAAGTAGTCTGTAAGCAGTTTTCTATGCTGTGGCATTCAATGTTTCAGAAACTTCTCTGAGCAATACCATGTATAAGTAACTTGTTCTCCTATGCGCTCTATATTTAGTAAAGAAGCTTGTTTGGAACCCCACTGTGCCCATGTGGTTTCTATATATAATTTGGTTGTATAATGAGATGAAAAGACAAAGCAACCCATAATGTGCCCGATATTGTACAGGACACAAATGAAGATGGTCTCTGCTGCCAGTGGTTTACTGTCCAACATCTCCAACTTGAACATTACTCTTTTGGATGGATCCCCACCTCCATATGGAGCTCTACAGCAGCCAGTGGACTCCTTCATATACACTGGTCTCTGCATATGCAGTTCATTATGGGGCTGTGGCCCAAAAGACATACATGAGAAACAAAACAGAGAAGAAGAGAGGAGGGAATACATACATTTCAGTTGGCATATTCAAAGATAGCTCAAAGACATGTGATTTCCATTAAAACTCAATTGAATGTCACTTACAGAAGGCCATTTTGGCAGGTGACATACAAAAGGAACCTCCCACCTGAAAGTGCCTGGTAACATTCTTTGCTATTCCTGTAAGGATCATCTGTGCATTCTGACCAATGCAATTTGCAAAGAAATACCTTAATAAAAGGAATAAATTTAACTGTTTGAAGGCTTCCTCTAGAGGACTGGATTATAAATAAACTTGTAGCTGTATTTTCAAATTATTTCCAAATGCAGTTACATCTTAGCTCAGGTAATGCCAATAATCCTAAATATTTTAGACTGTTCTACACCTTCAATGTGCAGCAAAAAATGAACTAAGTAATATGATATTACTTGCAGTTGTACTTTACTTATAGTCCAAGTTACAGCCATGGAAACAGCTTCGGCGAGGGACAACAGAAAAGATTTTAACACACATGAATAAAGTCAGTGGCTAAGAAACATGTGGGTGGAATGGGAAATACACTTCAACTGAGACTTCAGCTTCTGAACAGAAAAGAAAATAAAGTAACCTCCCAGGATGGAATTCCACTTGTAGGGATTGTGGTGCCAGGGACAAAACATGGAGGAAACTGCTTCTGTGGGAGCTAAGTAGTAGTAATTTCCTTACCTGTTTCCAAATCTTCCATCTACAGAGATTATTGACAGAAGTACATTTAATCTGCCTGAACCCCAACCAGATATTATTGGTATTTTTAAATTTCATTTTATGGGTTCTTCTCAGGCTGATAGCAGCTGTTGCTATAGTGTGGGATTTGGAGTGGACAGCCAACTTCACATTAATTTTCACCTGTCACGCATCTAATGCAATCCTTGAAAAAAACAATAAAAAAAATATATTGGGGGAGGAGAGTGGGATGAGGGACATAGACAAAGGATGACAGGATAGAAAGAAGAAAGGTATAATGAGATACTCTGTGTAAGAAAAGTGGTGTTTCTTCAGCTCCTGATAAGACTGGATACTTAAGTAAAAACCAAAATATTCTGCTAAAAAAATATTCTGTTAAAGCCTAAAGTTTCTGGAATGAAATTGTTTATGTTATATGGCAGTTCAAGCCAGATAACGTGTCCTTTCTGCCCTTAAACCCTTTGATTCAGCAGGTCTGCTATCTTACTAATAGAAAAAATTGATTTATTCAAGGATGACTTTGTGTTTCCAGTGCACATCAATGTATCTGTTAATTTCTTTTTAAATCCTAAAATTTATTCTTACCTCCTTTTCCATAATATAGCTGAAGGAAAGAGTAAGTAAAAAACATCCAAAATAGCCATTTCCTGACAAACCTTAGTGACAACGAAAAAAAAAGTGCAAAAATATAGGACTGTATTCATAAAATAAAAATACAAACATTGACATTGAAATTTCCTTTTAAAAAAGATTTTAATATTGTACCAATTTTGCCATTCTTCAGACTATCCCAGTAGTGTATATGCAGCTATAAGTTCCGATAGTGGGGGAAAGTGGAAAGTAAAACCTATCTCAATGCTTAATCAATGCACTGTCTTTCACCATCCTTGCTGAATTACATCTTAAAGCACTGGGATACAGAGATGTTACGAGCAACTTGCCCATAGTAACACAGCAAGTACCAGAAAATGATGTGCAGGCTCTGACTCACCTCTGGTCTAACAGGAACTGCTGTTGGAGATTGTTTCCTTTGGAGTGTGTACAACTCCTGGCATATTTCTGTTCACCAGAGTAGCTTGCTTTGCATTCAGAGGGACACATCCTTAGAAGTGCATTTGTTCTGCTGTGCAAACATGGATATGTATGAAATAGAAAAAAAAAAAAAAAAAGAAAAAAAAGGGAAAGAAGAAAATTAAACATCATTTAGTGGTTGGAAGTTATTTCCAGTTTGCAACCACTGGAAGGGTTGCCTGGAGAAAACTTTTCCCTCTGTTATTACAGAATAATAGCTTGTGGATGCCGAAAAGCAAACACAACTTGTGGTTTTCTTTTAAGTTACACTGCAGGGCTATCTCCCGCTTAGCATTTTAGCATCATGTTGTTTGGGAAAGGTCACGTTTTTACTTTCAAGACACCATTTGTCTTCAGTCCCCTCTTCTAATCTGCAAATAGTTACCCAATACTTTTGGGCAGGAAGCCAAGTACTTGGTTACAAAAGCTGCTTCAAGTGTCATTTTACTAACCATGGAGGTCTGTATTGTGTTAAATTAATACAGGTAACCTTCATCAAATTATGCTTTTGCATCTACTGAGAGCTGAAGCTATCAGCCATAGTACGTGCAGGTATATGGCAGCCATTGGTGTCTGCAGTTTCAGGCCACAAGTTCCGATTTAGATGCTAATGAGCTAAATAGTTATCTAGAACTTGCTGTCACTGTGTTGGGATTTTTAAGCAGCTCAAGCTATCTCCAGTTAGAGCAGTCTGGAGTATATTCTTTCAGCTGGGAACGATTTTTGCCATTTTATTTACATCAAGCAGCATGTTCCTTTCAGTGTCTTTACTGGAAAGCTTATACACCATTGAAAACAAGATTCCATTTGATGTCAAGGTTGCAGAGTTAACTACGGTTAAATCAGCAAATAATCTGTGTTTCAATGAAGCTATTGTGTTTTTACGCTTGTGTGATGTATAACAACACCTTGACTACTCTGTTTAGGTCCATTCATCCACCAGCCCATATGTTTCTTAGGTTAGCTCCCAGACAAAAGTCATGGAAAAGGACCTTTCAGTCCCTACTTTCAGATGCTTTTACTATTGTATGAGATTCTCATACATTCTCTTTACATTAAATATATTGTTCTTTCTCTGCTGCCCCTAAAAATTAGATGAATTTTTCCACAGAAGAGGGGAGGGCAGTTGCTGAATGAGAAACCTCTACATGAAGAGCAGGAATTGTATTCTTGGGTAACAAAACTTTTTATGAAAGAATTAATGAAAATAAAAATCTTGTTTCTTCTAATCAGTATTACGAGTTGCTAGCAATTCAATCAAAATTAAGTATTACTTATGTTCTCTGTGACGAGACCTGGGGTCTTTTATTTGTGTTTTTTTTTAATGTGAATATGAATGATAGATCAACACAGAAGTGCTCGATGAGGGATTAAATCAGACCTTGAACCCAGTACGCAAAGATTTATCATACTACAGGCTGTATCTTTCCACGTAAATGATTACAGAAGTCTTACACTGGTCTTTGAGAGCTCAATACTGAACCAAGCAGAGAGGAAGACAGCAATTACAGTTTCCAGACTTATTTCGAGAAAAATGGGGCAATGGATCTGTTGACTTTGCCCTGAAAGACACAAGCCAACCCTGCCACAAAGCCACCTCCCACTCAGGTATAGTCAACCGGAGAGCCAGATCGCTTGGAAGGCTGCAGGGGCCCAGGTATGTGCTGCATTGTCACAGCCGTTCCCCACCAACACAGCGAACAGGCAGAGCTCACTCACGTTTGTTCAGATGTCAGTAGAAATCTCTCTTGTTTGGCTGCAGAAGACCATTTCAACACATGCACTGCCTGTGTGTATCACATACGTGCTAGCATACATGCTGGGATTAAAAACAAATAATTAGCATTGACTAGTGACCAATGGGAGAATTATCAACTTTGATTGAAACTGAGCTTGGTCAAGACTGCAAATCTTACCCCACCATAAAAGAATTTCTTTTCCATGTGGAAAAATAAAAGTCATCTCTCCTCCTATTTGCTCTTCCAGTTGCTTCGAGGAGTGTTAATGAAATGCTGATTTTCCAAAAATTGTGGGGTTTTTTTTCTACTAAACAAATTAACAACTAGAAGAAAGACTAAGAAGAAAACCTATAGTGGAATGACTGAAACATCTCAACTTTAAGCTTTTTTTTTCACCCAGAACAGGAAGATCTGAATATTATGCATATCAGCATCAATTTTGGCAATGATTTTAGTGAAGAAAAAAACAACCTAGCAACAAAAATGGACCTTTTATTTAAATACTTTCTAAAATAAAATAGTTAATATTTCAATTCAAAATTATGCTTAATTTTAAAGTATTTTGTGGTCTTTTTTAATAAGAAAAACTCTCAAAAGCAATGCCATACATTTTGAATCATTCTGCTTGGTCTGAATTTTACTTCTTCCAATCCCTCTGGTTTTTTAATGCTGTTTTTTAAATAGCCACCAAACGAATCAACATGTTACCCCTAGCTCTAGGGAAAAGAATTCACAAATGACAACTTCACAGGATCTCTGCGTGACACCTTGGTTAGCTGTGCACGTCAGCTGCTTGAGAGACCTCCCAGGTGCAAAACATCATGGCAATGGTCAGTGTGTTGTAAAACTCCTGCTCTGTTACAGGAAAATCTCTTCACCTTCTCAGCTGCAGAGGACTGAACTCTGCACCCTTCCAGAAATAAAGGCTGACCACATACTGGTCTACACCAGCAAGAGCATGGCTAGTAGATCAAAGGAAATTATTCTTTCCTTTGATTCAGCATTCATGAGGCTACAGCTGGAACACTGTGTCCAGTTTGGGTCCCCAAAACAAAAAAAGGCATTGGCATACAAAAGAAAGCTCAATGGAGAACCTCCAGGTTCTCCTGTAGGGGTCCACAGCACGTGAGACATGAAGGAAGGCTGAGGGAGCTAGGTTTGCTTAACCTGGACAAGCGAAGGCTAAGGAGGAAGGTAAATTTTCTTTCCAAATATCAGGCAAATGTAGAGGAGATGGATCTAGAGACTTTTGACAGGTGCACATTAAAAGGAAAAAAGGCGATGAATGCTACATTGCAAAAATGGAGATTCTGGCTTGATATAAAAGAAAAAAAAATCATAACCATGGAAAATAAACATAGGAACAGATTTCATAAAGTTGCTGTGGAATCTCCATCCTTGGAGATACTCAAAGCTCAAGAAAAGACCTTATACTTTAAGCAGCCTGACCTAATTTGTACTCTAGCCCTCCTTAAGCAGTGGTTCAGACTCCCAAGATTCTTTCCAACCTCAATTATTCTACTTTACTAAAGTTCAAGAGATGTTTGGTGGAGTTTTTTTTGTTTTGTTTTGTTGTTTTGGTTTTTTTTTATTTCTAGAGAGGTGCACTTTAAGAAATTATAGTTCATTATTCATGTTTCACCTTCAAAGTTACAGTTTGCACACAACCCATTGATCATGCAGCTGATTGAATGTAGGGAGCTGTGGAAGATTGTGGAGAGGATTCCCAGTAAAACTTACTTTCTTCTAACATCTTGCCTGAGACATGGAAGAATGCAAAAGTCATGACAAGAGGTGGGATCACTGCTAATAAGAAACTGTTCTACACAGCTGGGATATATTACCTGACAGGTTTCCTAGGTTGAGGATTAGGAAAGAATACAAAATTCTTGCAGTATTTGATATAGTTCTGAGTTTTAAGAGGACCTGGAGGGAAGATGGGAACTAGTTTATTCTGGAGTAAGTGCCTTGACTAGTCTTTAGATGGTATAAATCAAAAATAACTATAACTTATGGAATACAGTGAAAAAGAGCAAGACTGTCTAAGTCATTACACAAGAAGAGTGAATGCATGGCAAAATAACAAAGGTCAACAAATAGCTAGAAGATGGCAGTTATCAGGGAATTCTAGGATGTTTGGCTTCAAGGGACTTTTATGAATTAGGCTTTCTCAAAGTAGAGACACTGTTTAAGGAGCACCTGTAATAGGCTGGATATAAATGTAGAATGAAATTGAAAATAATTAAGTGAAATAGGGAATGGTAAGGGAGCGAGGAGAAAGAACATTTTGGTTTGGGAAGGAAAAAAATGACTACATGCACTAATAATAAAAGTCAGTTGATACAATTTCTTGCGTAATTGAACCAGCCCCAGCTGAAACTCCTTGGGCCTGGGCTGACTAGCCTTTGCTCAGGGGGTTCCTGAGCCAAGGAACCTAAAAGTAAAGGTGAGAGTAAAAGAAAAGGAGCAAGATTGTCATAGAAGGGGTGGATATAGAAACTATTCCTGGATTAAGCAATCATGAGCTGACTAAACTGATTTTAGAACCACAAAAGAGAATCAAAGTAAGGTTTTGGATTTTTAAGAGACAAATCAAGAAACTAAGGGATCAATTCAACAAAGATCACTATACTGAGGAGATTAAGGATTTGAAAATAACAAAAAGCTTTATCTGAAATTGCTTTCCAGGTAAGAGGGGAGATTAATAAGGAAGAATTACAGGCATGGGAAGAATTACTATCACTACAGAATGGTAAGGTCACATTTGAAGAATATGATTCTGGTTACTCATGTAAAGATAATTTAAATGGTAATAAATACAAGTAAGGGTTGCCAGGTTCTTAATATAATGAAGTGTTTACTTTATGAAAAGATTTAAAAAATCTTAGGTTTTTGACTCATAAAACAACTAGGGTGTATAACTGTTTGTAATAAAGACATGTGGATCATAAATGTGAAAGACAAAGAATTGTTATTTCATTTAAAAGCTGATACTAATATAGGAACAAATAAGAGTAAACTGTTTATGAAAGAACTTGAGTAGAAATTTTAAGATCTCTAACCACCCCTATTGTAATTTTCAAGGATAGCCTTCTAAAAAATGTAGATAGGGGTAAGGAACCTAAATTCTTTCAAGATGAAATTTGAAACCTCAGGTAAAGAAAAGGTTGCCTAACTGACTAATGTGATGCTATAATTAGAAATCAAAAATGATGCAGTAAGGATCATTTTATTAAAAAAAAAAAAAGAAAAGGTACTCCTTTTTTTTTTTTTTTTTAATATCCCTAAAGAACACCCTAAAAGAAATTTTGGTCACCACTTGCTGAGGCTTGTTTTTCCACTGTATTTGTTTTGTGTTAAACCAATGCTTTAAAGTTTCTTCTGATCCCTGCTGCGGCTAGGAAGAAATCTTTTTTTTTTTTTTCACTCCTTGAGTCATGGAGTCATGACTTGACAACATTAGGAAGTGGAATAATGTTTTCCTTCCACCAGCCCTTTGGAGATAGACTTAAAATGGATCTGCAACACTGGAAAGAATGTGCTAGTGTATCCAGAGGTACTGCAAAATCTGTCATGTGTCTGACTAGTGCAGCTCAGCCTCGCAGTTGCCTGTTTTGGAGTGAGAAAGGAACCTTCTCCCAAGTCACGCTGGTCAGGGACAGTGAGGACTGCCTACAGCCTTCTGTGGCACAGGATGTGGTTCATTCTTCTGTATCACTTGGGCACATTCTCCTCTAAAATTTCATGCTATTACTCTTGTCAACAGCCTTTGGTTTCCTTGATCTTTTGGAGAGGCTTAGTACTGTCTTTTGCACCTGGTACCTTGATGTTTTTTAGTTAGGGAATACCTTTGCAGCTTGCAATGTGCAGTAGGAAGGGCAGGTGGGATGGCATTGATGCTCTTTAGAGATTCATAAACTTAGAATTACACTCTTCAGGCCTCATCATAGAGACCTTCATGAGCTATCTACTTTTGAGGTCTATTTGGTCTAGATTTCTCCTACAGGCACTGGAGTGAGACGGACTTTTCCAGGGGGAGTTTCAATTCATGAGAATTTGTATTTTTTTCCTTCTGAGGGAACTATTTGTCTCCTTGAACTATGAAAAAAACAGAAACACAAGACACAAAAGTAGGAAAAAAAGAGTTTTCAGGTAACACTGAAGGGTGCATCTATGAAAAGTGTATATGGAGAAATCAGAGCTGCTGTACCTGCTGCATGATGCTTTGCACTTGTAGAGGACTGAACACAAAGATCCATATGGTCTCTTTCAGATTTATATTTATCTGCACTATGTGGGGTGGGGGAATGGCAATGACAACTCTTACTGAACAGTCAGTAAAGGTATTCTTCCTACATCACAAAGAGATCAGATATCCAAGTCACTCATTTAAAAACTGTAAGAGAAACAGTGAATCAACGAACTCATGCAAGTTCTAAGTTTTGTCTGAAATTGTCAGAACAACTTAATTAAGTTTAAAATGATGGCTATAAAACTGCAAAACACATTCTCAAAAGAAACTTATAAATATCTTGAAAATATGTATATACTTAAGATTAACCTCCTTAATGAATTATGTCGGTGAAGTAATTTACTCCTTGTGATATTTAAATACTGGGCAACCCTACATAAAGTGCTCAGTATAAAATTATGTACAGATATCTGTACTATACTATGAAGTCTCAAACTGAGTCCTTTCCAAAGCATTCATTTAAAATAAAAGCAGAGATGAAGCCAATGACTTTACAGTTGACACGGGAGACGTGTCTGTATCCTAACACCAAGACGTTATGGACTAAATTTGAAAGTGTAGGCATATGCAATTGCGTGCATATATTTAAGCATGCCTAATATGGCCACAAATATTTCACATATGCGGCAAATCACATTTCTGAAAACACACATAGCTAGTTATCTAGAAAAATGTTCTGTTACCCTCAGGGACCAAGACTTAGCTTCAGCTAAGTTTTACCAACAGTTAGTTGAAAAGTCAGAGCAATATGTGAGACTCAGAAGGAAGAGGATGCTCCTGGAAAGTTGTGTTTTCTTGCCAGGCCCTCGTAATAATAATGATTGTTCGAATGGAGAGTTTTCTCTTTCCTTCTCTGCTTCCATTACGTATTTTTGCTTGTGCATTTGTTATGAACACTGTCTTATCAGTCCTTCGCTGTGGAAGACCTCTAGCTTTCCGTCTCCGTTGTTAGTTAAGTAACTATTGCTTAACACTTGTGTGTCATATACAAAGAAATTCCTTAGTTATATGGTATAGCTCCCCTTGTCTGGGCCGCTTTCTTCAGGCATCTCCTACTATACGCAGAAAGACGGTGCAAGCAAGATATATTCAGCTAAAAAAGCGTACAGCGGTTATTGATTGGCTAACCCACACAATAGGAGGAGGGTTAAGCTTCTCGAATTGGCCATTTACTTGTGTTAGCAAGTCATATTTGAGTGTATACATTTTAACTTCAAATGCTGATTCTGCATGTTCATTGCACGAATGGGAAAGTGAAAAACTTTATGCACTGGTTTTAAGGCACTTTTATTTGCCAAAAATCACCTTTTAATGCTGTTTCTGTGCCACAAAGAACTGTCTTTGAGAGAAATGCCTTTCAAGCAGCCCATATTTGCATGAATATGACTGTGTCTTTGTAGCTAACTGATCTCCGCTGTTATTTTTCCCAGTAAAGAATGGCAAGACATCCAGGAAGCTGATTGGTTGGCATGGATTTTGTTTGCTATAATAAAATACAACAAGGGCTGTCAAGACTTATTGCTTCAAACGAAGAGCTGTGTACAGCATGGTTCCCCGTAGCAGCCTGCATATGGAACCCTTTAAACATTCTTAAGAGACCCATTGGGGCTTCTAATTATTGTGAAACATCTCCTGGCAGAGCCATTCCTACCCTTCCAAGAATGCGTTGTAAAAATAATTAGATGATGAGATTTAGATCGAAACCGCTAACTAGTGATTTAAGAGTTTTGCTCGTACCATATAGAAAACTAAGGAAATGAAACGCTGAAATTCTCTTCACATGAAAGGAAAACAATCCTTTGTGGTTCACATTTTGGGGGGAAGACAGAGAATGAACTTCTCTTTTTCCTTCTTCCTTCCCCCTCCCCAACTTTAATACTTTGTTTCCTGTGGTTACATGGGGGGGTGGAGATGTTTCTTCATTTTCTAAACATTAAACCACTTGAGAATCTCTCTCCATTTCTGGGGAGCCTGCTATTAGAGAACAACTTGAGGAGCTTGCTTTAATCAAGCTTAAAAGCTACGAAGAATAGAATCACATTTTATGGCTTTAGAGGCTAAACCAACATGTAGTCAATTAGGTGACATCACTTCTACAAAAAAAGCAGAACATCTTTGTTTAATCAAAACAAACAAACAAGATTAGAAGTTTAAGTGCTGTGATTTAGGAAAGATTCACATTTTGAATTAAATCCTGGAGGAGTTTGGACGTGGCAGTGATAAAATTTAATCACATGAAATCTGAGGGTCAGCTTAACAGTTGTGTTACTTTAAATGTGAAGATGAGTTTTTTTGCATTTTGCCAAGGAAAATGAATTCTTAGTATATGCAGGTGTCATGGATTTATTTGGTCCTTTTTCTTGTTTGTTATTTTCTTAATTAAGTCTTCAAATTGAGCTTTTCAACACCTAGATCCATAAAATGAATTTAAACAGAGCTGAGGGACCTATTTACATACTGTATTTTCTATTAGCTATTTGCCACGATGCAGGAGGGGACACATCCTGCTAAATGTTATAGAAAATGCAGCGCTGTCCCTAAAGAGATTACAATACTGACAAGTTAAAGAATAGGAGTGTCACCACACTGCCATCGTTCCTGTCATCTAGGTTCACAATTTACATGCAATCCCTGACCCATATCTCTGTGGGTATTCCCATCCCGGCTCTATCTCAAATGTCTTCTTTCACCATAATGTTTCTAAAATGCAACCTTTCCAACCAACCCCTGTGAGGAAGTTCTCACTATGTCGTTGTGAGTTGAATACCTCTCTGTCCTTCTTCCATGGCCTTCACAAATGCAGTCCTGCCAAAGGGCTTGTTGCTACAGGCCATCACCCTATCCACATTGCTGTCTTGTTGCAGCCCTCCTCCTCCTTCTTCTTCATATCACAGGACAGACATGGATGGACCTTCACCAGCAAGGCTGTTCCCAACTGGTCTGCACATGTCCTCTTCCTATGGGCTTCCTAAGCACCTTTGTTCTTTTGTGTCCTGCCTCTCACCTTTTGGAGGAGATACATGTAGGCATTAAATTGCTAGGGGGTTTTGTCCCCTTTTTAAGACACTTTTCTAGTATGATGGATACAGAAAACATGGACACACTGCTGGCATGTTAAGGCCACTGCTTATCACGCTCAGAGATACGCTGTCACTCATTTTGTGTTGTCCTCAGCTGTCAGTCTGGGTCGAACCCAGTTTCCTAGCTGA
>NW_009648369.1:4900526-4903316 GCF_000708025.1 Charadrius vociferus
GGGCTCTGGCTCCTAGATATACAGCAATACAAATAATCATAAATGAAAATAAATGAGTTGAGAAATTGCCTGCAGTCACACAGCAGGGCAGTGGCTGATGTAAGATTAGAAATTTTGGGACAGCTGGTTGGAAAACATGAGCCTTAGTCATGTTTTTCTAATTGAAAAATCATATTTGGGATGAAAATTTAAGCTGTAGCTGTAAAACTCAGAGACCTATCCTATGAGAACTAGTTTCTATGATTTTCTTATAACAGTAATGCAGACAAGTCCTACAGATCCGATTTTAGACATGTAACAAAAGCTGCACAGCAAAAATTCTTCTTGTCTTCCTTTCTCCTTCTTTTTAATCTTAAAGCTTTGCCAGTGTCACATCCCCTCATCTGCCAGAGGTAGAAAGTGTTGAGTCACAGCTCTGACCCACGCACAAACCAAGCTTGTTAGCAAAAGGCATCTCTTTTGACCTCCAGGTCACTCTCACACATCAATGGTTAACTGTTGGCAATAGCCGGGTCTTTGGGGATTGCAGGATAATCACTTTTGTTTTTAATACTGGGAATTTTTTATTTAAACTCTGTTAGCTTGTTACTGCATGAGATTAAACAGAAGTAAGCCTGACAGTGTTATGAGAAGTAGAGGACTCAAAGACATACCTTAAACCCAACAAACTGTACTATTCACTGATCTGACTGACTTTGCTGTGCAAAGGCTGAAGTTTAGTCCAGAAGTTACTGTTTGCAGTTTTGCCAGCAGCACTATTTATAGTTTCAATCAATTTGAAATACATCAGAGTTGGACAATGCTGCTGTGCATGTGTGCAGGTGGAGAACACATTTATATCCATCTACAGTCTGTACAGCCTCCGTTCCACAAATTTGACAGAGCCAACCCCTCCGAATAAACTTAACTAATATGTTTAAAGCATCCTCTTCCCCAGGAATCAAGAGAAACTTAACTGCTTCATGGATTAAGGATAGTGCTTGGAAATAACTTCCTGGCTATTCTAGTGACCTCATCTCCTTAGCTGATAAAAGTAAATTTACAGTTTTCATTTAAGGACAGAAAAAGAGACATTTCAATTTGGAATGCAGTAAACTTCTCAATGAGTGGAAATATTAGGTTTTATCACAACTTCCAGCGAAAATCTGAAGCATGCTTCTGCACAATGATGAGACAAAATTAGGTTCATCAGAATGTGTATTAGACACACCTTAACCTAAAATAAATCCCCACAAAAAGAGCATTTGCACGTACTTGCTAGTTAAAGTGACAGCAAGATGATGTTCATCTCATCTAACTCAAGTTGCCTACATCTGCAGCTGACCACAGATAAGATAATTGCTCCAGAGTGCTTAACAGCAAAGGAAGGAAAATAAGCAATTTTGAGGCATGATTCACGTGATCTCTGTTAGAAAGCTACGTTAAGACAACATGAATCACAGTGAAGAAGAGACTATGTTCTTCATTCATTGTAAAGGAAGTGTAGGCAAGCAGCTCAGATAAAGACATCAAGATTTAGTCACAATAACCTCTTTCTTTGGACACCTCAGACAGATAATTGTTAGGGAGCAGACTTACTGTGTAGATTGTTATGTCCAGATGAGGTTTTCAGAAAAGGCTGCTCAGATTTTTAAGCACCTTTATTTATTTGTCTTTTACTACAAAAGTCTTTCTATTGTTTTGCTAAAATTTTCTGCACTACCTATTTTTCCTGTGCTTGCGAAGTTTTAGAATTTAGCACCTGTAACAAACTTGAATTCTTAAACTATCCTTTTGATAATTCAATAATTTGTAAACTGTAGATTTTCAGTGAATGAAATATCTCTTTTAAAATTTTGATAGTAAAGTTAAACACATCTACAGTCATATGCACTGTGAATGTCTACAAGCCTTGCAGAACTTAGTAAACTTTTCAGCCACACTGACCTGAATTCCTAAGTTCTTAATGAAGTATGTTGTGCAGAGATGATTGATAAAAGCAAATGATCAATTGCTCACATTCATCCTCAAAGAGAGAACACAGTGTTATGGAATTGAAATCCAGTTGAGAAAACCTAGGTTAAATGTCAGGAAAAAACTAGATAAACTCTGAGGGAAGTGGTGCACATTGCCAACAGGGGTCATGGAATCACCGTCACTTGAGTATTCAAGTCTGGGCCACCCATCTATTTAGGAATGGCTCAGGAGTAAAGCAATCAGTCTTACTGTGATGCAGGGAGATGGACTTCATGACCTACCAGCAGTATCTTCCAGGCTAAATGAGCCCATTATTCACGGGGCTAATAAAAAGTCAAAGGGGAAGCCTTCTGGTGGAAAAAAAAAAATTAAAAAACAACACTTAGAATGTTTGATTTGTTCCTTTTCTTTACCAGTCTTACTTTCAATACCAGATAAAAGAAGGGGAAAAAACCATCAAAAGCATTGTTTCTACTCTTTTTTTGTTTGAAATTATGTTTTTAAAACATTAGCTTTGAGAGATAGCTTAGCATAGATTCAGATCCAAGTTTTACACCACATCTTTTCTCTCTAGAGGGATAAATCAAGTCTCAATAGCAACAACTAGTCTGGATCTATGCAATTTTATTTTTTTTTGTCTTGGGCCTGTCAAGTATCAGGAATATAATTTGCTCTCTTTTCCCCTATCCAAAAGCATGGATTTATCATCTTCTGCTTGGATCAAAACTATTCTGTGGCAAAATTCTTCAGTGAAATAAAAAAGTTATATATTTAAATTGTTGGGTATCACTCAGGTCTCCAGCTGAGCTTTCCCAGTGGTGGTATAAAACACTC
>NW_009648369.1:4903327-4965595 GCF_000708025.1 Charadrius vociferus
TCTTTCCTCTTTACAGATTACCAAAGATAAATTCAAAGGACAGATCTTTAATTCTTTTCAGACTCCAAAATCCTGTTCAGTATTTACCTGTGAGTGTCAGGGCTGAGAAGTGTTAACATACTAAGTGCAATTTTATTAGGCAAGCAGAACACTCCTTTTGCCTGTAAATTCTACTGCAATGAGATAAAAATTAATCTGGTCAGTAGGTGAACTCTACTGTTCTGTGTTGCCTGAATTTCACATACAATAGATTCATACTTTAGCAATCAAATAATAGGTCAGTGTAGTTCCAGTTTTGTGAGTATCCCTCTGACAAAACAGGGAGATAGTACTTACAATAACTAACTAACTAACTAAATATTAATGTCTTTGATTACTATGCTACCTAATTCTAAATGTACAGTGACAGGAATTATATGCCTCTATGTTTTCAGCTTCATTACATGGAGGTAACATGTACAAGTGTCAGTGCAACATTCCTGTATATTTTCAGAACCTCTAAGAGTAGTTTTATTTTCTGGAAATTATTCTTATAGAGCTGATGAGGATAGTGCAGATGAAATGCATCGGTAATCAAAATTTTAAGTTGGTCTGTGACAATGTTCTAATAACTCAGTTCCCAAATATTCAAGCAGTCATTATTTTAATACAACTTTTAATGTCTAACTAAAGAAGAGAATAAATAAAAGCTGCAGCTGTTGCATTTAAGCCATTCTAAAACTTGCTTTCCAGTAAAAAAAGGTTCTATGATTTTCTAAACCTTTTTAACCTCAGCAGCAATATTTCAAACTAACAGTTTATTCAATTAAAAAGGAACATTTAAAAACAGACAATATTTTTTAAGTATCTTAGCAACAGGTGATTGAATCCTTGCCTGGAACTATGAGACAAGTTTTGCCAAATGGGCTGCATTCTAACGATATCTTTCATATAGCAAATGGAATAAATCTAATATTGTTTTGGACAAGTTACATAAATTACATCATAATACAAAATTCTTTATGTGTTTTCAACAACAATAGATGACGGCCCCATGAAAGAAGTGAGAAAAGAGTACATGATTTTGTCCTCTCCAGCTGTGGTAGTTAAAAGCAGGTAGCGAGTTCAGATACTTGGCCCCAAAATCTTTGCTTGAATACTTCTCCCACCTTTCACACATACAGACAGCATACAAGCTCCAGCTCTGTCTCTAAGATCATTTCATGGATTAAGAGAGAGTCTTTAAGGAAAGATCCATGAAGAATGTTGATAAGGTACCTTGTCTCTCTGTTAAAATGTCTTCTCAGGGGTGGTTGAATAAGGACGTGACACTAAACTTCTGTAAAATCAGCATAGATCACACGTAGTCTTTTGATTTTGAGACAGATCTCTGGAGATTGCTCAGTAACTCTGAAATATTACCATAAAGCTCTGAATATGCAGTATGGGTACCATACTATCATGTCACAAACTCTTAGCCTAAAGAAACAAAGCAAAACCAAAAATGTTACCACCAGAGATTGTTCTTTAGTTGAAGCTTGCTGCTACACACGTATACGACAGAAAAATGATCCCTTGCAAGACATTAGTCCAATACTGGTGAATAGAAACTAATTTTCTATGACCAGAACAGTAAGAATGGGGTTGAGCAATGCTTAGGCATTATAGGCTTAACTCGTTCAGACATATCACAGTAACAATAAAAACACCTCCCTTTGGTGTAACAAAAGAACAGATATTTTTTTCACAGTGGTCTCAGAGTGCAAATACATCTGCAGACAGAAGGTATTTTGTCTCCCAGCCCAATGTTGTCCCCATCTTAATCACAAGCCTCTTTTTCTATGCCTCCTTTGCCAGGGGAATTCATAGGGAAAGGCCAACAACATGAGCTGTGACCAGAAAACTCTACCTGAGAGAAACATGAACTACTGTAGACATAAAGTGTGACATGGCTATGCTATGGCCATGCCTAATCAAATGTCTCTTAACAGCAGCACAACTTCTTACCAAGGACACTTTTCTCTCCCATACTCTCCCGCTGAAAAATTCTTCACAGAAGAAATGGTAATTTGACTAGACTAGGCTAGACAGAATAGAATAGAAAAGACTAGAATAGAAATCTCAGTTGGAAAGGACCTACAATGATCACCTAGTCCAACTGCCTGACCACTTCTGGGCTGACCAAAAATTAAAGCATGTTGTTAAGGGCATTGTCCAAATGCCTGTTAAATACTGACAGTCTTGGGGCATTGACCACCTCTCTAAGAAGCCTGTTCCAGTATTTGACCACCCTTTTGGTAAAGAAATGCTTCTTAATGTCCAGTCTAAACCTCCCCTAGTGCAGCTTTGAACCATTTTCGTGTGCCCCATGACTGGATACCGGGGAGAAGAGATCAGCACCTCCCTCTCCATTTCCCTCCTCAGGAAGCTGGAGGGAGCAATGAGGTCGCCCCTCAGCCTCCTTTTCTCCAAACTAGACAAGCCCAAAGTCCTTAGCCACTCCTTATAGGACATTCCTTCCAGTTCTTTCACCAGCAATGTTGCTTTCATCTTGACACATTGTAATAAAGTTCCCCATCTAGGGAAATTCCCATCTAGGGAATTTCTTCAAGCCTAAAATGAAGACAGTGTGCAACGGTCTGTCCTGACTCTTATTTTTCTTCCACCCAGTATGTCTCAGTCTCATCTATTCACCTTTGGCAGAGTCCTGAACGCATCTAATACTCTTCCAGGAAAGTAGCAGATGTTGTGCCTATGTCTGTGCTCTTTGTTGTGAAACAGAATGTGTTCTCCATCCACAAATCATAGAAATGGAATTTCTTTGCCCTCCAACTTCCATCTTATAAGATTGCTCAGTGTTCCACTGTCTGCCACTAGCAGTAAAGGTTGTGCATATAGATCATTGAAATCAACTGGAAAAAAAAATGAGGTAAGTGAAAGATCTTCAGTGAATTAAGTATTTTTTTTTTTATTATGAGAAGTATGGTTTAATAAATAGAATATCGGACCACAAGTTAAAACCCACTGGATTCTATTTCTAGCTTTGTTTCTAGTTTGTAAAAGGGATATTGGCAAATCACTTTTCTTTGCACCTGTTTCCCCTTCGTAAAATAATGTTTATTTCTTTGACTTGATTTTCTGATCTCCATAAAACTTAAGTATTATTATACAACAATCCTTCAATAAGTAATCTGCTTTATAAAATTCCAGTTAAAAAATAATTTTTGAAAAAGGTTGAAGTATATTGTACTTCAAATTGGTGGTTTTTTTTTGTTTTTTTTTAATTGAACAGAGTTCAGTTTTAACTTGGAAAGGAAAATTCAGGATATGTATGTAAATATATGGGTCACAATTTCTCAGGAGGTTCTAATATGAATACATGTGGAATGTTACATATTTGTTATGCTGCTTAAAACAACATAAGTGCTAGTTAAAGCGAGTGAATATTTGGAACAATAAGGTAATTCTATACACTTTGAAATTAAAACAATGGTATATATTCTGTTACTGCCAGATTCCTGTCATCCTTTAATTCAGCTTTTAGTCATATGATATCTCTAATGGGATATTTTCAGACTTTTAATGTTGAAAACAAGTTATAAACAATATTCATACCAGCTGTATCATTGGGAGGTAAATGAATCAAGTATTTCAGTGCAATACAAAGAAATAAAACATGAGATATGGCTGAAATAACACGGAGACAAAGACTTGCTTTCCCTTCTTTCCATATCTTTATCACAGTTCAAAAAGCTTCATCATTTCGGAGGTGAGGAAGGAAATTTCCATATACAGCTAGTCTGTTTGCGAAGAATGATGTGTTTCCCACTTCACATAAGTGAAGAACATTGTGTCATGCTGAGTGATGAACCGTTCTCCTTTGCCACTGACAGTGCATCGTGCTATGCCTTCGAATGTACAGCAAGACGTGTTAATGTGTCAAGTCACGCTTCCTTGGAACACCTCACTGGGTTCATAAACACAAGCTCCTGCACATGTACAAGAGACAAAATCTGAAGGAAATGAAGCAGAAGAGACCAAACCATTTCTGAAGGCGATCTTGAGGGCAAAAAGGTCTGGAATGGAGAGCTGTAGAGGATCACAAAAATATTTTTTTCCATTCTAGAAGCTGTTGCCTGAAGGACATGTACAGATGGTATGCATCCAATAAAGCCACAGGGGTTTTTGATGGGTCAGTGGTAAAGAACCTAAAACAGACCAAAGAAGCTGTAGGTCTGCATTAAAGTCCCTTTAAGGTCTGTGTTTGCTCATTCCAGAAAGTTAGTTATGAGAAATTTGAATGGGGAAATGGGAGTAACTTCTTATCTTATCTTACTGAATGTCTATGCTGTTAGAAGAAAATGGAGCTTATAGCAATTGCCAAGACATCCTGTGAAGAAAAGGGTGAGCTTAATCTGAGGATAGGTTTGGGAATAGATACATAGGTTAATCATCACTCATTTGTCCAAGTTCATTTAAAAATTTGGAAGACTTCAGGGAAATCAAAAGTTCAGCTAAAAATGATCAGCCTGGGCTCGTACTTAAAACGGTCAGGATTTTGAGGAGTAAAACCCTGTGATGTTACATACTGCTTTATTTTTAACTGATTTATTAATCAACTAAAGAAACATGTATGCCTGCTTAAATCCAAAAGCACTCCCTCCTTGCTCCAAACATAAGCTGAAAAGAGGTTTCTTGCAAGTTTTTCAGTTGTGCTCCCATCCTGGATGACTTCAGCAGTAGCTATGCTGGTGCTTGTCCAAGAGCTGCCCCTAAAACAGCTCATACATTCCTCCCTGACTGTAGCTCAAGAAATCCTCACTCAGGACAGAATTGTTAGAGAGAAAACAGTATCCAGCTGTCATCCGAGGTGGATGTCTCACTAGCTGGATTGCAATCTTTCCAGAAGAGAAGCACACACCTCCAATTTTTCTCTCCTCTTCTTCTGGGGCTCCGCCAAAGGAAGACTAGGAGTAGGGTAGCTAAATCTTTTCCCAGGATGTAAACTTTTTTGCTTGTTGTTCTGATTTGCTTTAACCTGCAAAATGTACAATATTGCAGACTTTCAATTAAAATGTCCCAGGTTGTACTTAGTATAAATGATCTTGTCAGCTCTTAACGATTTCCTGGAAAATGGCAGGATTTTGGTTAGAACTGGAGCTAGTCTTGTGATGATACAAAACATTTCAGGCCTGTTGGTCTGCTTGGAGAAGCTCTCTCCCATTTTTCTGTCTGTCCCAGTATCTCATCCCTTTAGTCAAACAGCTTATTAAGGGTATTCACTAAGCAAGGCAAGTTCTCTAAGCAACCTGACAGCAATCTCACACAGGTGAAAAAAGACCATAAAGGACCACCAGTTCTGGATAACTTACTCATTCCTGGTTCCTCTCTTTTGAAATAGACAGTTAGTTCCTGCATGCTCTTTCTTCCTCTGTTCCTATTATTTTTTTCAACACCCAGTACAAAATGGAGGGAAGAGGTACCTATTGCTGCTTCCTTTTCACTTCTCGACTAAATAACAGTGTTTGCTTTCAAACTTTATTATGCTTCATGTTATTGACACAAGTAGAAAAGCCTATTTTTGTTTTACCTCATAGTTTCATTCAGATTCACATTGTTGGCCGTCTAAGTGGATTAAACTCAGTGCTTCAAAGTCGCTTCATATAAAATGAAGGCAATTTTCCTTAGCAGCTTTTGTAAAAGCTTTTTGTTTTCAATCTACTGGTGGTAAAACAATAAGAATATTTAGAGTATGAACCAGCAACTGTCGGTCTAAAATTAATTACGGTAAATACCATAATGATGTCATCGGAACAAGCTGGAGAACTCTACAGACCCACAGAAAATATTCAATTACTTTTTTTTCCTATAGTCTGACAACAAGATGATATTTTAGAAATCAGAAGCCTATATTCACATCTCCATGTTTTAATAATATTGTATTCTACTTTTAAATAAAGGAAAAATTAGAGAATCTTTCCTCTTCAGCAGTGGCAGTGGAATAGTCTGCTGGAAGTTCCATTCCATGAAGTGACATTTCTTTTCCAAAATGAAACGTCTGAATGTTCTGCCAATCACACAGTCCAGTTGGCCAAATAATCTCTATTGCTTTGTACAGGAATATGGACACGTGTTCAGTGCTTGGCACTTTTGAGAAATTCAGCTTAGAAAATCTCACTGACCAGCACAAGAAACTTCACCTTCTGGAATTTGGTAAAACAGCACTATTCATTCCTTATGTCACTTGTATGTCAAGGTGGTTCTTGATCATAACATGCACATCTTAAACTGAAGTAAATTTTCAGGAAATATTCCCTCTTCAATTTATTTGTATGTAAATGTGTAAAGCTACCTTTTCCTGTGTTTTCAAATGCCTTCTGTATGCTCTGGGAAAGTGTACTTTTGGAAAGGGCATCAGGACCATTTTCTTTCATCATTCTGATCCTCTGAGTGGACCAAGTAAATTAGATGTAGAAAATGCATACAGAAAACACAACCTGTTCAGTTCCTCTTCAGCACAGCTAGGTGAAGAAGAGCCCTCCCCATTATTCTTCACTCCATTCAGGAACCCCCCAATCCCTAGAATATCTTAAAATGAAAAAAAAAAAGAACAAAGTAAAGGGAAATTTAGGGACAATATACACTTGAAAGGCGCAATGAAAGGTGCATCACCAAAAGAAAATTTTGTTTTTAAAGAACAAGCCTTTGTCTCTTCTCCAGCCTGAGATCTTTGCTCTTCTCAATGATTTCAGAGGTTGAAGTTAGTAGGTAGTTAACAGTGACCTGAATATCAGAGAAGCTGAACATTGTGTAAAACCAGCTGGAACCTGTCAAAGCTGTGGGTGCTCAGAATTACTCAGGCATATATGTTGTCCAACCTAATACCTTATTTTAGAGTTGAATATCAAGTTACTAAGCTATATTTACTGAGTCCTTTGGTTCCCTACCTGTTCTATGGGGAACTTTTTGTTTGGGGTAGGTGTTTTTTTTTTTTCCCCAAGCTGAAGCATGATTTCAATTGCAATACTCTGGAAGTTATCTTTGGGAGTAGATTCCAGAGAGTTGACTGTGGAGGAAACAGATCATAAGATGAAAACACATGCTGACTGTGAGACATGTCACCCTTAAAAGTTAACCATGATGCAGAACGGAGTTCCACAGCTCACTAACTTGCTCTCTGTCCGGCAATTGAAGCGGTGGTGAGAAAGAGCTGCTGCTGGTAGGCAAGAGCAGAGCTCCAGGAGGAGGAATTTGAAAGGGCAGCAGCAGAGGATGAAATGGCAGGAGGACCCCCAAGGCAGCCATGAGAGGCAGTAATAGTGTTTTGCGTGGATCAGCTCATGAAAGGGATGAAGGAGGAAAGAGTTAAGCTTACACAATGGCAAAGACTGAATGTGGAGGAACCTGTTGTGACACTGCTGTACAAGACACTGCATTAAACTCCATTGCTACTGAGCTAGCTCTAAGTGAACTTGGAAGACTTAGACCGATACATGGGAAGGCTATAGATACATAGCTCAGTGTGGTGTAGGCACTGCCTCACTGCCTCAGTTCTTGGAAGCTGTGTAACTGTGTTGGGGTGACATTGCTCTCCGTTTGTTTGGCTTGCACATACAGATGTGATTATTCAGCTTTCAGGTCCATGAGTAGTTCATTCAGTGAGTGTTCCAGTCCCATCATTTTGCAATCAGTTACTCAATGTAGGCAGACCCCAATATTTTATTTTATTTTTTTAATGCACTTCTTAGGGATATAAGACACATCAAGTTTTGATGGTTTGGATTTAGAGGGAAAATTTGACCAAAGGACATTCCTAGTTATAGGGAAATGATACTTTTCAATAATTGCTCATTGAAGCCTGAAAAATATATTTGCATTTCATGCCACCATGGTTTGTATTATTTGTAACTTAAGCCTTGATCTTATGTTTTGACCACCTGGACGAGTACTGCGTCTGCATTTACTCAGGCTCTGAATTCAATAGAATGAAGTATGTAATTGCAGGTTTGAAGTCATACGTACTGTTTTACCTGTCAAGTATCCTGTTCAATCATTAATTAACTAGTAGTCGCCAGGTATCATCACTAATGTATTATCGTTAAATGTGGTCCCCTAATCAAAACTCCATAGTCAAACACGCTGATCATTTAATGCTGTAGGAGACAGAAAATGGCACTGGAATCAGGGTCTAGCCATTGCTAGTAAATGCAATGTTTTCAAAATTACCAAACATTTCAGTGACAATATCGGAATTAAAGCTGAATAGTTTCTAGCTGAAAGACATACAATCTAACCACTGTACAGGCTGCCTTTGCGATCTACAATAAGAATATATTTTAATATCCTTTTCCATTTTAAAATATACACAGAAACAATGATGAGGACATTAGTAAATGACACATAGTCCTTAATATCAATTTGCGCAAGCAGCTAGTACATGAAATATATGATGCAGTCAAACTGATGAAGTTTTAATTTGAAAGTAAGTTGTTTACATAGTCACTGGTTTTAAAATGTTAGAAAATTGATAAAACCTCCTCCAAACTGATTGTGTAGTTGAGATACATTTGCAAAATGCTTTCAGAATGAAGAAATGAATAAAATAGATAGTAAACCATAGTGATTTCTGAAAGTATTAAAAGTATCGTATGTCAGTGATACCTACTTTGTTCCTCTCACTTTGGACCTCACAGACTGATAAGAAAGGAAAAGCGTTATAACCCAGAAGTAAAACTGTTGCATGATTATAACCCTGACAACCTCCTCCTAATGAGCTTCCCTGCAGATAGAGAGAAGAAACAGCTTTGATCTCTCGGAGTGAAGGATCTGAATGAACCACTGTTTTAAGGAAAGGAATCTGATTAGGTCTACTCTCCTAGTAATCAAAGTCACAAGCTACCATTTGAGGCATTTGTGAAATTCAGATAAGATTAGCTGCTCCTCGGATAAGCCACTGCAGTCAGTAGGAGCTCATTTTGTCTGGGATATGACCGCAGGAAGTATCGCAATGGGAAATGAAGAATAATCTTGGTGAACATTTTACAGGGTACAGCGCCTTCTGTAAATCAACTTTAAAGGTTTGTAACCACTGTCATGATGAACAATTCTACCGCATCAACAACATCATCACCATTATTTGACAATGTGCTTTAAGCTGTATGAAATTTAGATGAAAGTCAGTCTCACCTCTAAGTAGCTCAAATGATAAAAAAGAGGACATATTAATTTCTTACGGCAACTCCCCTGAAGTTTGTTAAACCACCTTATTTATGCTAGAGCCATATTTGACTTTTAAGTACCTCTTACATTTGGTGTAACGGATATTAAACAGATGTACATATGTATATAATGAATGATAAATAAGCTGATAACTTATATCAATTTCCTCTCCCTTATCATTTCTTTGCCCCACTGGAAATGGGATAGAATGGCATCTCCAGAACTGTCAGGCTGGGAGGCAAAAATAGCCATATTGGTGCTTATTTTAGATCATTTATGGAAATGAGCATTTAGAGAAACAGGGGATATCTGAATGAGGAGCAGAAGAATATCTCTGCCTGAGAAAAGTCTTTTCTGAATTGAACGACAGTTCAGGTTTGGGCCAGAGTGTCTCCTTGCTGCTGTATCACCTGTGGCCAGCAAACAATAAACACTTTACATGGCTTTTTTTCTAATTAATTTTATCAGGACACCCTTAAAAAATGAGAGCGGCCATTTAGATATACAAAGGAAGCAAGATGAGTTTCAATAAGGCAAAAGAAACCTGAACGGTTAGTAATAGATTAATCTAAAGTTTTAGAACAATTAGCCTTTTCTAAACTAATAATAATTGGTTTATTATGTAAAAAATAAAGGGACAAAATCTGTTTGGCAAAACTCTTCCCACTGCTAAATAAGAGTATACACCTAAACAGATTCTAACACAAGGGTCATATGAAAGACCCTGAAACTTATTTTTTCTTTCGAAGCTATTATAAAACACCTACATTAATTTCTGTCAGATTTTGAGACAGATTCGCAGGGGATGGGGGGAGTTTGCGGAGATCAGTGACTCATTTCAAGCTGTTACTGTTATTTGTGGTCAGCCAGAAGCAACTGATAACAGAGTATTATCTGCTAAGAGAAAAGGAGGGCAAGAAAGGGCTTATGTTTTGTTGTTCATTTAAAATGAATTACCCCCATCAAAATGCAGCCTTGAGAATTTAATTAAGCAGCTGCCTAAATACTGATATTTAAGGATGTTAGGCATCCCATGTAGCCTACTAAACAAATGGCACAATAAAGATGCAAACTGCTTTGTTTGATTGAAGATTGAACTTTTTCACTACTTAGTCTTCAAACCATCTGGCTATGTTTGGAGAATGTGGGATGGTAGCTACTTTAACCCTTATCTAATGATAAGACTCACTGTCAAACATGTGAACCAGAAAGCAAATATCACAGTCTTTAAGGCTTATAAAGCCTTCTTATTTCTCCAGCAAAAGAGTATGTTTTGAAGACAATAAATTCCAGGGCCTAAATGATAATACTTTTCAGTGATCTAAAATTTCCAGATCTTTCAATGTCAATTCAGAAACAGGGAACTTGCTTCAAGGGGCAGTGTTCATCCAGTTGTGCTGATTAAAGAGGGGCTGATTCTCAACACTGTCTGAATAACTGAGGCTCCTTCCAAGTTGGGTTTTTGGTTGTTTTGGGGTTTTTTTTGCAGCTCAGATACCCGAAATTAAAAGCCATTCATGATAATTTGGCTCTGGGAACTCAGCTTCACAGCCCTTCACAACTTTGCCCCTGCCAAAAATCTCACATCACTTCATTTCCTTACATTCTCACTCTACAGTACCAGTCTGCACAGCTTCTACTTTCATTTCTAACTGTGTTGTCCACGCTGCTACTTCAAATTAGGACTTTTTTTCTAGCACTTTTCCTCATCTGACACCATTTCTTCATTTACTTTCCTTTCAACAGTCCGTTGTTTTTTTTTTCTGAGGACTTCTTATAAGAAAATTCACATACAAATCCACATTCTGTAGCAGCCTTATTTCTAACTTCTACATGAAAAAAATAATACAGTGTAGGAAAAAAAGAAATGTGATATTGACCTTTGTAGAGACAGCTGGATACAAGGAAGAAGGTCTTCATGAACACAGCCGTGCTCTGTGTGCATCGCTAGTGGTTCTCCATGGATTGCCAAGGGGCCACAAACTACAGTGAGGGTATCACCAGACAAAATTATCCAAATTGTCCTGACTTAAGAGAGAGTTTCAGTTTGGACAAATATCATTCTTCAAAAAACTTGGAGGAAAACCACTAGTTTTGTCTAAATCTAACTGTATACTCATATTGGTGATTAACTCAGTGTAACAGAAGCAGATAAGTATATTGAAGCTGCTGATGCATAGATCTCTGCTATATGAGGCTGACGTTTCTTCAGATTAGATTTAGCTTAGTCTCCAGGACTCACTGTTTCCATGACACATTCATTTCACAGCTTTCTGGGGGAAAAAGTGTTCATTGGAAACCATAGATGATGGGTTCACACACCCATAAGAGGGGGCATCTAATACTACATTTCTTATTAAATTGCAAACTAGTGCAGAAGCAAATATAATAGCTTGATATTTCTGTCAAATATGATTTGTCTTTGCTGGCAGTGTGCTCTTATTTTTTCCCCTTTTCCAATTCACATTTTTCTGAAAAGAGTTCCTTACTTCCCAAAGGCCATTTTTCTTTTAAATTGTTTGATGGAGTCTGAAAGACTTTAGTTTCTTCAAAAGAAAGGTGTACATCTGATGTTGACCGTCCAGATAAAATCAGATAGGATTTGTCTATTGATTGCACGAGCTTAACTCTCACCAAATGTTTCTACTGAGGTTTTTTTGTTGTTTTGGGTTTTTCCTCTTTTCTTTACTGGAAGAAAGAAAATTTCTGTATTTGGCTCCAGAAAGGGAAGGCCTCTGGCTCCAAAGGGGAGGATATTTCAGCCTTTTTATACTGGTAAATAAGAAGTGGTTTCTGGCATGGAAATATTGAGGTTCAGAACCTCTGCTGTAAAGCACTAGGGATTGTATCTCCTATTACTGCACAGACTTACATATATGGTTATTTTTTGTAAGTCCAATAGACATTGAAATAACTTATTCCTAGGGTCAAAGATTTAAGTGATGCTCCTATATTGTAGTGATGCTCCCATCCAGGTGGATGCTGGATGCCTGCTAACTGGCCAGCAATTGCACAATCAGACCTTATGTTTTTCCCATATATATCTTTTCCTGATTTATAACATGAGACCAGATTAAATACCAGATGAGCTCATTTTCAGGTGCATAAGTATAAAAACTGTGCTCCAAGAATGCACACTGACTGCAGCGTGCACTTGTTTCTTTGGCAAAAGTTAGGAGAAAAAAACACAGGCATTGTCTGGAGTATACATTTGCATATTCCACATATAAGTATGCTATAAGGAGTGGAAGGCAGGCTTCTTAAAGCTGAAAGCATCACAAAGCAAGTGAATATTGAGCAGTCTCATCCCAAATCACATTATGCCCAAGTTCAGCATCAGCGGTCATATTCCTCAAACTACATCTGTAAACACATTTTAGATGTAAAACAATTGCTTTTGCTATTGGTTCTGAAAGAATTGTCCCAAATGCAAAATCTTTGGAACTTCCATATCCAGTACTAATACACAAAGAAAACTGATTTGCCTCAACCTGGAATGTAGTATTGATAAATTCTTATCAAGGGGCTGTGGGTATTTTGACCAGGAGAGCTGACTTTCCTTTGGCTGTTATAACAACTAGACTTGAGAGGGATTCTGTTTTGAACAGCAAGAAAAATGCATACTTCTTCTCAAGATGAATATAAATTATTACCATTTCTAAAGGAGCCTTCAGTTTTCAGTATGTGGCTATAACACCTTTATAACTGGAAAATTACATACAGCGTACAGCAAAGTGTGGCTTGTTTCTTTTTTTTTTTCCCAAGGGGTTTAAAATTGATCTTGTATTAGTAGGTTAAACGCATTCACTTCTAGAAGACATGACAGCCTGAAGTAAAAAAAGAATTTAAAGGTGAAAGGGTTATCAGCTGAAGAAAATTGTCCTGACACCAGTCTCCTGCGATCTTGGGTAGATGAATTATATGATTTTAAATGAGACCTCTTTAGTAAATTTTCCATGCTAAAACAAAAGAATTAATATGCGTTTTTCAAAATAATTCCTGTCTTGAATTTGTCCCTCACATATGCAAAGGAATAAAATTATTTTGCTTTGAAAGAGAATGTTTTTATAAAAGCCTTTAGCTTTTTCCTGAAAAGAAAGACCTACACCGTGTTTTGTTTCTAATTCTAATGTGCATGTGCATGCATGAGAGTGTATATCTATATTTATTTCTATGTGCCCATACACATATACATTTTCTGTGTATGAACAGAAAATACAACTGTCCACATATGAAGAAAATCAATAGTTAAGCAGTCTGACTTGAAGTCTTTTGAACTACAGACACTTTAAGCAGAATTCATCAGGATTAGGTCAAACTCTTTGACCTGCTCATTTTTAAACAGTAGTAGATCTCGGTTTTATAAGATGTATTTTACAAAGACAATCTTGCTGCTGTTATGCAGCAAGTATTGTTTTTGTCTGTCAGCTTTAAATCATGTTTCAGAAGATTTTCTGGCTGTTATGGATAAACATTAAAAAGAAGAAGAAAAAAACAAAAAAAAACCCAAAACAAATCTCCTCTCCCCCTTCAGCGTAGCTATATTCAGCTGGGAATTCCATGTGGTTTTATAGACTTCCCCCTTTACCATAGGTGAAGCCAGTCTTCCGTGGCTTAATTTCTTCTTATGTAAGAAGGGGGATTAAAATAACGTATTAGTGGAATGCCACATCTGTGAGTGAACTGTGAGTGGTAGTGATTGAACTGAGACATTGAGCAACTAAAGCTTTTCCCTCTCCATGTTGAAAGACCCCAAGCTTCAGGCTAAGTGCGAGCAGGAACTCTGTAAACCACCAGGAGTCATTTCAAGCCTCACACTTGCCCACAATATGCCTCAGGTTTGCTTCACAAAGCCTCATCACATAGAGAAATATTATGAAAAGGAAGGAGGTTACCAGGATCCCTGACTCCAGAGCCAGGATTAGATGGATGCATCCACTGAGCACCCCTGACAGGTAAAGAATAACATCACCACTTGTGACTTGATGTGTCTTTAATAAAACTGAAAGTCTCAGCCTGAGTATGGGCTCAGACCAGATCATTTTAGCAACCTGAATAACTCCCGGCCCTTTCTCTAGCCCTGAGACAATGTCA
The DNA here is from genome assembly GCF_000708025.1 of Charadrius vociferus. NCBI lineage: Eukaryota > Metazoa > Chordata > Aves > Charadriiformes > Charadriidae > Charadrius > Charadrius vociferus. Next base: position 4,917,620 of record NW_009648369.1, read on the forward strand.
CGTGTTGACTTTATCCCTCCTACTCAAACTTCCCACCCTCCACAGCAAAACATTGTATTCAAGCCACCCGTGGCCAACAGACCCTGCCCCATGCCAGCTCCCAGTCTGAGTGAGTGCCTGCAATTCCAGCCAGCCCTGAGCCAAGGACCATGCGGGACAGGTGGCTGAGTTTCCTCACACTGTTTGTTTTACTACCACATTCACAGGGCTCAGTCCCCTGGCTGTCCCTTCTGCTTCTGATCATTGCCTCAGTTTCCTCCTAGGTAACGACAAAGGAATATTTATTACTGAAGAACTGTATGAATACAAGATATAACAGTACCTGAGAGAAACTTGGACTAAATCAGATGTAGAACTTAAAGACCATTTGCCTTTGTCAACAAGGCTAAGCCAGTTGGCAGAGTCTTGCCTCAGACCACAGGAAAGGAGGTGGGAGTTAAAAGAGAGAAAAAAATGCAGAAATGGGTCATGAGTGATATTACAAAAACACAAGCATGTGAAAATCTGAGGTGTTTGAGGCTCTACAGAAGCGAAAGGGTTGTATTCCTGACCTAATCATATGAGGTAGCTGAAGTTCGAAGCTCCATATCTGAGTTTCTCTGGTTTTGGATAAATGGTGTCAGTAAAAGTACAAAGACAATGGTTGGGGAACGGGTCTGCAGAAATGCCCTGGGGGTCCAGGCAGGGGAAACCGCAGGAGCCAAAAGTGTGCCATAGGAGAAGCCAGGGCCACCAGCACGCTGCAGGCCAGGAGGTCCAGGGCAGGCATCACCCCTGGAGCGCTTGCCCTGTGAGGAGGGGAGGAGGGAGCTGGGCCTGTTCAGCTTGGGTAAGGGGCAGCTTTGGGGGACCCCACAGCAGCCAACCCATGCCTCAGGAGAGTAGCAAGAAGGTGGATTGCTTACTGCAGGGCTTGGCGAGAGGATGAGAGGCAAGAGGCAGAAGTTGAAACAAAAGGGGTGTATTCTGGGTGTGCTTAGAGGAGAGGTTGTACAAGCTCCATCTTTGGAGTTTTCAAAGACCCATCTGGAAAAAGCCCTGAGCAACCTGGTCTGACCTCATAGTAGACCCTGCTCTGAGCCTCCCAAGGTCTCTTCCATCCTGAATTATTCTGTGATTATAATCACCTACAAGTTCAAACTTAATTGCTGGTAATCAGTGTTTTGTGTGTTTATTTACAGTAAAGACTCCAACCTTCTTAAATCAATCATAAAAAACATAGTTTTATTAAGGACAGTAACTGATTATTTTTTTTACTGTACAACTTTTTTTCCTTGCAATGCAAGGCCCATGTTATAAATCCAACCTCAATTTAGTGTTACATTTTATGTTCAAACCAGAAAAAATGTCAGAAAGAAATAAAGACAAACCAGATCCTCAGCAGTTGCCTAACTCTAAGCTTATTTCTATTGCACAGAAGCCAACCAAACCAGCAACAGGGTAGTGCCAAAGATCATCAGAACAGTCTGCCAAAGAAAAAGCCTTAGGCCTAGCTGCTGCTACCGGAAAACCCCAGACAAATGCCTGGCAAAGAACTGGCCCCGGACTTACACATTGTTATTGTGGAGAAGGGAATGATGACACAGTTTCCTGCACAATATTTATACACTTGTGCCCTGGAGCCTTGGCTTCTCACTCCAGCGGATATAAGAAGAAAACCAACTGCAGAAAATGCATTTCTGTTGCCTAAGGTGTCACCCCATGACTATTTGTACTTTTCCTTCTTATTTTTTTTCTATTTTCCAATAAATTCCTAGATCACCATAATGATCTTAAATCAACTGGAGGGCGCCATCATCGTACAGAGTTCGTCATCACCAAGGGCAAAGCAGGCAGTGGCTAATGGGGAAACAAAGGCCTCAGTAAAGGTGAGATGAGGTGCCACAGTCAGACAAAGACAGTGCTGAGAATGAAGTCCAGGTCTCCTGACCCCCTCCTATATGGGCTTAGTCCTTCCTATTCAGCTCATTCCCATCCGGACAGATTGTGATGCTTATATTGCTGTGTAATTACAGCAAAACTCAGTCTTTTATGTGAACTAGCATATGTAGGCTCCTAGCTGTATGGATATCTTTTGGAATAAAGGTATGTATAGCTTGTACTATTTATGTCAAACCCATAACTCCAATGTCATTGCATATACACACTTGTTACAAGGTTACCAAAGGATATTTCTCCCAGGGCATTGCCTCATTTTCTTTTAATCAGTGTAACTGTTCCTGGACTATGTGGGGGTTTTGGGAGTGGGTTTTCATTGTGAGTAGATTTAGATTATTTTGAATAATCTGAGGGATTTAGCATTATAGAGAGGAATTGGTAACACTGAGAAAAAGAACATGATTTAATAACATGATAAGCACATAGGTAACATTTTATAAAAGATTTTGTGGTTATGCTTAAAACTTTATGGGTGCTTCCTGAAATGTGCAGCAACCTTCTCTTTTCAGGTAAAGCTACTATAGGAGCTGCTCTTCAGATCTTTTGAGTGGTGGAGTTATATTAGCATTCATTTTTTCTAATGCATAGACATGATCACTGAGTTTAGCTACAGGACATTTTGTGTATTGGTACACTAGGAGACATTTAAGTTCAGAAACATTTACAAACCAAACAGACAAGAAAGGCAAAAAGTTGAAAAAGTGAAAGATGCAATAAGCTATTTTCATAGGTAACCTATCAAGCTGGCAGCAGAGGCTAACCATTTTTGTGTTTCAGTCTCTGATTAACCCACACTGTCTGCTAAAGAAGCAGAGATCATTTTGAATCTATAATAATAACGTATACCAGCTGCAGTAGATTCTGATCTGTGATATTGGTGTAGCAAGGTAAAGTAAATGGGAAAAAATGCATACCAGGATACATCCTCAGGTTTACAATAGAAGCATACTATTGATTCAGTGTGGCAGGACCAGACTATTAGAAGCAAAACTTGTCCCTTTCAAAAGTTTAGCAATTTCTACTATAGATCTGTCAACATGACATGTATTAGCTATCTACTTCTTACTCCAGTCTAATATAACTTACCATCTCACAGGTAGTGTGATGGCAGAATACCAACACTGGTACTTATAAAACAGTCATCTGTTTCACTCAGCTCTTATTTAAAGTGCATGAAAATTGCTGTGCACAAATGAGAGCAGAACAGAGGCCAACTGAATGCTCTTGAACGGGGTGGAACTGTTAAGTTTTCTTAGTGTTTGCCATGAATTTTGACCTAGTGCCAGAGTGGTTTCCATGCAGACTTCTTGCAGAGTGAAAGAGAAATGATGGGTCTACCACAGCTTTTTCTCAGTCTGTAGCAATTTATCAGCACGATACCAATCTCCGAAATGTCTATCTGTTGTTCTTCTCTGAAAACACAATACAGCTAAGATAAACAGTTTTGCTTTACAGGGAAAAGACAGAAGGATAAACACAGGTTCTAAAATGGCAATCACTTTTGTTCATTCTGAAAAATTTGTTACTAAAAACGGAAGTTCACAGGCAGGAGAAGGAAATAGAGAAGACGCCATTTCTCTGTCTTGGAACAACTGAGGACTTCAATTTTATTTGCTAGAGGAAAAGAGCTGCTATTTCAAAAGTTCAACCTAAATGAGACCATAGATAAAATAAAATAACTCTCTGTGCAGAATGTCAGAGACTACTCTGCTAAATTTATTTTTTTAAATAGTTCTTGTTTAAATAAATAGACCCTAGCTGAAGAAGAGTTATTCCTTCAGTGAGGGCTGAAGGGTTTAGAATATATAAGAATGAGACATTTCTCCAGAAATTAGAAACAAGCAGCAGAAAAAAAAAAAATAATAAAAAAAAAAAGGTAACAGCAATTGAAATATTTACCAGCTAAACCAACAGTAACATCAGAAACATATAAACACCTCTCAAAAAACAAAATATTTACTGCAGGACAGCAGTTATTTGCCTTTGCAACATGTGAGAGACTAGCACTAACTTCGCTCTGCAGAATGTTGCATTAACAAGCTTCCTTTAAAACCTAGTGGGAGTAAAAGAACTCTTTCAAATACACTCATTTTTCAAGGTCAAAACTGAAACTGCACTCCATCCTGTGGCATTTCAGAAGGCGGGACTGAAAGCCCAATGGGCCTTTCTGGCTTTAATCTTCTCCCCACCTTGGGAAGGAAATTTAGTTGTGCCATTTTTATTTTTTTTTCAGTTGTGCCTTTTTTTTTTTTTTTCTAGCGACAAATCCATAAGGGTGATCTCATTTTACCTAACTTAGACATCTAAGAGTTTTCTGTCTAAATCTAAGCTAGTCGTTCTTCACTTATCATAGCCAAAAGAAAGAAGAAGATAACTCCTAGGACCACAGTCATTTCAACCTTTTATAGACATCTAACTTTCTGCCCAAACTAGGTCATCTGGGAAAAAAGCCTGCATGCGTCTCTGCTGTGCCCCGACTCCATTGTAAAAGAGAACTGGGTGCTCACCTGTCTCCTTTCCTATTCTGGTTTCCATGCAGAGCAAACTTGAGAGAAGCAAACCCACTCACCAGAGGTCAGTTTAGTTGCAATTAGAGATAATTGAGATGATTTGTTATCTCAAACATTTGACATAATTAGTTGTCTCCAAAGAGACATGGGGAGAGGGGAAGAATGTTCAGACCAAAATGATTGATGTTATGTGTGATGATCTCACTCAAAACTAATTTCAACGTTTGGCATCTTGCACTCCATGATTTACTTGCATTATGCTAGACAATTTTTACCACTATTATATTGCACGATGTAATCTTTGATATCAGCATCCATTACTTAGCATGTTGAAGACTTCTATCTGCTTATTCAATTTCTCCTCCATGTGTGAAATAGGGAAGTTAATTATGCCTAGGTAAAATCACTGGAAAAAGATAGGTTGAAATTAGTTCACTGGAATGAAAATCTGAACTAATAAAGGTTCTTCAGTCAGTAATTAGAAACCCATGTAATTTTCCATTGTGCCACAGAAAATAATTATGGTTTTAGATGTTCTTCATTGACTGCTTTTGTTTTTCTCATGAAAGTTAGTTGGGGTTTCCACTCTGGGAAAACTGTTTAACAAGAACCCCCACTTCACCTATTAACTGCGCAGGGATCAAAGATACATGGCTCAATGTGATGCTTATTGACTAGTTTTCTCACAAAAAAGCTTTCTTTTAGATTTTGAGTGCAGACTGTACTCACAGGTAACTACAACTTCTATGTCTACTACAATCTGTACTGCTACACAAAATTTTGAATATTCTTATAATCTAGAAAAAGTTTAGATTTTTTTTTTTTTTCTGCTGTCAATAAAACCTTCTTTCTATCTTCAATGACAGGTAATAAAATTCCAGGACAATTTTACAGGATGAGCATAAACAAAAGTTTTGGAGTATTTTTATGGGAAAAATATTGGACATCCATATATTCAGAAGAATACTGGAAAATTTTACACATACCTATATATAGTCTGTTTATAAAATTCTCCAAATTAGTTTTCCATGTATTAAATTACAGATTCTGGTACTCCTAAGAAATCAGCAAGAAAAGACTGTTCATGTTTGGGGGGTAGTTTGTAGAACAACACCCAGAAAAATGGATGCAATCCAGCTCAGGAATGATGCCTTTGAAACGAAATCTGTGGTGTAGAAATGAATAACTACTAGAGCACATGGCTGCCAACTCTGGAATTTAACATTCCACATTTCACTTAACCATAAAAAATGAAGAGGACCCGTGTTCAAAGGCAAATGTAGTAAAACATTAAATTAATTTTATAGTGTGCACATTATAGGTCAAGCATGTCTAAAAGTTCCCAAAGCAAACTGCAACAATGTCACTGAGAAATATTTAACATGGAATAACACAAGCAAAATATAATAATAATAAAAGACATTTCTATTGTCTCCCTCTTGTGTCTCCTCATTATACTTTTAATAATAGATGAGGTAGTTCGGGCCATATATCAAAATCTTCTCTTGCTTTTTCTGGGCTTAGTTCTAATTATTTAACTCACACTGACTAAAATGTTACACATAATAAGGTCTTATTCAGTTCAGCGCAATTTTCTTTGAGATAAGTTATTATTCAACAAGAACGTTCCCATTACACCATAACGTTACCATACTGTGCATTTCAAGTTTTCTTCTTTTTTCTTTTAAATACCAAAACACTTATTGGTATTCACATTATTTCCCAGACTCTAGGGGAAGGATCTTCAGCTAGGTTATAAAAACAGGGGTCCCTTAACTCCAAGAATCCAGGGCTACACCATAGCCATGGTCACAAGTTCAAGAAGGAAAAAGTACATATGTTTTTATGAAACTAATGACATGAGCATAAAAATAATAATTTCCAGGTTGCCATCATTCCTGAATAACATTCCTGTTCAAGAGAACTAGAAGCATCCATTTCTGTTATGAATGTCTTCAGCTGGCTTGCTTTCTTATTGTAATATTAAGAATATATAATTTCTATGATGGAGAATCCCAGCATTTATTTAGGAGATAATGACAGAAGTTCTTAGAGGTACTAAGATGAGGTATATCAGATGTACATGAATACCTGATATGAGGAGTAATAGATACCTCATAAGCTAAGCATGCACATAGCCTTGTTATGGCTCACTTTACTTCCCCTGAAATGCTTTGATTATTTATAGACATTACATTATTATCCATGGGTCATAGCTGCCAGTAGGAAGTGAATTACATTTTAAACCTAATCAAATACTCTGAAGTAATCCAAATTAGCCCAAAAGACTGAAGCACAAAGCTGGGCCTGTATAAAAGCTTTGAGAATTGTTTGGTTCTGTTGGGGGGGGAAGTACAAATCTGGTGCCTGAGACACCCGAGATTTTTATTGAGGTGAAAACTAGTGAGGGTTAAAACATGGGGAGAGCTACCATTTGTAGCTTGCATTGCCTTTCTTTGGTACGAAGACTGTAAATCATTCAACAACAAATTCTAAGCACTGCTAACAGTAAGGGAAGGGATAACAGGTAGAAAGAAAAAAGGAAGAGGAAGAACAAGAGAAAGAGGGTAGAGCAAGTAAAGGAGGTCACATGGCCAAGAGACTTGTCTCAAGTCAGTCAGTATATTTTAGAAGCATGCTCCTGGGTCCTTCGTGATTATTCCATGCAAAAGACCTCAGTATCTCTCAGCTCTTCCTCCTCCACTAATTTTTCAGAGGATACCATGCAGAGAGATCACCTAAGTTATAGCCAGATTAGTAAGTAAAAAGGCATAGGCAACTACACAAATGCGTAATAGAAATTGAGACCTAGTAGCTGTTAGGAACTTGAAGCCTGGTTCTATCATCACTTAGTAGGTGGGATTCGGATAGCAATCGCTGGAACATAGCAAGATTTCAGGAAGTCTCAGAATTTATGAGACTCCCCACTTATGCATAATTGAAAGATCGGGAAAGTTAGCCTGGATTCCAAGATCTGTCATAGTAATCATGCAAAACTCAGTGGGTTTGGAACTTGTGAGTGACACAGACACTTTCTTCATTTAAACTAACATTTCAAAATTATTTATCATCTCAAAAAAATAACTCAGCATGAAGATTATGTTATATAAATTTATACCTATTTGCATCAATGGTTCTTGGCCTTCAGCCTTTGGTACAACAACATAGAGGGTGTGAATTCATGCATCACATTCGCTTATATTTTAGGGTTTTTTTTTAATCAGACATGCCATCAAAAGCTGGTGTGAAGATCTCAAGATTGACAGAGCATGCTTTGTCCTGTTAGCACTCAAGCAAGTTGTCGCTCAAGCAGGAGCATTATGAATAAGTCATAACATAAAGTACATGCTCTGAAAGGTATCTGAACAATACATTGCAGTAACATAGCACAAATGTCACTGGTATAAATAAAATATGGAAACAAAATAAACTCTCATGCTTCAGGGCATAGATCAACAAAGGCTTTACACTCAGACTAAAAGTTAAAAGTATTAAATCTTGTTATTCAGTGCCTGTGCACTGCCTAACACAGTGGGATCACAGGGTTCCTGCCGAAGTACTACGCTGCTGTAGCAACAACCACCACAAAACCAAAATGTGATAATTGAAACAATAGATATTTTTAATGAGGGCATAAAGAAACCTTTCCCTATATGTTGGGAAGCTCAAATGATGATTTCTTGTACTGTCTTCTGAAATATCAGTCATTACAAAATGCCTCCAGCAGCACCCTAAAGTTCAATTTCCCAACTGTCTACACAAGCTATGTTTACACTAGCAAGATTTGATGGGAGCGTACCTATTAAACCATTAGTATTGAGGATGCAATAACCGAATTACACTAATTTCAGGAGCTTGGTTTTGAACTAGCTCTGGTTTTGTCCTGTAAATTTCAGCCCATTATCACTTGCTGCCTGTTAGGTGCAATGCCAAAGAGGACCCTTTGGTTTACGTTGACCCAAAAAGTACAGATTTCCTGTGATACAAGAGCACTCCATGATGCAATCCAAGAAGCAGTTGGAGGGGTTAACTGGATGATTAGCTTCAGAAGCGTGTTCCTGACCTGAAGTAAATTGCTGCTGTAGACACACTAGTCTTGGCCTCAGAGCATACGCCAAAGTACCACTGAAGTGTTCCATCTGGAACGCCCGAAGGAAAACCTTAACAAGCCCCAGGTGTCACGAAGCCTTTCAGTGCACCCTTTGAAGCCACCAGGAAAACTTACACCCCAGTGCCTCACGACACGGAGCAACCTGAAATGCAACACAGCTGTGAGCATGTTCCAGTGCCGGATGTCTCTTCAAAAGCCGTGTGGCAGAGGTAGCACGCAATGTTATTACACTAGCGAGAAAATGCCCCTAAAAGGAAGGCTTCTTCATACCTCACAGAAATCCCGTATCAATCTCTCACTAGTAAGGACTAAGTATCAAATTTGCCTCCTTACAAGATGTCAGTCCTTCACTGACAAATGGGAAAAGGTCCACGAAGGCAATCACGTTTCCCTTTCTTCTCATCACTTCTCAGGCTTTCTCAAACCTTGTGCTGCCCTGATTGGGGGTCTCTTTTCTGGTCTTGGAGTGCCAAGACCAAGTTTGTCAGACAAGCCAAATCTCTCTAGCAGCAAGGCACACCAGAGTTCAGGATAACATCAATACCATTTGATACCAACTCCAAACATGTGCATGTAACCTAAGCCATCGACTCTCTTGCCAGCTCCTGTAAGTAGCTATGTCCAGTGTGTGCTCAGGCATGTTATGCTGCCGAGGCCAGCCCAGACAGACATGCTATTTCTGAACACACAATGGATTCATTATGCAAGAAAACAAAGCACACAGGTAGAAATTATCCTAGTGGGAATGGATTTGACTTAGGAGGAAAGCACACATCATACCACTGTCAAAGATTCAGCCCATCAGTACTTGTCTGAATTTTTAGTGGTTTCTTTAGGTTTGAAATTAAAAAAAAAGACTGAAAAGCTATGGACACCCTGGGGTGATCTTCCAAGCATCTGCTATGGTGACAGAGAGCCACCTCACACAGAATAGGTTACGCGAGCATAACTGCTTTTTAACTGCTTGCATAGTATGTCACTGCTAAGTCCCATTTCCCTCCAGCTATGATTGCTTAGGAGACCCTTTCAAGTCTCCTCATATTGCCTGGCTTTTGTGGAGTCGTAAACTCAGACTTGAAGCTGGGTCCTTGCTAAATGCCTTTTTTTTAAGGAGACAGAGACTTATGTGTCTACTGTCTTACATAGCTTCTGGACAGCTGATAGTTACTAAATCTTGGTAATGTTCTTGGGATCTTGCTATGAAGGTTTACACACCAGAGGAGAGAAAAACTGTTGAGACAATTCTAATATAGTTTTGTTCTTTCTGGGGATAAAAACTGTTGGTGGACTACATGTCATCTGCTGACTTTGTGCACAGGGAAAAAAGCTTTATATGAAAAATTTCCAAAAACTATCATACAAACACGCACATGCACTTATTAACAACATTAACAACATTAACATTGCCAACCGTATCCTGGGCTGCATCAAAAGAACTGTGACCATCAGGTCAAGGGAGGTGATCCTGCCCCTCTACTCCATTCTCGTGAGACCCCACCTGCTATGAAGGTTTACACACCAGAGGAGAGAAAAACTGTTGAGACAATTCTAATATAGTTTTGTTCTTTCTGGGGATAAAAACTGTTGGTGGACTACATGTCATCTGCTGACTTTGTGCACAGGGAAAAAAGCTTTATATGAAAAATTTCCAAAAACTATCATACAAACACGCACATGCACTTATTAACAACATTAACAACATTAACAACATTAACATTGCCAACCGTATCCTGGGCTGCATCAAAAGAACTGTGACCATCAGGTCAAGGGAGGTGATCCTGCCCCTCTACTCCATTCTCGTGAGACCCCACCTGGAGTACTGCATCCAGCTCTGGAGTCCTCAACATAAGAAGGACATGGACCTGCTGGAGCATGTCCAGAGGAGAGCCATGAGGATGATCCGAGGGCTGGAGCACCTCTCCTATGAGAAGAGGCTGGGAGAGTTGATGACAACTTTTTGACTCAGGTGGTGGAGGAACCTACAAGGAGAGGTGCTTTACTGGACCTGATACTCACAAACAAAGAGGGACTGGTGGAGGATGTAAAGGTTGGGGGCAGACTGGGCTGCAGCGATCATGAGAAGATAGAGTTCAGGATTAAGTGTAGAATAGACAAAATGACAAGTAGAGTTGAAACCCTAAACTTCAGGAGGGCTAAATTTGATCGTTTCAAAGAATTGCTTGGGCAAATCCCATGGGAAAGGGCTCTAGAGGGTAAGGGGGCTCTAGAGAGCTGGCTGCTATTTAAGCGTCACCTCCTCCAAGCTCAGGATCAGTGCATCCCAAAGAGAAAGAAATCAGGCAAGGGGAGAAGGAGACCTGCATGGCTGAGCAGGGACCTTCTGAAAAGGCTCAGGTGGAAGAAGGGAGTTTACAATAGGTGGAAGAAGGGGCTGACTGCTTGGGAGGAATACAAGAATGCTGTCAGGGTATGCAGGGAGGAAACAAGGAAAGCCAAGGCAGCCTTGGAATTGAACCTGGCGAGGGATGTCAAGGCCAACAGGAAGGGTTTCTTTAAGTATATAGGAGACAAAAGGAAAACTAGGGAAAATGTGGGCCCGTTGTTGAATGAGACAGGTGCTGTGGTGACGGATGATGCAGAGAAGGCGGAGTTGCTAAATGCCTTCTTTGCTTCTGTCTTCACTGTTCGGGCCAGTCCTTGTGAGACCCCGACTTTGCAGGTAACAGAGAAAGTCTGGGGGAAACAAGACTATCCCTTGGTTGACAAGGAGCACGTTAAAGATCAGTTAGATAAATTGGATATACATAAATCCATGGGGCCTGATGGGATGCACCCTCGGGTGCTGAGGGAGCTGGGGGAAGTCATTGCTGGGCCTCTCTCCATTATCTTTGAAAGGTCCTGGAGGACAGGTGAGGTGCCTGAGGACTGGAGGATAGCCAATGTCACTCCAGTCTTCAAAAAGGGCAGGAAGGATGACCCGGGAAACTACAGGCCGGTCAGCCTCACCTCCATCCCTGGGAAGATGATGGAGCAGCTTGTTCTGGGAGTCATCTCAAAGCACCTGGATGAAAAGAAGATTATCAGAAGTAGTCAACATGGATTCACCAAGGGGAAGTCATGTCTGACTAATCTGATAGCCTTCTATGACAAAGTAACTAGATGGGTGGATGAGGGGAGGGCAGTGGATGTTGTCTACCTTGACTTTGGCAAGGCTTTCGACACTGTCTCCCACATCATCCTCACAGGAAAGCTTAGGAAGTGTGGCTTAGATGAATGGACGGTGAGGTGGATTGAGAACTGGCTCACAGATAGAGCTCAGAGGGTTGTGGTTAGTGGCGCAGAGTCTAGTTGGAGGTTAGTAACAAGTGGTGTCCCTCAGGGGTCAGTACTGGGCCCAGTTTTGTTCAACATATTCATCAATGATCTGGATGAAGGGATAGAGTGTACCATCAGCAAGTTTGCTGATGACACAAAACTGGGAGGAGTGGCTGACACGCCAGAAGGCTGTGCTGCCTTACAGCGTGACCTCGCCAGGCTGGAGAGTTGGGCAGAAAGAAACCTTATGAAGTTCAACAAGGGTAAGTGTAGGGTACTGCACCTGGGGAGGAATAACCCCATGCACCAGTACAGGTTGGGGGCTGACCTCCTGGAGAGCAGCTCTGTGGAGAGGGACCTGGGAGTCCTGGTGGACAACAGGATGACCATGAGCCAGCAATGTGCCCTGGCGGCCAAGAAGGCGAATGGCATCCTGGGGTGCATCAAGAAGAGTGTGGCCAGCAGGTCGAGGGAGGTCATCCTCCCCCTCTACTCTGCCCTGGTGAGACCGCATCTGGAGTACTGTGTCCAGTTCTGGGCTCCCCAGTTCAAGAAAGACAGGGAACTGCTGGAGAGGGTCCAGCAAAGGGCAACAAAGATGATTAGGGGACTGGAGCACCTTTCTTATGAGGAAAGGCTGAGGGACTTGGGTCTCTTTAGTCTAGAGAAAAGAAGATTGAGGGGGGATCTTATTAATACATACAAATACTTAATGGGAGGATGCCAGGGGGATGGGAGTAGTCTTTTTTCAGTGGCACCCAGTGATAGGACGAGGGGTAATGGGCATAAACTTGAACATAGGAAGTTCCATCTTAACATGAGAAGGAACTTCTTTACTTTGAGGGTAGTGGAGCACTGGAACAGGCTGCCCAGAGAGGTGGTGGAGTCTCCCACTCTGGAGACATTCAGAGAAGGCTCTGGGGAGATCTTATTGCGGCCTTCCAGTACCTAAAGGGGCCTACAGGAGAGCTGGGGAAGGACTTTTTACTAGGGCATGTAGTGACAGGACGAGGGGGAATGGCTATAAACTGGAAGAGGGCAGGTTTAGATTAAACATTAGGAAGAAGTTTTTCACTTTAAGGGTGGTAAGGCACTGGCACAGGTTGCCCAGAGAGGTTGTTGAGGCCCCATCCCTGGAGGTATTGAAGGCCAGGCTGGACGTGGCCTTGGGCAACCTGGTCTAGTGGGAGGTGTCCCTGCCCATGGCAGGGGTTTGGAACTCGATGATCTTCAAGGTCCTTTTCCAACCTAAACCATTCTATGATTCTATGATTCTATGATTAACAACACATTAACAACTGTTACCAATAGTTAATTCTGTGCTCCTGGATCCTGTGAACTCTCTTAATGCTGGACTGGGCTTATGAGCTCCTTCCAAAAAATAAAATATTAAAGCCCTCAGCCACATGCCAGTGAGATGAAGGGAATTGTCAGGGTAATGATGTATGCTGGATTACAAGTCAAGCCAAAAAAGGCCATCTTTCTTTGTAGGAACTAAGGAGTCTGAGTCCCTGGAATGGTAGGTAAGATCACCTTGTCCTATGTCATCTGCCAGGTACAAATAGAAAATAGTCATTAGTGGATTCAGGCCCTGGTAGAACTTTTCTTGTCTTTCTCCCTCTTTCTTTTCCTGTGAAGTACAGGTAGATAATACTGTGAATTAGGTAGTCTCATATTCAGATACATTGAGGAATTGTGTGGTACCAGGTGGAGCTGACAAACAGAGCTGTTGTGGGCCCTGGAAGGGTGGGATATAAAGATTTGTAACCTCAATGTCTGCCTGAGAGCCAATGTCAGCGTAAATGGAGTAGTTTGGTGAAAACCAGTGTTCTCATGGACGCTGTGTTGGGGCACCATCATGGGTTCATTCTTCTGAAGTAATGGAGCAGCGGAGCTATGAAAAGAAGACCTGTGGTCTGAACCAACATTGTGGCTTCTAAGTGTATTATATTCAGCAATCTTTAAGAAATAGTCTTTGAAAATGCAAGAAACATTACCATTTCTTAGAATAAGTGGATTATTTAGAAATTAAACTGCACATGTAAATTGCAGTTAAAACAACATTATGGTTATACATTGTAGCTAATCTTCCTTCCATACTATTCATCAAAGGATAAAGAACAAGAAACCAGAACAGCGACTAAGCTGAAGAAAAACAGTTTTGCTGTGTGAGATTGTATTGTTACCAATTGCTCTGCGGATAATGACTTGAATAGACATACGCTCTCACTTAAATGCATTGCTGAATTGGGACCAGAGCGCTTATCACTCCATAAAAGTCACCCATGGTCATTTAGGTCTTACTCCTGTCCATCACTATTTTCACATTAGCTCAGCTCTTCCAAGAACATTACTTATGTGCACATCATGGAACAAAGAATTGATGAACTTTGAACAAGCACAAAAAGAAAAAAAATATGTATTTGAGCAGCTCAATTAACAGCTGCATCAAAACAAGGCTATTTTTTCCAGCTATCCTTGTTGCTTACATATTTGAAGACAACATAAACCCCCTGTCTCATTGAATTGATTAATTTAAATCCCTTGGATTTAAAATAAACACGTGCTTAATTTTTCTTCATGGTAAGTAATGTTTCTGCATCTTTTTCTTTGTAGAGATGTGCAGTGGCTCTGTATTTACTATACTATACTGTACTATACTATACTCACTATTTACTATATGTGTACATACAGAATCATAGAATCGTAGAATGATGCACGCATATATATGCATACACACACATATATGCACGCACAATATTTGGGTATATCAGCAGACACAGTTTTGAAACTAAAAGATTTGCACAAAGTTCAGTCCAGCCCTTTGCTCACTCATGTTTTCACAGTGTACCTTCAGGCTCTTTGATCTCGGGATCTCAGCCCTAAAATGAATATATAACCAAGTTAGGAACAGTGAGCAGAAGCATGAGTTAAACAAACAGGGGTGGACACAAAAGGGCGTTGCTCAGGTTTGGGACATTTGTTTGCATGACTACTTGTAGACCAAGGTGAAAAGTGCAACTGGCTTCTTGGACTGAACAGAGTGTGTAAACAGGCATGAAAGAGAGATTAACTCTCACCATCAAGAAATGTTTGTACTCTTGAAATCAATGGGTGATTTGTGACAACAAGAAAAGAGCAAATATTGAGACAAAAGGCTCCAGCCTGTGGTTTGTATTCAATCAGCTCTTAATATCAGGTAAACTCGTTACAGACACACAAATTTCTCATGCGCTAGGCTGTGATTTCACTAAGGTAGGAAGAAGTGCTGATGTAGATAGAGCAAATATAAGCAGCAGACTGTCTTGTAACTGATCCCTCTTTAATCCTCCCCAATTGATGACAAATTGCCATTTACAGAATGCTTTGTGCGAATGTAAGCCCTTCAGATAACAGAAACCCACTGAGGCAGGGAGCTGTAGCAAAAGTGCCATATTCCCACTAACTAACCAGCCTAAACAAACAAATAAATATAAAGCAAAACACTTTGAAAATGTCAGGAACCTTTTTATTTTCCCCTGAGGTATGGCTGCTGTGACCTATGTGAAACTAAAGTTTCTGTATGTCTTTCTTTAAACAAAGGTTGCTGCAACGTTAATACATATGTTGGTCTAAATTAAATACATGAAAGATTATGTTTACAGAGGATTTCTCCTTTTAAAGTTCTGATTTTACTACACATGCTCCCTAAAATCAAGTCAACGCGGTAGGAGCTTACTGTCTGGAGAGGGGTCCTGTCACTCGTCAAAGTAACAAGTGTCTATCAAATATCAAGGTTTCTGTTAGAGGTAGTGAGGTAGTGACTTTTATTAACCAGCAAGTTTTAAAAGTTTTACCCCTGCCTATAAATCTTGCTGTAAATACACCACCATGGCTAAAATGCTGCTGCTATGTGCAAATGATCCCATCAGGCTTTGAACATGCATCTACCATACTTCGGATTCAGTCTGTATCAGCATCCCTAAGAGGCTGAATTGGCAAAATCAGTCCCACTCAAACACTGACTCAAAGCTCAGGTACTCTTGGTCTTCTAGCAATCCTATTGAGCTCTTCCAGAAATTTACCCCAAAGCACTGGAAAAAATGGTAGAGGGAGAACAAAGAGAGTGAGAGTGTTTAATAACTTAAGGATATCAATAAGGATGGCCTAAGTCTGCACTGTTACCTGAGTAACATGATGTATGCAACAAATCCCTTGCAGTTTAACAGTGAGTAAAATACATAGTATACACATAGGAACTCAAGAGTTCCAGCATGGTCAGGACAACAGATTGTGTGCTTATTAGGACAGGTTACTGAAATATTACTGGTTTGTAAAAATCCTGTATCTTCATTGTTTTTAAACCAATATTGGTGTCTGCTTTGTATCAAAAAAAAAAAAAAAAAAGTCAAGGTGTTTCTCTCCCTTCTGCTCAAGACTTAGATTACATTTAACTTCATCAAAACCAGATTGTAGCCTGACCTGTATGTACATAGGGGAGTAGCGAGGGTTAGAGCTTATTTTGATTGCTTCACGTTGGCTACCGATCCCATGAAGAGCATGAGAAAGAGGAATTCAGATTTAATGAAGCTGCTTAGGAACAGGACTCAAACAAACCTAGACTTTGTACATCACAGGTGCTGGCAGGTCTCACATGTTACATACATGCTGGTAAAGTGTCAGGTCCATCCTCTGCACATGATACTGAAAGTCTCTGTAGATTGTGTCCACCTACCTAAACTCTCTTCTTACCTAGCACAGGTGACTAAGCCTAGACACTGTATTGGGAACAACATCCTGGAATCATAGAATGGTTTGGGTTGGAAGGGATCTTTAAAGATCATCTAGTCCAACCCCCCTGCAAAGAGCAGGGACATCTTCAACTAGATCAGGTTGCTCAGAGCCCTGTCCAACCTTACCTGGAATGTTTCCAGGGATGGGGTGTCTACCACCTCTCTGGGCAACCTGTGCCAGTGTTTCACCACACTCATCATAAAAAATGTCTTCCTTATATCTAGTTTGAATCTTCCCTCTTTCAGGTTAAAACCATTACCCCTTGTCTTATCGCTACAAGCCCTACTAAAAAGTCTGTCCCCATCCTTCTTATAAGCCCTCCGTAAGTATTGAAAGATGCTAGAATGTCTACCCGGAGCCTTCTCTTCTCCAGACTGAACAACCCCAACTCTCTCAGCCTGTCCTCATAGGAGGGTTGCTCCAGCCCCCTGATCATCTCTGTGGCCCCCTTCTGGACCCGCTCCAAATGATCCATGTCTTTCTTGAACTAAATGAGCATGTTAGTAGGCAAAGGCCATGTGAAGGAGCACATAATGAAGTACCAGTATTGAAACCTGTGTCTTGGCTTTGTTTTATTTACTGGTATTTATGTAGCCACAAGTTTCAAGTGGGATTTGTCTGGTGTAGCCCCCACATGATATTTGTAACTTGGGCATTTCCAAGCATGAAATGCAGTTGGCCAGCCCCTCAGGGCATCCTGTGTACCGGACTGAGCTAACTGGTCAATCTTTCATTGATTGACTTGGTACCAAATGAAGCACAGGACAGAAGCTGCAGCTCTTCATACCACTTAGTGAGAATCTCTGGTCAAAACCACTCCATGGTACAGCCCTGATCAAGTATAGGCGTCTAATTCACCAGAAGATGAAACTCTCTCAAAGTTAAATTTAGGCATTCAAATTCCTGGTTCTTAAGTCCACTGCACTTGTCTGGGTGTACTCCTTTCTCAAGTGCAATGCTTGACTGTGTCATATAATCTGAAAAATACATGTGGCATGGCCACACGAGTGGCTGCTAGGGAGTAACTCATGCAGTGGGACACCAGAGAATTGGGAGGTTAATTCAGGGTAAATCACTGCTTCTCTGGAGAGATGGGAACCCAAAGGCAAAGAGTTGCTGTTTTCTAGTCTGCTCCTGGAGAAGAGAAGCCGTGCACTGTCCTATACATGGAGGCAGGGGCAAAAATATAAATGACCCTTTCACTAAATAGTTTGGGGAACTCAGTGTAAATGTCTTCTTGGCAATCATTTCCCTCCATTTTTCTCCATCCTTTTGGACTGATTGGAACCAGTAAATATGATATAAGTACAAATGTGGGTTTATGTCATCCAAAAGAAATAAACAGCTCCTGGATGCCTGGATAAATTCCAGGTCTGTTTAAGGGGCTTTTGTTTTTCATTTTTAGACTGGGGACTTAAAGTCAGGCTGATGCAAGTCCATGCAGCCCAACTATCTGAGAATTCAAAGACAGCATTGTTAAAAGGTTAATAAAAGAGAATTTGCTCCTCTTTGTCTCTTTTGAAAAGCAACCAAGATATCACTGCATTTTTCTTCAGACTTCTGAGGTACAGTCTGCCCTTTTCATTCTGGTTTACTGCCAGAGTAACCATGTTAGTTGCTTTCCTACCAGCGTAATGAAAAGTGGTAGGTGCTTCCATTTGTTGATATGAAAACATATTTGGTTTTATAAAATAATTGCTTTTCCATTTTTCTAGTTTGCTAAAGCAAGACAAAGGATGATAACTGAGATCTTGCTGCCTTTCTTTTTGAAGGGGAAAAAATTATAGCATCTCTTTAAGGATACTCCTACCCTGGTCATCAAACTATAGAAAACATGACTGGCATAGACAGAAGGACAGGAATACCCTTTAGTCTTTTCATTGAAGTTGGATTTCTTGGTGGCACAAGTCTAAAAATAATCTGATTAGATGACAGCAAACAAAAGGGAGCCTGCTTCTTTGAACTACAGACTAGGATGCTTTTCCAGCATAGTGTAATTTGAATCACATTTCTTCTGTTATAAACACATTCATACTGATACTACAATTGGATTGTATTTTACCCATGTGAAATTTTAATTTTAATACTAATAGTAAATATTGCTAACACTAATAAATGTTATGTAATAATACCTCCTTGTTTCCATCAGTAGACATAAAAAATTGTATGAATAAATGTAATATCACAGAATCATAGAATGATTTGGGTTGGAAGGGACCTTAAAGATCATTTAGTTCCAACCCCCCTGCCATGCCCAGGGACACTTTCCACTAGACCAGGTTGCTCAAAGCCCCATCCAGCCTGGCCTTGAACGCTCCCAGGGATGGGGCCTCCACAACTTCTCTGGGCGACCTGTTCCAGTGCCTCACCACCCTCACAGTACAGAATTTCTTCTTAATATCTAGTCTAAATCTACCCTTTTCCAGTTTGAAGTCATTGCCCCTCATGCTATTACTACAGTCCCTGAAAAAGAGTCCCCCCCATCTTTCCTGTAAGTACAAGAATGCTGCTACAAGGTCTCCCTGGAGCTTTCTCTTCTCCAGGCTGAACAACCCCAACTCTCTCAGCCTGTCTTCATAGCACAGGTACTCCAGCCCTCTGATCATCTTCGTGGCCCTCCTCTGGACGTGCTCCAACAGGTCCATGTCCTTCTTATGTTGGGGCCTCCAGAGCTGGACTCAGTACTCCAGCTGGGGTCTCACAAGAGCAGAGTAGAGGGGCAGAATCATCTCGCTCAACCTACTGGCCACACTTCTTTTCATGCAGCCCAGGACGCGATTGGCCTTTGGGGCTATGAGCACACATTGCCATCTCATGTTGAGCTTCTTATCCACCAACACCCCCAAGTCCTTCTCCTCGGGGCTGTTCTCAATCCACTCTCCACCCAGCCTGTGTTTGTGCTTGCGAGTGCTACGACCCAGGTGCAGGACCTTGCACTCAGCCTTGTTGAACTTCATGAGTTTGCACAGACCCACCTCTCCAGCCTGTCCAGGTCCCTCTAGATGGCATCCCTTCCCTCTGGTGTGTTGACTGCACCACACAGCTTGGTGTCATCGGCAAACTTGCGGAGGGTGCACTCAATCCTGCTGTAAATGTCCCCCACAAAGATGTTAAGTAGTGCTGGTCCCAGTAGGGATCCCTGAGGAACAGCACTTGTCATTGCTAGCCACTTGCACATTGAGCCTTTGACCACAACTCTTTGAGCCAGCAGTGTGTCCACATGGCCAAGAAAGCCAATGGCATCCTGGCCTGTATTAGGAATAGTGTGGTGAGCAGGACTAGGGAAGTGATCATCCCCCTGTACTCGGCACTGGTGAGGCCCCACCTCGAGTGCTGTGTTCAGTTTTGGGCCCCTCACTACAAGAAGGACATTGAGGTGTTGGAGCGTGTCCAGAGAAGGGCTACAAAGCTGGTGAGGTGTCTGGAGGACAAGTCTTATGAGGAACGACTGAGGGAACTGGGGTTGTTTAGCCTGGAGAAGAGGCGGCTGAGGGGAGACCTTATCATTCTCTACAACTACCTGAAAGGAGGGTGTAGAGAGGTGGGGGCTGACCTCTTCTCCCTGGTGACAAGTGATAGGACGAGAGGAAACGGGTTCAAGTTATGTCAGGTGAGGTTTAGATTGGATATTAGGAAACATTTTTTCACTGAAAGGGTTATTAAACATTGGAATAGGCTGCCCAGGGAGGTGGTGGATTCACCATCCCTGGAGGTGTTTAAAAAAAGGGTAGATGTGGTACTTGGGGACATGGTTTAGAGGTGGTTTTGTCAGAGTAGGTTAATGGTTGGACTTGATGATCTTAAAGGTCCCTTCCAACCTCAGTGACTCTATGATTCTATGATTCTATGACTGCAGCCGTCCAGCCAGTTCCTTATCCACCAAGTGGTCCGTCTGTTGAATCCATGTCTCTCCAATTGACATGGGTGACGTGTGGGACAGTGTCAAATGCTTTGCACAAGGCCAGGTAGATGACATCTGTTGCTCTCCCCTTATCCACCAACACTGTAGTGCTGTCGAAGACCATCAAATTTTTCAGGCATGATTTCCCTTTAGTGTAGCCATGTTGGCTGTTACTAATCACCTCCTTATTTGCCGTGTGCCTTCACAGAGTTTCCAGGAGGATCTGCTCTATGATCTTGCTTGGCACAGAGGTGAGACTGACTGCCCTTTTTCCCTTTTTAAAAATGGGTGTCATGTTTCCCCTTTTCCAGTCAGTGGGAACTTCACCAGACTGCTGTGACTTCTCAGATATGATGGATAGTGGCTAAGCAACTTCATCCACTGGTTCCCTCAGGACCTGTGGATGAATCTCATCAGGTCCTATGGACTTGTGCAACTCCAGATTCCTCAGCTGGTCTTGAAAGTGATCTTCGCTTACAGTGGGGTCTCGTTCTTCCAGTCCCTGCCTTTGCCTGCTGCGACTTGAGCAGTGTGTCTAGAGCACTTCTCAGTGAAGACCAAGAATGGTTGTATCCGCACTGCCTACTGGGTAATATTTCTGTACAGTACTGTGACACCGTCAAAGAAAGTGTTAGAAAGCACTCAGACCAAAACCAGATTTAATCCTGCAAGGAATCATAGCACTGACTGTGAAAAAGCAGGAAAAAAATCTTCTTTTGTGCAACAGAATACTTGAACTGTAACACTCTAAATAGCAAATTAGGACTTAAACCCATCTGGGCATGCATACAAGTATACATATAAGTAACAAGATAACCAGGGAATATAATGCTGGAAGCTTAGAACATGAATAACACTGTAGGCAACATTTAAATGGCACTTTAGAACTTTCATGAGTTTTGTTATAAGTCTTTTTCTATTTTGCTTATTGTAAAAGCATCCAAATATGTCCCAGTTATAACAAGTACAATGATACTAGCCTGAATTTGCAGCGAGACTGTAACCATATTTCTATTGTGAGATTTCCCCTTTCATTTACAAAAGAAAAAAAAAGGTATCATAAGTACATTTGATGAAATTTAAAGTGTCATATTATTGTCTGTTTCTGTCAAGCAGGGAAAAGACATTGCTTTAGAAATCTTAACAGTTTGTTCCAAATAATTCCCAATTTTCAGAGAGACCTTCAATGACCCAAGTTTAGACTTAGATGGGATAAAATGTTTTTACTTTCTTGAAAAGCTCTTGAAAAGTATGTGAGGATTCAAATGTTGATTAAATGCAAAGTATTTGTGTTGGTGTTTGGAGAAAAGGACCATCATGCTGCTGAGCCAGACTTCTCTGGAAAACATGTCCCACTTTTGTCTTTTCTAATTTTCTTTCTTCTAGTGAAAGAAGGGGAAATAGGTGCCTTGTTCTAAACTATATTTACAACTTTACTCATATTGAGTTATATGCTACTTTTTGAAGAGTCATGTTGGCTTAAATGAGACGAGACCATTTGAGAAGGTACTATTCACTGTCATAGTAAGTACTGCAGTCTGGTCCTTAACAATGAATCTGAACAAAATCCTATTGTTTGTTCCAACCAAAACTGTCAACATTTAAGAACTGTTTTATGGACCATCAATAAAATATAAAACATTCCTGAGTCCTCTGTAGCAAAATGACTCATAATTATCTTGAAAAATTCCTGCACCTTATGTGGTTTTGGGTCCATCAAAAAATGTCAGGGTTAATAAGTAACTTTCATAGCTGTTAGCACCATAGTTAAATATACATGTTAGTTGTGGGTTCAGTAATGAAATTTCTTGGCAAAACCTTTCCATCAGAGCTTCTTTTGTGAAATTCCATAATTTCTAAGTAAATCAAGTCTCTAGATCACAAACTCTGGTTCTAATGGGAAACATTAATCTGCCTGACATCTTCTGGATGGGAAGCATGGAAGAAGGGATGTGCTACAAAGGAAACACTTCAAAGTGTTGCCCAGGAATGCAGCAATGGTGTCAGGTAAGCCAAAGCTCACTTAGAGTTGAACCTTGCAAGGGACATCAAAATCAACAAGAACTTTTTAGGTTATTTTAGTAGTAAAAGGCTGAACGAAGAAAATAAGGAACTGTTGCTGAATGGGGGAGGTGGCTTAGTGACAACAGACACAGTTAAGAATGAGGTACTCAATACCTTCTTTGCTTCAGTCTTCACCAAAAAGATCTCCCAGGCTTCTGTGATTACAGAAAGTTCCCAGAGAGGTATGAACAGTGTATGAGAATCGAGTCAGGGACTGTGTGAGAGAGTTCAATGGATGTGAGTCTTTGGGATCATATAGGCTGTGTCTGAGTGTGCCAGACAATGTCACAGCAAGAGCACTCTCTACTGTCTCTGAAAGGTCATGGAGGCAAGGAGAGGACCAGAAAGACTAGAGGAAAGTAAAGCCTGTGCATATTTTTAAAGAAAAACCCAAAAGGATGATGGAAGGAACTACAAACTGGTGAACCTCATTTTGGTCCCTAGGAAGATCATCAAGTGAGTCCTCTTGGAAGCTGTTACTGGGCATGTAAAGGAGAGGAAGGTGGTTTGGAACAATCAGCACAGGTTTACCAAGAATAACTCATGCCTGACAGCCTGATTGTCTTCTGTGAAATATAACTAGATTTGTGGATGAGGTGAGAGCAGTGGATGTCATTTACCTGGATTTTAGGTGGGCTTTTAGCACTGTCTCTCTAGCATTCAAGCTAGGATGATATGCTTTGGACTAGGAAACTAGATGGGTAAAATCTGATTTGATGGTTGGGCTTAGAGGATAGTGGTCATACTCTGTCTGGAGGCTAGTAACTGCAGGGATCTGTCATGGTGCCTGTCCTGTTTAACATTTTACTGGTGACCTGGAGGAGGTGTTGGAGTGTAGTCCCATTAAGTGTGCAGTTGACACCACACTAGGGGTATGGGCTAATACTCTGGATTGAGGGCACTGAGAGATGGTGGAGCCAAGCTCTTCGCCACTGTGAAGACCGCAGCACATAGTGGGAGGATGAACAATAAAGATAAATTGAAACAAGAGCAGCTCAGATCAGATATAATGAAATACCTTTTCCCCGCAAAGACAGTGAAGCAGTGGACCAGGCTGCCAAGAGAGGTAGTGCAATCTCTGTCCTTGGAAATTGTCAAAACTGGACTAGATAAAGACCTGGTCTGACCCCATATCTGACCCTGCTTTTGTCAGGTGGTTGTACTAGAAGCCTCTAGAGGTCCTTTCCCACCTAAATTATTCTAGTATTCTATGAGTAGAGTTGCAACACAGAGTTGTGTATTGGCTTTTCATATAATTTATGAAGAAAAAGTGATGGTGGCATAGGTTGATTTTAGTTATTTCTGCTGGAGAATTTTGTGTGTGGAGGGCTTTAGTTGTTATTGTTATCTTCATCTTTCCACAGTTTTACACTGTGCTTTATTTAGTTAGTGCAATTGATTCTAGTTACTGGCTTGGTTAATGAAAACCACCCTGCCAATAAGCAAGTTACAAAAAAAAAAAAAAACCAAACCAAAACAAAAAGGCAAAATGCTATTAATCAAAGCACAGGTTCACTCACAGATATTAGCAGAGCCAAACACAATGCATAAAAGTGAATTGACCTAACAAGAAAGAGAAACAAGGATTTCAAGAACACAGCTGGTTTATTTCCCAGTGACAAAATATACAAAGAGAATACAGGCCCCAAATGTCTAAGGAAAGGAAAGATGTTTTAGAAGCTTGGCTTTATCCTGCATTGGCTGTCCTGACTCAGGCTTCTTTGAAAGTGTTCATGACCATAGTGGAAAAAGAATAATTCAGTGCAGAGGGCTTCTTTTTTTTTCCCCTGAAGTGAACTGGGTGTTTCAGAATTTCCAGTGAAAAGTAAGCATGATCTCTTATTCGTTGTTTCTCATAAAGAATAAAAATAACTCCACTTCTGGCCATTATCATTCCAGCAAAAAAAAAAAAACCTCAAGAAACTTTTCAGGCCTGATCCTGTAGCTTTGAAGTCAGTGGGAACAGAAATATAGTCTTAAAACACAATGTTTTGGCTAGATGCTGTCACACAGTTGCTCACATCTTTATTATTTCCTATCAGTAAGATTAGTGTTTCATACTTTCTGAAAAGAGATTGCTGTTGGTTTCTGGAGGCCCTTGGAGGCTGGAGGAAGGGATTTCTATCTGTATATCTGTCTAGAGACTGCTTCCACTGAAATCTGTGGGAAAGTGTGACTTGACTTCTGTAGCTCTAGAATGGGTTTGATACAAATTATTTCTTGTGGCTACTAAGACTATGTCCATACTAGAAAATTAAATGCGCTCATAGGCGGTCTCTGGCACAGCAGCTAACCAGCATAGAAAGGCCTGCATCCATCATATAGAATCCTTGTGCCCTCAGACACCGAGCAGCCACATCCAAACTGCCTGTTAACAACAGTCTCTGGCCTCGACTCACTCCAGAACTGGGTTAGATGGCAATAGCTCGCCTGGATCAAAACCAGGCAGATACCATCCAAACTTGTTTGCATTGCAGGCAACAAAGTGGCTTGGCTTGTTCCCTTCTACTGTTTAATTTATTAGTGTGCATAACTTCAGGGTGCAATTCATCTACCTTAATGCAGACATCTGAAAGTTCAACATTTAAAGCTCTGCTAGTTACCCTGGCTTCCTGTTATACTCAGTGGAAGCAAATCCAGGACACAATTCATCTGACCTGTCTTGTGTACTTAGCTCAAATAAGATGGATTGCAATCTGGGAATGCCCATTTTTTCTTCTGACTATAAAGTGAGTCTGAGGTCACCAGGTCAGACTTAGACCTCTAACTATTAGGCACCTGAGATAAGGTGAGACAGATACCAGCCTAATACATACTAATAAGTTTATCAGCATATCTCTGAGGTTAAGATACAGTTTTAAAGACAATGTAGATTAAATAATAGGTTTTTACACAAGAAAAACATTGGAAATACTTACCGAGATGTTTCCCTGTCAGAAGACCTGAACTGTTCTCCACAGAACAGAACAGACTGTGGAAAGGTGGAAAGTTTGTTTTTTTTTCTGGAGCAGTTGTCCAGAGCTGTAATATTCTCTCACATCTCTCTCAGAAGAATGATGTAATTTATCAGAAGCCATGCTGCCTTCATTCTTGTTTTAATCATGGAGTAATACCCATTTTATTCATTTTTTCCTCAAGTGGGAGCAAGGCTTGAGTGGTGGGGAGGAGCTACCTGAAGCTGTAGGATTTCATTTCTCGTCTGTCTGGAGAAGTCTGGGCAGCTGCAGAGGAGGACGAGGTCAGTACTCTGCCCTCCAGCAGCATAATTGAGACAGCTTGGCTTAAGTTTCATTAATAACCCCTCTTCCACTCTGACCTTCAGTCATAATAAATACCTAGGAACCATAGCTGTTGATTACATTTGCAGTTGATGCCAAGTTATATCATTTCTATTACCATTAATGTAAAGAAAATATTTGTGTCTGAAAATAAGTTACACTGCAGCCTATACCCCCCTTTTTTTGTGTGTCCCTTAGTCCTTGTTACCTTCATTAGATATTTTTGTAATGATAATTAACTGAGAAAATATGAGCTAAGTAAAGTTATCAAAGGAGAGCAATTATGGGAACATGTGCCATATTATTCCAATTAGGTAACTGCTCATGGTGGTTTCACTTGGTAACAGCACAAAACTACTGTTCAGCCCACTATTCCCACCGTTACATTGATAAATGATCCCAAAGCTGCCTTTCATTCGACAGGTCTGTTTTTGGACAACGGCCAGACACAACAAAATCACAAGATTTATAAGTACCGCAGTGGGAGGGTAAAGAGGATCTGAAGGGCATGAGCCCTGGTCTGTCTTCTCAGAACAAAAGCTCAAGAAAAATACTCCTGGTGGACAAATCCTAAGGACTCCATTCAATCCTTAACCAGCCATCATTCAGGCAAACGCTTGCAGCCATTAGTATGGATATGACTGAAGAAATATACAATTGCGGGTCAAATTGTGATTCATGCTTTTTGTTGGAGGAGTATAAGAAAGTCCCAGCCTTGGTGGTACAATATTTCCCCAGAACAGTTTTCCTTATGTATGAATGGGCTTGTGAAATGAGGAGTAGACAGCAAGTATTGCCATGGGTCTATAACTCACTTCAATTCTGGATCACCATGAAATCCAGAGGACCAACGTTGTGCATCCTCCTGATGTGTAGACAATTAACACTGAAAGAGTTAGTGCTTCCCTGTAGTTCCCCTTCCTTCTTCCTCTCTAGACAATGGCATAAACATTATCAAGCCCAGTCTGGAGAAGGATTTTTGGGGCCACAGACCTTTATGGAATCTGTTGATTGAAATTAAATTGGAAGACTTCACCCTCCAAAACCTGGTGGAGGACCTTTCATCATCAAATACCGCAATCTCAGAAAAAAGATGTCTTCAGTAGCAGAGTCCTACAAACAAAACAAAAAAAAAGTATCTTCTTTGGGAGAATATGGTCTCAAAGAGAAAATAGCAAAGACAAAAGGAAAGTATAGGAAGTTAGCACTCCGGTAAGAGGTTAACGGACATGATCTTACAATTAAAGATATTTACCAGAGAAATTTGAACCCCATTATACTCTGGCTCATGGTACATAAGGAAGAACTGTTTTACATCATCAAAGACAAAAACCAGGTCTATAGGTAAGCTTTAAGAATAATAAACATCCTGAATTCAAGAATAAGTCTGTCAAATGAAGGGATATTGATTTTGGAACAAGGAATATTATGTCAAACAACATTAGTTTAATTGATCTGAATTTAGTTTAAGTACTAAAAGCATTTATATACAAACAGCAAATGAAAATTAACTGCAGCTGAGTCCCTTGATTCTCAGATTATACAATATGCACAAGCAACTGAAAGTTCTTGTAGGAATCCCAGCAGCATGGTCTGGGTTCTATTCCCATAGCATGACTCAATAGAAAAGCAATATGCTTTCTTTCAGAAAATATGAATATTTAAAGCCATGTTTTGACTTTTAAAAATACACAAAACTTTTCCTTTCCCAAAAAGAATTTATAATAAAATGCAGAAAAGATGCTAGAACCACGATCACTGCTAACAGGGTTTAGTTCAAATATTTCAGCTTCTGGAATGAGCCATCCAGGAAAAATTCTTTCCTTCTGAAACTAAGCCAAACAGATTTGTTTGTTGTTGTTTTTTGCCTTTTACTCTCCCTCAGCTACTTACATTACTTAGCTATCTTAGGTACCTCAGAGTCTGCATTTGTAAGAACTGATGCATAGAACCTTGAGACACTGACTGATAAAAAATGTTGCTGTTGTTACCCATCAGCGAAAATGCCAAGTTCTTTCTATAATTTATTTCATTTTGTTTTGTTTAAAGGCCGGATTTTTTTCAGTGGGAAGACTTTCTCTACAGCTTTCTTAGGCTTTCTTTTTTTTTTTTTCTTTTTAAAATTCTTTGGATTTACTAAATTAATGAAATTTTTAAAATGTCATTATAACAGTACAGACTTCATGATATATGCACACAGGTAAAGAAGTCCAATTGTCACTTATCACTCTTAAGTACCCAAATTACTCATTAAAATAGGACTAATGCTCTACAATTTCTTGATCTTATGTTTGTGAACATGTTGAGATGCTTCAACCGAGAGTTCAAAAAATCTGAAACTTTAAAAAATTCTACCTATAATTGTCATATTAATTATATTATATTAATAGTAGAACATAAAATATCAATATTCATAAAATAAAATCATAGTTGTGTTTTTAGTGTAGAAAATAAACTTAATGGTGGAATTCATCTTCCCTAGTAAAGGTATCCAAGACGTGTCAGATGAACTGTATGTCTAATTTAGGCATAGTGACTCATTTTGAATGTCTAGAGAATAAATCCTGTCTTCAATGAATGACAATTTATGGGGTAAATAACCAAAACTGTTACTTGAATCATTAACTGAATTATTAAAAACCAAGCTTTTAGACCAAAATCAGACCTTTTAGGTCTCTCTAAATATCTCCTTATATATCTTTATTTCATATCATTCAGGTAATTTCTTGTT
Organism: Charadrius vociferus; assembly: GCF_000708025.1. Lineage (NCBI taxonomy): Eukaryota > Metazoa > Chordata > Aves > Charadriiformes > Charadriidae > Charadrius > Charadrius vociferus. The sequence goes on from NW_009648369.1 coordinate 4,946,202, forward strand.
GGTTTTCTTCCCTCTGCTTTGAAGTCAATGTCAATGGCAAAGAAGTGTAGGCACAAAGATCTTCTCCAGAGTTGTAAAAATAATTTGTAAAAATATTTTTTACTCACAACGCTATTTATCCATATATCACAGTGAAATGTTAGGTGAACATAAAAGGATTTCATTTTTTACACAGCAGTGCCAAGTTTGCTTCCAAGTCTTATGGTTCAGATTGTGTCAAAACACAATCTGTACATCTGCTGAAGAATTTACTAGGCATTCCATTTCCCAGCCTCTTTCAGGGTCTGTCTTAATAAGTCGGGATTTTGCAGCCTTTTATGAAATCTGTTGTGCACCTCACTATAACACCAGTGAATCTTCCTGTCAACTGACTTGCTAAGAAGCGGTTCACTAGTTTCTCTCATTATTTACAGTTGAGCTAGTTCTTGCTTGAAATGTGTCTTCTTACAAGCCTAGTGCCTTGGTTAAGACTGACTGAAATCCCATGGGTTAGTCCAGGAAGTTCAGCCTGCCATATGGAGCAAAACAGGCAAGATCCAGAGGCACCAAGAAACCAAAGAAAGAAAGGACATGTCAGTGAGAAAGGCATGTTAGGAACTTGCTGAACATTGGTGCTCATTGCTATTGAAAGGAAAGAAGAAAGAAGCTTGGCAAGTCTATTTTTTTCACGTAAAATTTGTGGGACCTCTTACACGTGGCTTTTTCTTCTTAGTTTCAAAAAGTGTGCTCAAGAATTCATGGGCTAAAGGGTCACAGGGGCACATGTAAGAACTACTCCTGTACTGAGCCTGTGATGAGCTTGGCAAGGTTTTTGAAATGTATCGGCAATCTAGCTAACAGGGGAAGGGCTAACTCTGTGCATCAGCTTTGGATCGGTTCTTTAACTTAATTCAAGGGAATAACAGTTTACACTAGTTGTGCGTCTAGTCTTTGCTGATTTGTGAGAAAGCCATCATTATGTATAAAGATGCCTGTAAAGAGGTCAGTAGCCACCTAAAATAGGATATTCTCTTGGTTTGTTTTTTTTTTTTTTTTTCCTAATGGTCTATCAGAGCTATGTTGAAGTCTTTCTCACTGTAAACTCACGCAACCTACCTGCCATCAGCTTAGGAGGAGGTGAGCGTCTGCTTTCCTTCTGCTCCCTCCAAAACTGCCTTATATTTCTGTCCGAAACCAATTTATGCATCTCGTGCTTGAGAAAACATTTCAGTAGAATCTAACAGGAAAAACAGCCCACTGATCTGAAGATGTTTATTATTGCCATGATGAAAATTGCCATCTAACAGCAGCTAGGCAGGTTGCATCTTGTTAATATTGATTGTCTGAAAACTATTCTATAAGAAATCTCAGCTAAATCATGGTGGGTTTCCTACAATACTGTTTTCTTCTCTTGCCTTAGTAGTCTTTTCCCTACTTCTGCTTTTGAATTCCATTTCAATTTTGTGTTAATGCAGAGACTATTAATTGTCACATATACAGCAACTAATACATTACAGGCAGAACTCTGCTGAAACAGTAGCAGTTGCATTACTAAATTCATGATGCAGAAAGATGCCTGGATGATTTGGGAATGCTAATTGCCAGGCTGCAATTGTTCTAATGTGTCAGCATAGATTTAAGAGCAAAGAGCTCAGGTAGACTGTGAGATTATGTCTATAGTGACAAATTAAACACTGATGTGGACCAGACCCAGGTGCCAGACCTAGATTTTCTTGATTGCTAGGGCAAATTTTGACACAGGTTTTGTCAGTTTACCTATCATTCTCCAAAAAAAAATTCCCAGCACACTTTGGGAATCAAACCATTCACAACAGTAAGGTTTAGTATAACAACTTTGTTTTGAATAAGAGATTTTTACAGCATGGACTAGCTAAACTGTGCAAGTTGACAACCACACCAGAGAAAAAAAAAAACTAGCATTGTTAAATTACCAATTAGAGGCATAGCTAGCAAAGATGTAACTACAGTCCAGTTAATTTGTGTTAGAGTTAATGCAACATCAGTGAACTGCAAAGCCTGCTTGTAATAGTCTTGGTACAAATTCAATATGTCTGGCTTTCTCCTGGTCACCACATCATAGAATCATAGAATCATAGAATGGTTAGAGTTGGGAGGTACCTTAAAGATCATAGAATGGTTAGAGTTGGAAGGGACCTTAAAGATCACGCATTTCCAACCTCCCTCTCCTATCCCCCTGCCTCCGTCAAGGGCAGGGACATTGCTGTACGTGCAATGCAGGCATGAGTCTAGACCTCCAGGTTAACGTTATCACAATGACAATTAAGTTCCAGCTGATGTAATTATTTTTGACAATGTGTAGCAAAGAAACCTGACAAAAGTCAGGATAGCAACTAAGTATGATTTACTGTATGGGATGCATGTTCTTAGTTGTCATTTTGCTAAGGAATGTTTGGCCCTGCGCATTTGATCACCTTAAGCAAATTGTTCCTTTATAGGGTCTCCTGCAGACAGCAACAGGGTTGGTGGAGAAACCACTTGGTAAGAGAAATACCTTTCAGTCTCTGAAAAAAACTGATTCCACAGAGGCTGGCTTATTTACATTCCTTTTCCTAAAGAGAAAAGAATGCCAGAGACATGTAGGGAATGAAACCCACGTAAGTGCCCAGGATGCATCATGCCATGCTGCACAACCGTGCAGAATAAGCATGTCAAGCTTCTGAATACATCTGTCTATAGGGGACATGTAAAATGCTTTAGTTGGAGTAGCTGTAACCTTAAAAAATATCTCTTTAGCTGGAAGATAATCAGATTAAGGAAGTGTCTTCACTGAAATAATTTTAAAACATTTTTACAACCAACCTGTCCAACGCAGTGGCCTGTTTGTTTCTTTAACACAACATTCTTTTCCTGCATTTTAGGTGTAGGCTAGATAGGTATAGCTATTTATAAAGCTATTCTGGAGGTCAGGAGAAACCTCATCAAAGCTGGTAGGTGTAAGAACAGCCCTTTTTTCAGAAACGTATCAATGGAGCCAAATAGCTGAAACAATAATACGCACACACAATGCCGTACTGGAAGTAAAAGGGGTTCACTTTGGATTAGTAGTATGCATAAGGACAGAGATTAGAAGAACAGATCACTGCTGTGAGTAAAACAGAGACGGTACACAAAACAAAAAGCAAAGAAGCCAAAGAAGCCACAGATACACAATGCAATGAAATTTAGAAGTAGGTGACAATAACCAGAGCATTTATTATATGTTTGCATCTACATATGCTTAAGGCTAAAGCAGTCAAGAAAAACCTGTGGGTTTGTTTTTGGTTTGGTTTTGGTTTTCTTTTTTTTAAATGACCTTGTCAGCTAAGAAAGTAAAATAATTCTTCTAAGGGTAGAGAATTTAATTTCAAGCTTCTTCAGTGCTCATGTCCACAGATTTGTACAGAGACCTCAGAGTACTAGTAGGCTTTACTTTCTTTCTGTCCTTCCAAGGACATGAAGGAAACAAGGTTTTCTCATGTTAAGTAAAAGGGATGTTCTGTTTCTTGTACCAAAGTCCCATTTTTGTGTCAGAGTGTGAAGTTTCATTAAAATTTGACTTTATTTTTGTGTATATCTAGCCGGTTCATTTATGCTTAGAGAAAAAAAAATAATAGGAAGAATTCAAATAAAAAACAGAAAGGAATGTATCATTTTAAATGATTTTTCATTTCTAAATGAATGTTATCTGATGTAATAAAAAAGTTGAAGCAAAATATCTCTGTGTTATCAAAACAAAACATTTCAACTGACTCGAACCACTTTTGTTATGGCTGCTTTCAAACGGATTGAAATGAAAGCATATTTTGGAATGGAAGAATTTGTAAAATTTAGATTTCCAAATTCCTACTCTACTTAGAGTAATAAATGGTCCATCTTCAGTACATAGGGACTCATAGATGATCTACACAGCCATGACTGTAAGATATGCAATTTGCATAACATTCAGATTTTCCACCTCCCCCTTTTTGGTTTGTGCACTGACACTGAATCCACAGAATAATTGTTACAGGCTTTTTGCTTTCTGAATCACGCCTAGGAACCTTAGTAGAGACTTAAACTCAGATTCTTCTGTCCAGAGCAATCCTTCTGCTTAATCTTCTAACATTATAACTGTGATCTTTATATTTCAACAGAATTATCTTTGCTCTGCAATACCCTGTTAGGTAGGATGAAAGAGATTTCAAGAACATACGTGATTATGGATAGTAAATATTCAGTAGCAGCAATAGTCTTCAGTCAACATCATGATGCCATTGTGCTCTGAAATGTCAAAAAAATGCATGGCCTGAACTGCTTACAGAGAAATTTATTCTGACCCCAAAGTCTGGAGGTAGCCAAAGAGCCAGATGAACTCACTTCTGGTAAAGTGCTGCTCCTGCAAAAATAAAATACACCCCTTCCCCACCCCACCCCCACACCCCCCCACACACATGCACACACATATAATAACATCTCAAATCACATACAAAAAGATCTGATCTTTCCAACAAAGAAAGCCAGTGCAGTGCCTGGAGTTTCTCTTTTCTCCCAGGTCCTTTCCAATAATATTTGGCTCAAGTTCAGCATGTTACAGGGCTCCCAAGCCTCTTTCCCAGATATATCTGTCTTGTCTCTCTGGGTAAAAGAAACTTATTTCTGGCTCTCTGTCAAGCTCCCCACAACCTTATATTACCAAACAACAATGTTGAAGGCAGGAATGCATACTTTTGCTTTGATTTCCACAGAGAATCATAATTCTTCTCTGCTTCTCTCTCCCCTCCTCCCCTCCCCTTTAGGTGACAGATGGCTCTCTAGAAGTCACCCATCTCTTCATTTTGACCTTCTGTTCACCTCCTCCATTTTTTTCCTCTGCCCTGGCCAATTCCAATTTGGGTAATTATTCTGTCTACAGTACGTAAAATTCTCTCTTTTGTTGTAGTCAAAGACAATATCCTTCTCCTTCTGTTCTTAAATGTAATGCTATGCCTTGATAAATCATTACTGTGGTTTACCCCAAAAAAAAAAAAGAGTGAATGATTGAGGACTGATATCTTTTTATAAAGTCATTCCAGTGTTTAGAGATCCTTTGGGATGAGTAGTGTTATATTATTAGTCCTTAATCCCTAGATGATTTGCATTACAAATATTATCCTCTCTATTGTACAGCTCTTTAAAGGGTGCCTATTTATTAAAGTGAATTAACACTAAAAATATGCAAAACTTTGCCCATGGAAAAATGAAAATAGCCATAGCTTTGGAAATGTTTTAGCAAACTGAAATTCTAGCTGTTCTAAATACAGCACTGAAGAGATATGAAATCCAAACTGTGAATTTTTCCTCTTTTTCTCCCTAAGCGTGCACCATATATTTCTATTCTTATTACGAAGAAAGATTTACAGACGCAAAAGAAGATGTAACAGACCTTTTTTTCATCTTTCATCTTCAGAAAGGACCAACACCTTTTCTGCAAACTTGAGTCCATCTTAAATAGTATTTCTCTTATTATGCACATCAAGTCATCAAGTCATGCCTTGGGTTGAAACACTTTGTAGATGAGGACAGCTGTTTGCTATGAAGGACCCATTGTTATTTTTGAAACAGATGCTTTGATTTGTTGGAAAGAACTAATATGTGCTGATTTTAGCCCCAATCCAGTATGACACACAAGCATGTGCTTAAATCTATCGTTACTCAGAAAAGCACTTATACATATGTTAAAAATTAAGAATGTGCTTAAGTGCTTTGCTTAATGGAGATGATCTTGAGCACATATTTAAGTGCACAGTTGAATCAAGGCCAGAATGCCCAACCTTAGTTATTGTGAAGTTTGCTATCTTTTTACTACTTTAAGAAGTTCAAACAACATAGCAATGCTTTATTTCATGTCCTTTGCAAAGGAGGCAATTGCACACTTGACAAGGAGAAAGAGTTCATTGCATCTTGCAAGCCAAGTAGTAGGGAGGATGGGAAAGCCTGCACAAAATTATCAGGCTCCTCTCACTGGTAAGCATGTGAGATGTGATTCCATCTGTGGCTGCTCTTCAACGGCTATGAATCTGTTTCAGATCTCAGCTGGCTCTTTAGACAGCAAGAGCTCCTACTTTTTGCCCTCTTAATAATCCAAGGATGGATAAAATGGCTTTTGTCACACAGACTGCAGCCAATGTGCCCATTGAACTGCATTCCTCTTTGCAGGAGTTATATAGCAAAGAAGCAGATGTCACTCTTACTTTTTATATGAAGATATCATACATCATCTGTTTCCATGATTATTTGGTCGAACCCTCTGCCTGATGCTTTGACAATTTCTTACTTGGAAAAAACTTCCAGATTCCATACAATTCTTTTTTTGTTTTTTTTTTTTTTTTTTTTTTTTTCTGAGGCTTCTGCCATATTCTTCCCTGTGAAAGCCATCCACAGCAAATGAGACTGTTCTGGGAATACCTGTATGGATGGTTTTCTTCTGGTTATTAGATTCTGTAGTATTTTTCTTCAGTCATTTGCATACATATGGCATGAGACTCTCATCCTGTAAATTTCCAAATACAATACATAACAAAAGATGAATGCTTTTTGCAATTTTTACATCTATTAAAAGTGAAAGAGGATTCATAAATTATACTGTAATCTTCTTTAACTTCCTTTACATACAGACTTGAGCACTTGGGCTCTTCTGAAATGAATGGCTCGACCAAAAATTTGATGATTTAATTTCTTGGGTTTAGGGGGAAACCCCTCGCTTTTCGCAATACATTTGCCATCAGAAAAAGAGTAACACAAATCTGGTACGTGACATGTCCTGCCTCAGCCATATCTTCATATCACATCTGCTTGTTTCACCAAAATAAACTATTTTATGTTGTCAGCAGCAGAAAGACAATGAATCTATAGGGGAGCAAGATGGATTCCATTCTGCTTCATGTGTCATGAAAGATGCCAGTTATATTCTGATTACTTTTCCATTATTTTTTTATTATAAAAGGGTGAGGAGAAAGAACAAAGTTTGTCTCTCATGTTTCAGCTTGAGTTTGCAGTGCTGGCTGTCAGAAATATCATCTTTTGAAGTTCTTACTGTCATCTATACACATTCACACATAAAAGTATAATTGCCATTTAACTAATGGAAAACGTATTCTGATAATTTTTCATATTGCCTCACATTCATTGTACATTCTTTTCTGCTGTTTCTTCTAACATTCTCATCTTTACTTATATTTTGGTAATAACATACATCAAGCTTTTTATTAATACTTTATGTAAATCAGGGGAAAAAAAGAAAAACATCACAATAAAGACCATTTACATTTAATAGTTTGATGATGGAAATACACATCCAGAACTCAAATTCACTACAAAGCCATGCTCAAAATATTTTAAAGTTATGGATCCACTACAAAAAAAGACTGCTTCTGTAATCACCAGAAAAAAACCTAGCAGTGGTACTGTTTAAAAACATCAAAGAACCACTGCTGTCTTCTTCCCTACCTCTTTAAAGGAAGGGATTAGCTGAGAGGCAGTTCAAAGTGCAAGCCAGAGCTGTCTCAGGGAACTTCAGAATTTGGAGCAGGTGTTATTACCATATGTGCTAGTAGTACATCCAGTAGCAGTGCAAGTCATCCTGGCTTAAAGGAGAAGAAAACCTGACTCAGTATTCCCAGCAGATTTCCCAGACAATGAATCACAGGTTGAGGAATCGGAAGATATGGACAGGCAGAAATAGAAGTACTTTATGAGGGTTACCACAAGGATAAAAGAGAGGAAATCATGCTTAAAACAATGTACTGAAGCAAGTAAAAAAGTCAGAAGTTTCTTATTTGTTAGAAAAAAAAGGATTCTTGGCTAAATTCACAGTTTTCATGTGCATAGTTTCACATGTTTTCATGGCAGAATTATAGAAGACTGACACCAGTATTGGTGCATCCAGGTAATCTTTCTCTAGCCATAAAGGTGTAAGGAACAATGACAGTGTCCTCCCGAGCACTGTAGTTACTTAAGTGTTATTACAGACATCTAAGGCCATATTTCCCATCATTCTCCTTTCTGCAGTGAACCGGGCAACTCCGTGATGCTTTCCTGGTGAATGACTAGAGAATTTGCCTGTACTAAGCCAGTTTGGGGACTTATGGGTGGGTACTAGAAGACATCCAGCCTTTTAATGCTTGTCCTTAACATTCTTTGGGAGTGAGTAGTTAGCGCTTTTCCACGTGGAAAAGAAATCCCAATATTATCCCCGTAGTTCCAGCCAGTTAGCCCAAGTCTAAAGCACAAACCATTTCAAACACAAAAGGCTGTGGACACAAAAGAGGGTTTGGGCCCCAGATAGTATGCTATGTTATATGCAAATAATCTCTCAGATTTCATACAGAAGATGATCCTGTTCAGTAGTATAAACCATGAATAACAGAGCTGGAATCTGACCTTTTAAAAATATAAGCAAAGGAGCCATTCCACTTGCTGTGCGCTGTACAGCTTCACAGATAAAATGCACAGTCACTCCCAACTTCTTGCCCTTATTAATATGACAGTTATTGCTGTGATACTTGGCTGAAAAGGCAAGAAAAACTTTCAGTCTGCCCTTACCAGAAAGGCATCAAAATCATAGTTTCAGCATACATAAAACAGTGCTCAGTGGAGCTGTCTTGTACTCAAAGCAGAATAGGAAAAGCCAGACTGAGTTTTGCTATGTCTACCAAAGGAAGAGAAATTCCACTTGCAAAAGAGTAAGTATGGAGATACATCTACTTCTTTGCATCTCTTCACCAAGGAGCTAGAGGGATGCTGGAAAAGAAATGATAACTTTGTGTCCAGCTGCATCACTTATTACACTTTGTGCCAAAATATACACTATGAATCACTATAACTTTTTTTACAGTAAGGGACTGGAGTCGTCTCTGGGAACTCGACATCTTAACATTACATGTTCATTGCAGAGGAAGTCACAATCCAACCTTACTGCCTATACAGTCTCAGGATAGTTGCATTATTTTCTCTCTGGAATGTGGCATCTCCAACCACCAAATGTTCTAGATTGACTTCTGGGATAGGCATGCTGCTGCATACATATTACCGGTGTGAGCCCACTGACCAGTGGCCCACAGTGCCATGAGTCATATTGTTGAGCAAGACATATATTGCTGAGCAGCCCATGCATGTATACAATGTAGAGGAGCACCATATAGGGAGACTGTCCTAGGTTCTGGGAAGAGAATAGCTGTGCTAAAATGGTGCTGTGTATGAGTTAATAAGCTCTGTTCTTTTAATCTGCTAATTGGAATAGGTAGACAGCTGCACTGAAATACCCGTGCTGCTTTCTAGTCTGAAGCCAACTCAGTTACTGCTGACTTGGGGATCTTGCACCATGCTTTATCAGTCAATATAGACACATCTTCTTCAAGGTTCAGGTTTTAACCTACTTCCATTCAAACTTATGGGAACTGGTGAGATGATAATACCATGTGATATGGTCATAACTCGGTCGTAGAGGTGTTTTGTTTTCATTTGTTTGGGTTTTGGAAAAGGTTCATTTCAGTTGCATCTTGGCCGAGCTTATCACATTTGATTAAATTCTGTGCTAAAGTGCTAAATCACTTTCAGTCTTGATATCATATCCTGACAGCTGAGAAAGGACTTAGTTTGCAATTTTCTCACCTAACTGGATAGACTATGGTCCTGCAGTGGGGTACAGCTTACATAATTTTAATGTTAACATTGTAGGTAACTGCATGTGAGTTAGTCACCATAGATTGCCTTCATCACCCAAGAAAATAAGTCAACAATTTTGGAACACAATTCAACTGGCCTATTTTAAACATCTGTGAGCTGACTCATATCCCAGAAATGCCTGCTTTTCACATTGATGAAAAGGGAGCTTAGGGTGACTACTTGAGAAAGGAAAAAAAAAAGCCCCTATGTTACAGATATCTCCAGCCAGTCAGATGAATCCTGTGCAGGGAGACTAACAAGTCACAGAGCAGTCAGGCAAGACTTAAGCCAAATCTATTCAATATTTTTTACCCCGATCCACTGAGAAACTGTACTGCGGTCCACTCAGCACAAAGCAAATGAATACGTTACAGCTGCTCTCCAAGAGTGAACACTGAAATATGGGACTGGATACAGGAATGATGAGGTCCACAAAAGTTTACCCGTATCTCGGGTTTAGACAAAACCTTTCCTTCTAGCTTGCCTTGTCAGAGTCTACTCATTCAGGTCTCCATTATGCCTTACCTTTCTATCTGTCCAAAGACACATTCAGAAAAAAAGTTATGCAAGTTTTGTAAGGAAACCAGAAACCATATTTTCTCCTTGTGACTGAACAAAATTGGAATTTGTTAGTGATCTCATTCAAACCAGTGTAAATAGGAGTAATTACATCAAAACTGATGGAGATAACAAACTAGGAAGTGAGAATCTGGGCCTACTGTTTTAAAAGTAGCAACAAAGCTTACATTACATTAATCATAGAAAGAGGTAATTTGGTTCTAATGAAATGGTGTGGTCTTTTTTATGTAACAGAAAGAAATAGCATTGTAGCTGAACTGTTGAATAAAAGTTTTCACTTAACTTACAGTACATTCTACTGTCATCAAAAAAGCATTTGGGAATACTAGTTTCCAATGAGTCTCTGTTGAAATTTTGGGAAAATAAACTTTTATATCTTAATATTTATGATTCTAATAAACTACCACAATATTAAAATGAAAGATACAAACTCTGAGGTCAAAAACTACAATTTGTTGTAAGGCAAAACAATTTTGAATAATAAACCACTATTGAAATCTAAGATCACTTCCTATAACTTAATAAGTAATCCCCTTGGTGATATATTCCGGATATTAAACTGGTTTAACTCACTTGGACCAGCTGTTTTAAATCGGTACATAACATTCTGCCAAATGATAATACAAAAATAAGCATGAAATGACGTGGTAACCATTTAAGTTCTGATTTTTACCTTCATTGCCTACCACAATGTGATCACAAGTCAGCTAATCAGGGATCAATCAATTAATTCATTAATGTTAATAGCAATGAATGACAAGTATAAAGATAATACTTTGCTTATTAGCTCACCTATAGCACTGTTGGACAAGATGTCAGTAGACCAGATGCAAGTGGTTGATTGGATAACGTATCTCACAGCTCCCAATCCAGCTAATACATGCTAAAGCAGTTAGTGTTTTTTTCACCAAAAGCATCCAGCTGCAGACTATCAGTGCTTCCATAATGAAGCCGGTATAGCTTTTACTTATAAAACTTATTCAAAGGATACTGTCTGAGTCAGAGAGGAAAAAAAAATTCAAAAGACTTTGTCATGTCCAACCAAAAATACTCCATACATGTATTTTTCATGGTATTTCAAATACACTTGTGTTAGACTAGTCAGTCATTAGAGGAGATGACAATTTATCCATTACTTGTTTCATATGAATGTTTGCTGGTGCACCAAGCTCAAACTTTTCAGTCCTACGTGTGGTACATGACGGCAACTGCCCTTTAACAACCACTGTAGAGAGAAGATGAGCCAAAGCCAGAACCATGCCACACTTATCCTTGATATCAAAGATATTCAGTGGCTATGGTTTGCCTTGCCGCTGGGTGAGGAAGTTCCCTGCCCACTGCAAATGAGCTTGTGAAACCTATGATATATTGGAAAATGAAAAAAAAAATAAAATGCTGTTCTAAGGTACAGTGCAAGACCTTGGTCAATAATAAGTCTTTGGAGTATATGGAAATACAATCAGCAGTCACCACAACTGACAGAGACTAGAAACTTGTGCCATCTAGTTCACAGAGCAGGTGTCAATGCTGCTGGGTGTCTCCTTCTTTGGTCAGGAAATCATACATTGTGCTGGTCATGCAATAAGACAGGCTGCAGCCACTACAATGTGGAACCACATCCCACAGAATCTGGTGCACTTGAGAGCTGTGTTGGCTTGAGGTCTATAAAAATGACAGTTTTATTTACACAATTGTTCCATTATGCCTTACTGAAGGGAACAGAGAGAGATTGCTTAACATGCTTCTCATTTGTTTATTTGTTTTTCTTTATTGGATAAAAGTAGTGCTCAGGAAATAACTAATGTAACTGACAGTGCTGACTTGAAGAAGGGATGATGGCAAACAGTTCTGTCTGAGAGGAGTGAATGGCAGGTTCTCTACCCACCCAGCAAATCCTTCTTCAAACACATGTCCTCTGTGGGTGGGGGAAGATGACCAAGAATATTTCCGTTTGTGAAAGAATTGTGGTCTAACCTCAGATCAACAGACCTAATAAACACTAACCCAAGCAAGTGCTTAGCCCCATTGCAAACAAACGTAGACTGCATTATTTTGGAAGCTGACTCAGGAAAGTCAGTTGTGGAAATATAACATGCAGGTCTACCCTCAGAGTTTGTGGCTGACATTAACGGAAATGGCAGTTCACTCTCAGATTAAAGTTAGGTTGTGGGGAACATAACAATTTCATAAGAATCACCCCTTGGTTATTTATTGCCAAACCCTTGGTGGTGTCAAATACTCCATAGAGGTCAGGGAAGAGCTATGTAGAACTCTCAATGCTCCTAAAAGTTTCTGCTGGCTTGTTGACTGAAGTGATCACAACGAAGCAGTATCTCTTTGCCACTCATTGAGAGATGCCAAATACCTTCTGAATTTTACAGTCATTGATACAACTGAGGCTGCGTGCTGAAACATCCCTGCCCAATCTGATCATGGAACAGAAATAGCATTTCTTCTGAATATCATATTTGTGGTTTTCCTCTTTCATTATAGTTGACTAAATCAGAGTAAGACACTGAAGCAAATTTTAAACCCATCAATTTAAAAAGTGACATCTTTGTATCTGATCTTCATCTGATATAGATGGGGAATATCACTATGATGATAACAAAGTTGTACCTCTTTACTCCAGGCCCTAACGCAGCTGGATTTCTCCATTTCTGTAATTTAGACAATATGACAAAATGCTCTAGAAGTAGCAGTTAGGATTTCCTCTGTTTCATAAAGCACCGAACACTCTGGGGGACTCAGGAATAATTCTCATCTATTGTTTCAATGTGTTTGAAAGTGTTTGAGTTCACTGACTATTCTCAGCTATACAGGAACACACACACACGCATACACAAATAGCTCTTGAAGGAAATCAGAGCGTCTGAAGGGAAAGGTTTACTTTACTCTGGGTGATCTCAGCTACATTATTTACACACAAAAATCTCTTAGAGGGAACCATAAAAACACATCAAAGTGCAGCGCCTTTCTCGTGCCCCTCCCTCCCAAGCTCTACAACAGATTTTGCAGTTTATCTTCTCTTCCTAGTCAGTCTCTTCCAGACCTCGTAATAAAACAGAGTACATGAAAACTGAAACTCTTCAGGAAAGATGTTGTTAAATATTTTCTTTTACAAATCGATTCTTCTTTGTTGAGTTTTCTGCATATTTTTATAGAATCTTTCAGCCCTCACTCTTCTTGCTCTGTAAGGGACTCCCCTAGGAGATGTATACAAATATGAACATGGTGATGGCCCTGTGCTTTGTGGGCCTCATACTTTGGAAGCATTAAACTAATCTACACCCCCATCTTTCCAGTGTTCTCCTCTCCCGAGCTGGGAGCAAGGCTGTTTGCAGAACTACCAAGCACCTGCAGTAAGTGTGGTCCTTCAGAAATGTCCGAGGATGATCTGCATATTTCTGCCACAGCCGGAAAGCGTTGGATCCAACTATGTATGTTTAGTCACAAAATTGAAACAGGACGGGACAATTAACATGCATGCTAAAACTTGCCCTGTGCACTACCACTTGTACAAAAGAAATCAGGGCTCAGGAGACTCAAGTTCTGTTCAACCACAGATTTCCTATGCCGCCCGGAATAAATTGCCCCACCCCTCCACAACTTGGGTCTTTGCCCATAACTTTGAGATCTTTAATGGAAAATAAGTACCTGACATTAATGTCAGGATCACAGTCAGACATTATAAAAATAAGGATTGCACAAGCAGTTCAGTGGAAAGAAGATGGCACAACTCTCCAGTTTGCTTTCTGGACTACCAGTGGGTATAGTGCACACAGAACAGTAAAGCACACCTGGACTTCAGTTCCTGTGTGGGACATGTACACTTGGGGTTCAGGATTTAAGCACTGGCTGGATTCTGGATATCCACAGCAATTCAGGAAGAGGTGGAAACATGAGTCAGAACCCAGCAAGACATCTAGCAGATGCAGGAGAATGCTGGAGTATCTTGCTGTAATAGCCTCTTTGCAATTTCTCTTAGCCACTCTCTTCCTTCTCATATGAAGGGGAGGAAGGGAAAAACATTGCTTCATTATATAAATCAAAAAAGTGCCTTTTATTAACACATCTTGTCTTGCACAACTGATAGCAGATCCACAATCTGGCCTGAATTTGGAATAATAATACACTTTCTTTCCTCTTTAGCATTCTCTCTACCTCTGTTTCTCAGGCACTTGCCCTGCTTGACATGTCTCCTCCAAGATGCACCTACTGAAAGTTAACACTTCATATTTCAAAGAGATGTGAGACTGTTGTTCTGACTTGTATGTTCACCATAGCATGACATCTGTATTGGCTGCTGTGCTTTCAGATTTCTGCATTACCCTTGAGTGCGCTTTGGCTATTTCCATCATTTTAAGGCCTCCCTTTTCCTTATGAGCCCACCTGGAAAATGGCAATAAAACTTACAAGCTTTAGGGGGCTTGTTTTCCAGAGTTCACTGCAGCTCTAGTTGTTTTTAAGAGAGCTTATCACTTTATCAGGCATAAAGGATTGTTATAATTCTGTATGCCTAAATATATGTGATTAAATGAACAAAACAGTTTGGTTTGTGCAATCTCTCTTCAGGACAGGATCTGTTAAAATACAGGTGGCAAAAAACCCCAATCATTTTAGCTATTGTTTCTAATATACCTTGCACATCCCAACAAAATTAATTCTTTGTTTTGCTATGTGCAAGCTTCAGCTTGGAAGAAGAAAGTCAGAAGTTTAGTTCAAACAGCAATAAAATACCAGACTCTTTAAATACATAGTCATTCATCAGAAGGTCAGAAGGTGTTACCTATGACCATTTTGCTCTTTGTTATGTTAAATACAACTTTTTAATGTTAGATACAGGTGAATTACTCTCTAGACCAAAGATGGTCTCTGTAGACCAAAGGATGGCAGCAGCCTGGAGACAAGCAACCATGATCCGCCCTCTTCTAAGAAAAAAAACCAAAGAAAATTCCCAGTCGCATAGTTTGCGCTTTAAAAAGACATAGGTTCTAAAAGGTAAGGAATGTTGTGAGCAAAATTCCTGGAAAGTGAAGTGTAAGCAGAGAACTTTGAACGAAACTTAGGCATTCTTTTAGAGGAGTTTATTAGATGGCTAAACCCCCACAATTTCACAATCAAGAAAGAACAAACTTTGGCTAAAAGCCCAACCTCATTTTGTGGAAATTGCGAATATAAAAGCAAAGTATAACATGTGAAAATAGACAGAAATGGCAAATTTAGTTAGCACTATGAATGAGAAATTCTGAACCCAAAAAAAAAAAAAAAAAAGATTAATATGAGAAGATAATTGCATGGGAAAATAATTGCTGTCTTTAGGAAAAAGAGAAAGAACTTTTAAAATTTTTATTAAAAAGATAAAAATAGGTTAGAAGTGATGTAATTTTGTTGTTACATAAGGATATTAAATCTGTTAATAATGGTAGAGAAAATGGATAAATGTTCAGTAAATATTGCCTTTTAATACTGTGAGAAAAACAGGATCATTTAGTCACTTCATATGATGATAATTAAGATGTTACCAGATTACCAGTTACCAAGAAGGATTTTAGACAAAACTGTTAAATAATTTTTAAATCAGTAGGCCAGATAGCTTGAACCCAAGAGTCCTCAGCAGCTTCCTGAGGAGGCAGCTGAATCTCTAATGTTATTTTGAATAGCTCTTGAAATACTGGAGAAATTCCAGAAGACTAGAAGAGTACAAATGTTGTGCCAACATCCAAAAAGGTTAAGTTAAGCAAGTTAATGGAGATCAATCCCAGGCAAAATAATGGTAAAGCTGATAAGGTAATAAATTGATATGATTAAGAACTGACTGATAGTTCCCGAAGGAAACCAGCCATGGGGCACATGTACACCTCCAGTGTCAACTCTTAAGGATTGCCTGAAGGGTGACCACATCCGATGTAAAATATTCCTAAAATATTGGCAGAAGACAGTTGTGAATGGTGGAAGAGCATACAGTGATACACAAAATTAGCTGACTTATATAGTCAGGTGAGACAATTTCAACTAACCAGTTTAATACAGCTGAACTTCTGCAGCAGTTCTGAAATGGATCTTCAGAGAAAAACAACAGAGCAGAAGTTCCTAATGTAATTCTGTAAAAAAAAACCCCACCGTATATGAACCTTTTATTGTATAAACTGAGTAACAAACACAAGCAGGGTGATGATTTTACCTCTGTACGCAATATTGATGAGATTGATACTAGAATATTGCATACACATCTGGTGTCCATATTTGGGGAAAAAAAAGTTGAAAAATTGGAAAGGATGCAGAAAGGACCTTAAAAATCATTTCAGGATGGAGAAAATGCCTTACAGTGGGGCACTGGAAATACTCAATCTGTTTAGATTATAGTAGATTTAAGGGTGGCTTGATTATGTATGCGTGTACATTCATTACGAAAAACACTGAACACTGAAAGGACCTTTAAACCAAAGGAAAAAAAAAAAAACAAAAAAAAAACCTAAAGAAAATCGGTGGGTACAAGCTAAAACCAGACAAGTTTAGTTTGGAAATGAGGCACATTTTTCAGCAGTAGGGAGATTAGTGAGAAAAAAGCAGCTACAAAGGAAAGTAGAGAATTCTCCTTCTCTTCATACCAATATTGGCTGTGTTTCAGAAAGATGTGCTTTAGCCAAACAAAAGCTATTCTTTAGTCAGAGATTTTTACTCAATTTAATATATTAAATTGCCCAATTATTCCTTCTGAACTTAAACACTTTGTGTAGGATACAACTCACTTAACTGCAGTTGCCCACAGTGTAGACATCTGAACCTCAGGGTAGCCTAAGATTGCTTCAGAGTCAACAGACACTCTGGGGGCTGGATTCATCTCATCCAGTTTAGAAGCCTGTGTTGGGATGAGATTAATCCTGAAAACTGCCTGTGTCTCTCTACTGTAAAGGAGATGCTACAAAGGGAACAATAATAGGCTATAAAGGGAATTTGAATAACCAGCTCTGATGCAGAGATTTCCAGCTCTGATGCAGAGATGTCCACTGAAAATGTCTTCATTCAGCCAGGTGAACCCTACCTGGGGTTTGTGTCTGAGTGTCATGAAGGCATTCTGACAAACATTCCTAAGCAGTAAATCTAGTTTGGCAGGAAAGGCAATACCTGGATTTCTGCTAGCATTAGGTGAGGTAGAGGTTTACAATATTTCTTCTGTGCCTAATGTGTAGCTGTTTACACACATTTATTTAGATTTTGTCTTACATCTGTTTCAGGCTCAAACATCTTTTAAAACTTAATAACCAAAAATTTATGTTTTCCCTATGTTTTAAAAAGAGGTTTTCAAAAGGGAATTAAAGATGAGGAGTTGAATGTCTTTATTCGCTAAAGGCCCAACTTTTCATTGCCACCCAGTAATCCAGCCCAGTGGGAGGACACAGAACAAAATGATATCCAGTGTGAAATAGGATCTCGCTGTGATTCTGAATTTGGGGATGTTTTCCTGTCTGCTTTGAACTCCGCATTAAAACAAGGCAGAATAAATATTCCCAACAACAGAAGAAAACTTGAGAATGAAATAAGTCACAGCTCTTAATGGACAACAAGCCTCAGTCACTGGGAGCAGGCACACGAACACACACAGAGTTAAAGGGCTTGTGAAGTTTGAGGGTTTTTGTGTTTGGAAATAAGCAAGATCTCCCACACCACAGCCCTGGTCAACTTTTTACACAAACAACGTGGCTTGAAGTCAAGGGAAGATTTGCCTCGGGAAGGACTAGAGGGTTGGATTCAATGTACTGTTCATTATGGCTATTTTCCTTTTCTTTATGAGCCACCTGGGAATCTATCTCCCTGTTTCAACTGACATGAACTATTTTGTTTCAGCATTACTTTTTACTGTTCTAGCCTGTATGCTTTATTGATGTTGATTATAATTTGGTTGCTCACCAACTTAAATTGAAAGGAAAAGCTGCAATCCAAACCATTTTCTGTAGTGATTTAAGAACAGCTAACATGTATGATGCTTGGACCAAACTTTCTCATTAAATTTATTACTGAAATTTTTATTTTTTTTAAGAAATCTTTTAATACCAAAGTATATTTTGGCTATATATATTTTAAAGTGCACAATGCCTCTTCTAGATGGACTAATTACTTAAATGAGAACATTATACAAGCAATGAAAACGATTAAGGACTTAAAAAAAGACACTTGCGGAGCATCTAAAAAAGGTAAGATTCTGCTTGGACGTTATATGTTAACTGTGTGCAATAATTAATGTTATAGATATATGTAACTTTGAACATCTATTTATCCTTACTGAAGATAGTGGAAAGATTAATACACTTAAAACAATAATAGAAATGTTTTCTCCCTAAAAATCACTTCATTTGTGGAACTCCTTGCTACAAGATAATCAGAAAAAAATATCTCAGCATTGTCTTTTATTTAGATCACATTTTTAAGATTGCTCAGAGTACAATTCAAAAAAAATTGCACATGCAGACTTGGAAATGCATTAGTTAACTATTTAATTAATGAGCTAGCACACTTTACCATCTTCTCGGAGTTCAAAATACAGTTCTCTGTGCTGCCATCTCTATTATTTATATAAATAAGCAAATCATAAAAAAATTACACCAAAGTATAAAACCATAATTGAAGTCTTACTGAGCAGACACACTTTTTCCCCTGAAAGAAGGATGAGGTGGAGAACAGACCAAGAATTAGCTAAATCCTTACATTACTAGAAGATGGCTTTACAGTGCAAGATTGAACATGACCTAAGGTCCTTTATATAAGAGATGTGAACTGTTGACTAGCCTCCGTTAAGGTGAAAATTCTCACTGGAGTGACCAGATTATCAATAATGGGACATCTCTGCAGTTTTGTCATAAGTATATGGCACTCCCTGGTCATCATTATCAGACTTAAGAATACTTTTATTTTCTGAAACCCAGTTCCAACTTTAAAATACTGCCACGGTAATGCCACAGAGAAGGCCCAAGCTCTGGCATGCAATTGTCCATGTGGTTAAATTGTTAACACATCTTCGGTCTATGCTAACTAGCATTCCCTCAGGCAGCAGCTGTGCACACTTCAGGGTGACCATATAGCTCAGGAATAGTTCCCAATAGACACTTTGGATGTGGCTAACCTGTTTCACAGGG
>NW_009648369.1:4965624-5075347 GCF_000708025.1 Charadrius vociferus
AAAGAGGTTAGATGTATGGATGTGAGCCATGCTGTGCCATTTACTCTCAGGTCCATAAAACAGGCCCTGCACTGTTCTACTAACAGCATAGTTTAGTCTTTGTGTACAAGAAATAATATAGTCATATGGAAATCCTGTCCTCTGTTCTTAGAAGGATGCAAAAAGCACCTTTTTTCAGGAATGAGAAATCCTAAGAATACCTCTGAAAAAGATGAGGGATCACAAAAATTTGCCAGTCAAAAGCATGGGGGAACCTACAGATGAATACTGCTTTTACTGATCAAGAAGAAATAGCATGACAACATGTCAACTGCTAGCAGCAGTGTGCTGCTGATGGCATGGCTGGTGAGGTTGAGGGCTGCAGGATGGAAGGACTGGGTGGGTGGTAGGGAGGGCCAAAGGTTGGAGCAGGAACCTTGTGGCAGTGTCCCTATAGCCTTTCTAATCTCTTTCTGATCTCCTGGGAAAGGTCAGCTGACCCAGAATGGCTCACATCCATAGCGTTCCTGCATTGGACTGTTTGTACTACATCCAACAAAAAGCCCATGTAGCCTAAAGATAGATATGAAAAGCAGATGCCAAGACAAGAACATAAGAACAGGGTAAGCAGCTAGTAAAACTGCACCTACCTCCAACTATTTGTAATTAAGGGAATTCCTGAGTTTAGTGGATTTCTCTTTCTTGAATTTATCTGTTTCTCCTCTTGAATTTTGGCACGGGCAGCATCCTATGCCAAGGAACTCCACTGCTTAACTGCACCCCAAGTGAATGAGCCTCTTACTTGGTTTTGTGCCCCCCTTCTTCTAGAGCCGGCTAAACAATCAATCCTTATAGCCTCCTCAACATCACTCGAGGCTGTATAGCCCTTTTCCATATTCCACCCAGTCACTGCTTTCCCAGACCTGAGGCCCCCCATTTCTTCCGACATTCTTCACAAAGAAGCCCTTCCATACCCCTCCCTTTGTCTGAATCTTTTTCAGTCCTGCTGTTGTATCTGGGTGACTACAGTACTGTGTGCAACTTTTCTAGTTTTTGTGAATTTATACAGTAGCACATCACGCTCTCTTTTTTAAATTCTCTATTCCATTACTAATTTCTAACAATTGGCTTATGTTTTTGTTCCCTCCTTGTAATGTGAACTGATTGTGTCCGCACATGGCAGCACTTGGAATAAAGCCTGGCTTGGTACTTACTCCATGGACTTCTGCACAAACTGATTCACTGGCCTCTCATGATCTGCACAAAGGTTGTCTATCGCGCTCTTCCCACTTGCGGCTCACAGCTGTGGCTGCCCTGCCACATCCTTGTCAGCAGCTAGGGATATTCTCACAGTCCTTTCCTTCCCTCACACGCCTTTTCTCACCTCTGACTGGGGTAGCCTGACGGACCCTACCACAAGGCCTAGATCTCCTCCTGCCCCCAGGTGGTCTATCTTTAGGCCTGAAACTTTTGGTAGTCTTTAAGAGAGAATACATTTTCAGCTTCCTTTAGATATGAAGAGTGGCTGCTTTACCATTTATCGCATTTATATTTTTCTACACAGTGATGATACGAGTACAGATTTTGGGCATAAGGACAGAGTGTGAGGACAAAGAAGGGACCAAGGTCCGATGGGGTGAGTATTAGTTGAAGAGCCATGTTTAGTGGAAAGAAAGAGATGTTGCATGCTTGAGTGATTCACTGGAGAAGCCCTTGACCTATCTAAAAAATGAACCACAGATTGTTTGATGAGACAGATAATTGCTCAGCTCCAGAATGGATCCTGGATGTGACCCAATATGCGGTATAGACAGCTTAGGGAGCAGGACTATGGCATGGAGCAATTAAAAGGTTGCTGCAAAGAGGAACAGAATAGTCTGTTCTCCATATCCCCTGAGGACAGGAAGAAAAACAGTATGTTTAAATTGCAGGAAGGGACAATTAGGTTAGACAGTGGAAAGAACTTTCTGACGGTAAGGAGAGTTGAGCCCTAGAATAGCTTGCCTGGCAACTGGTGCAGTTTCTCTTGCTGACAGGTTGTAAGAACGGGTTAGACAAACATGCCAGGAATGGTTTTGGTCTACTTGATCTTTTCTTGGGTCAAACTGAGAGATAAGATCACTTCTTCTGTTCTTCCCAGACTCACCTGCTAGAATATTAAAATTTTTCATCCCAGATTGCTAAAGATAAAAATGGATTTTTTTTCCATATTTTCCACTACTGCAAAGGATAGCTTGTTATATTCATCCGAAAATCCTGACAGACACAAAACCACATTCTGTGCTTGTAAAAGTGAAAAAAACCCACAGTTAAATCAAAGGGTCTCTGTCCAGTTCTGCCAGTTTTGCTTCGTGTGCTGAAACTAAGTATGACACATTTCACTTAATAATACAGTATTTACTCAGTAAATATATTTACCGCATTTCTTTGGCAGTCTTTGCCTTTTATCTGTTGATTCTTTCACAAGCTGAAAAGTAAAATGAGTGTTATGGCAGAGAGCCTCTTTTCAGAAGTTGCAAATAGAAACCACCTCAGAATACCTCTGGTCAGAGTTCATCTTGGTTTGGCTTTGATTAAAAAATTACAGATATCTGCTTAAAGTATTACAGCCAAATACAGGCCCAGGAGGGATTATATTCCCAGTTTTGAGATTAATGCGTTGTACAGCCCCTGGTAATGAAATTTAAAAACACTCTAAATAGTGGCCACTGGCCGTTTTATGGGACAACCTAAATAATTAAAAAGGTCTGCTTCAATCCCATATCCATTGAGTCCTTTTTTATAATGTTTTGCTGCCCAGAAATGGTCTCTGCACCAAAAGGTAGCACTAAAATGAGAATTTCTGCTGTATAATCTAGGCATCCTGGGATCTGTTTTATGATTCTACAAGGGTGTATAAAAGAAATAAGCTATAGCTATCCAGTAGAACTTTTCCCCATTCAGAGGGATTATTGCTGAATCTTATTCCTTCTCGTTCTGTCCAAAAAATCCCTACTCAATATTTTCCTCAGTTCTTCATTGATTGCTTATAACCCATGTGGAAATCCTTAGGTTGCTGATTGGAAATCAGCAACGTTACAATCCCTGAATTCAGTCTTAATTTCTGGCTTTCAGAGAAGCCACGTGTTCAAGATTGGTTAAGCATGTCTGCTTCTTTAGGCACCTACTGTACCATCTAGGTAGAGTCATTCCTGGAATTGTTTCTCAGATGACATCTTCTCTATAAATACCTAGGTCTTTCCCAGTCAGTATGTTCAAGTTCTCCTCAACCACGAGCATGTTCTACATGTCACGAACTGCTTAGAGGTCATGCTGAGGCTACACCCAAAGGCTTGACAGTTTATTTTCAAGCTTTGCTGGGAAACTCTACCTCGTTAGTGTTGCGTTAAGGGGCAAAGTAGTTTGGCAGAAAATAAACCCCCTTGCGTTCTAACACTCCTCGCCGAGGTGGGAGGCCAGGTGCGGCTGGGTTTAAGTTCTGAGTGATGCTAAATTCACCACTATCAGTCCAGGCACATTTAATATATTAAACTGTTACGGTTCTGGATACACTCATAGCAGACTGCACCTTCAGCCCAGTTGTGCTCATGAACTAACACGGCCTCGCTTCAGTGGCGTTCAATGAGAAACCCAAACGACTCGCTGCCCACACAGTGCAGTTCATTTAAACAACAGATACACACGTTCTTTTGGATTGCCGGGGATAGTGACTGTCTGCAAAGCACTTGCATGCGCTAAATTATAAAACCCCTCTATATAGGGATTTCTAAGTTTCCCAGGGAAGCACTTGGTATAGCCAAGTGTTCGAATCTTACCCACAAGCGTCTTTATGGGGGGGAAGAGAGGCTCAGCCCGTCAACTGGTCCCAGAAGTCCACAATGGTGTCTTCCCTTACATCCCCCTTTTCTTGGGCTATTTTTATACTATTTTTTATCTTCAAGGTGGAGTTTGAGTGACTCTAGTCATAAATACTTTCATTATGATTGGTGTAAAATTTTCTCACCTCGCATTTAAAGGTATAGCTTATGAAAAATTCAGGGCGCAGACTCAAGGAGGAGTGGTCGCACCTTGGAGGTGGGTAGCCTTTGGGATGGAGGTGTGTTTTGGTATTATAATGACATTATAATGAGCAAAGTTCACTAAAGGACAGCATTTTTTCAAAAAAGTGACAGATTGTTGGCTCAGCAGAACAAGTAGGCAGTTTATCAGTTCCATAAGACCTCTGAGGGCTCCATTTGGTCCCCAAGTTCCCAGTTTATCACAGGGTTTTAGCCGCAGCATCTCCACTCTGCTCCATCCTTCACACTGTTTTCTTCTGTGGTGCCATCTCCTTTCCATGTTTGCTGGATTGTCACAGGGTTTGGCCTTGGAGTCTCCACCCCACTCCACTCCCCGTGTTGCTTTGCAAGCAATATTGTACAAGGAATCGCAGGTGCAGCGGATTCTTCACATACCAGCTGCGGCTGGGTTTTACCCTAGAAGCCTTTTGATTTTTTTACCTTTCCTTAACATGTGACCAATGCTGTATTATTGATCGTGACATTTTTAGTAATCATTCCACAGTTAGTCAAGCTTCATCCTGTAGGTATGTACAAAGCATATCTAATATCAGCTACCAAAAGGTGAAGGGACAGCCTACTTTGAACATGAGACATGATTATGGGATGCACATCTGCCTGAATGGGACACTTAGCTGAGGAATCTTGATACAAGTCTCTTTCTCAGAGCCAGGACGCAGGGCACCTCCCACATCCTAGATTTAGTCTTGAATTCTAAACTGGCAGCTGGACGCTTTTCCCATAGCTTTGGTTTTACAAACAGAGCAGGGAACTCATACATTAAACATCTGCCTGAGCTTAGGAAACTGTATCAGGAGAAAGGTAATGGGGAAGAGAGACAGCTATGGGGCAGTTACATTTCTTCAAGAATATTTCTAGGTGTCTCTGGCTAAGTCAGCTGCTTCTCTGCCAAAATCCATCTTTTTTCTGTTCGTGGAAGCTCTTTTCTATCAGGTGCCTCAGCCTTGTGTCCTTCCACAGCACTGCCAATTACCTTAGGAAATAGTGCTTTCGTTGCTCAAAAGAATGTGAAAATAAAAATTGTAAGCATTATAAACATCACAGATAAAGTAAAAGTATTTCTTAGGATCTACAAAACACAATTATGAGCAACTGAATTATTCTTATTGATGAAGGTTGATTTTGTGGGGAAATTTGCTGAGGCTACAGACTCCACTGACATCCTCTGTTAGTCTTAATATAATGGTAAACGGGATTGTTAATAGCCCAGACATGTAAAGCACTCCAGGTTTTGAAGGATGAACAGATATTGAAGATATTAAATACATTTATTTTTAAAATATTTCAAAATCCTTCATGTAGAAATTGTATTTATAATATGCACATTCAAGATGTAATACCGGGTGGGTGGGGTAGTGGGAAGGTGATGGTGTCTTTTCCTTTGAAATAGAAATAACATTTATGAATTTTGAATTTCCTTTTTTTTTTTTTTCTCTATGCAGAGTTTTTTCCAAAGGCAGGAAAATGGTGTGTTCTAATTCAGAGAGGAAGTGATGTGACATTGCCAGTGTCTTGACTTTGCTTTTCTTTCCTTCCTCTTTAGGCTTTTTGGAGCTAGACACATAGAAGATAACAGTCCTATGGATTATCTACAGTCCAGAGACATGAAAACAATGAGACAAGGTGAGTGAAACTTCCTGTTGATGACAATGTAGCATAAAGTGAAAGAAAGAAAAAAAAAAGAAGGGAAAAAAATCAAAAAGATATTGAAGGAAGGTGACACAAAAAATTTACAGTTATAGTTGAATCATCTGTGTGACTGTCTTTCATATGCAAATTTTTTCAAAAGATTTGTGTGACTAAAAGAGCAAAGGATATCCTGAAGAATACTGAGGAATTTCCACTTATTGTAGTTTACATGGATACCCGTTCCACATAAGTGAAGGGAGATGTGCAGGCTAGAAAGACAGTGGTGGACACTGAGGAAAAGAAAGTAAGCCAGGCTTGACATAGTCATGTTGTGCAACTCACTGGTGGCAAGTAACAGGTATCAAATAAATTAGATGTCAGGTATGAGTGGGTTATAGTCAGAAGGAGCTGTGGACAGGGGGTCCTGGAGCAGCAAAGTGATGCAGAAGTTACATTTGCATCCAGATCCTGACTTCAAAACTCACAACACATTTCGGGAGGTCTTTGAGAGAGAAAGATTAAAAATTCTTAATAATCCTATTAAGAAGATACTGAAGATGGACTTTAGTTTGAATACATAATGTAGCATTGTTCCCATACAACGCAATACTATAGCAGCACAAGAGTTAAAGAGTAAGGTTAAACTGCAGTTTACAGTAGTTAACGATAGTAGTTAGCCTGTAGTTAATGATATAGAAATGCAAGACTTGGCTACAAAACGATACTATACATCTTTAGAAAACCTGAAAAGGCATGGAGCTATGGTAAGGGTGACATTTTGCCAAGGCAGTGTGAAAGATATTATCTTATGATGAAACACTTTGCTGAGATGTAGGATAGCCTAAATAACCAGAGCAAAACCCAAACTGTGCTGGACACTTGCTAGAGTCTTTGGGACTGGAAAGGAAAAGGAACCACTAGTTTTTGTCCAGCTACTGAGGACTACAGCACTCCAGAAATTAATGCAGGGGGGTCAGCAACTCCACAGAGAGCCTGTGCAATATATTTGTGCTGTATACCTCACTGAAACATCAGGGAGGAAGAGAATGTTATGTGGCAAACTGTGCTGACACATTAAAACAACATTGACTTATGAAGAGGAAAGAGCATCGGTCCAGAAGGAAGATCAGTCAGAAGAAGAGTCATCCTGGACAAGATCTATTCCAATCTGAACAGCAAAATCTGTCTCACAAATGCTCATTTCAACTTTAAATATCCTTATATTAGTTATAGCTACTCTTGATTACTATCAGTGGATAGTCCTGTGAAAAGACATTATGTTATTCAACATCAAGACTTCAAGCCAGTACCATGTTCATAGAATCATAGAATCACAGAATATTTGGGTTGGAACCGACTTTTAAAAGTCACCTGGTCGAACTCACCCTGCAATGAGCAGGGACATCTTCAGCTAGGTCCGGTTGCATCCTTTTTTTTTTTTTTTTTTGTACTCCAGCTAAAAAGCATCCTCCATCATTATTTGCCTCATATTTTAAGCTCCAGTCATCCAACAGATGGTTGAACATGACCAGCTCAAAACTCAAGTTGTGAATCACACTCTATGTGTTCTAGTAGGTGCTATTAGAAAATTGCCCATTTGAACCACTTGGAAAGTATTTGCACACAGTGGCTGGAGTCAGGAACGGAATGACTGGCAAGCAGAGCAGTGAAGCAGTCCCGTTAATGGACAAGGAAGATTATTAAAAGAACGGGGTTACTTTTTGTCTATGTTAACGACCAACTTTTATTCCCCTTTTGCCCTCCTTCAGCCATTTCATCACACACTTTTCCACTGAGCAGAGGAGTAAATAAAAACTGGTCGTACGGGTTGGCATTGATAAAATCAAGTTCACAAGCAGATATTTCAAACCCTTTATTAGCGGGGCCATAAACTACGTATGCTGTTTGATTAGGATATGATGAAAAGAATTTATTAGCAGATGTGTATTCAGCTACACTGTTTTACTGGCAGCTTTATGAGATTCTCTCTTCGGCTGACAGGTGCGGCCTGCCAGCTGCTTTGTACAGTAAACAGGGGATGGAGAGCATGCCATGTGCAATGATTTAATCAGTTACCATCAAGTGCTAGAAAATAAACAAGGTTTTGTGCATTTCTTTCAGTTCCATGTATATTAATTGAAACCAAATATTACAAATGACACTGAAAGAGAGTATCGCTGATCAGAGGAGACTTAAATTTAATAGGACACAGCCATGTAATACATAAATATAATAAAACACAGTCATGTAATACATAAATATTTGGTTAAAAGATAGCAGAATTTTGTTAAACTTGGCAATGGGAAGTCTTTTGAAGTCTCATTTGTCAGTTTCCATTCATGGGACAGTCAAATCTAGTCATTTGGGTCACAGCTGGCAAAAGAAAGATGATCCTCTTGGTTTATTGTTCTGATACAAAATTGTCATTACAAATTGAAAACACAGAGCAAATAAAAGAGGGCAAATGGGGAACTTGTGTGGTTACGTATTTTTAACTGTTGCGTCTGGCTGTACTTTGTTTAATAGGGGTTGCAGAATTCAAGATGTCTATATCCTGGGTCTCATTACTATTGTTTAAAATTTCTATGCCACTAGTTTACAATTAAAATGTTCTTTCTCAACTCAGTTCTCATATCCCATGTTTTTGGTGCTCTAAATATGTGTAACCTGAACTAATATTTTAGTAAGTATCTGACAGCTGCATTGAAACTTTTTTATTTCAAATATTTGCATGTCAAAATAAAGACATCTAAGATTATTTTTTTTTCTGCAGCAAAATGCGAGTGTTCATGTATTTTAAAGAAAAACTAAAACCACTAAATTGATGCAAGAACATTTCACAAAGGATGCCTTAGCTTTATTTTCTGCATGTTTATGACAAAAGAATGTCATGATTACACTGCAAGCAAGGACAGGTTGAGAAGAGCTGCCAAGCAGCTAGAAAACTCTCCAAACTCATTGCATAAATAATTATAGCATTGATTTGTTAAAACTGATGACAACTGAAACCATGGTAGTATTTTGAAAAAAAAAGTGGGCTTGTCTTTGCAGTGTCAATACTCAGCCTAAGTGCACATTCAGATTTGAGTAGATTTTCTGTGCTGGTTATGAGTCAAGCTCTTGCACAGAATCAGAGGTCTTAGAGAAGAAACTGCACCAGTGGCAGAAGACTTCATTCTCTGTCTAGTTTTTTGATTATAACCATTTCTCTGAAGAAGGCAGAGATTATTTTTGTTCTTCTGCTGCAAACATTTTTGAAAGGATAGGCTGCACTGCATTCTCTTTGGTGACTTCTTTCTGGACTGGTACAGCTTATTAAGTTTCTAACTCAAAGAGCTGCATGTCTCTTCTGAGAGATGTTGGTTATTCGACTGAGAAGCCAACTTGTGGGTTCAGGTATCTGTTCTTCCTTCTTGTTAGGGCCAGTGCGTAAAGATATAACATTCATTTGAGAAAAGGGCAGTGGTATTCATTGATTGTACTAGTTAACTATAAGAAACAAAATACTGTGGATAAGCAAAGAGGAGGTAACCGAGAAAGGGTCTTGAATATATGCACCAGCACTTTGTTTTGGATTCAGAACAGAATCAGAGGCAGCTGAAAGACTTCAAAGAGCATGTGGAAATGATGCTGTTGCGAAGGGATATGTCTGTGGATTGCAAACAATTTAGGGAGATTAGCAGCAAACAGAAGAGCTAAGGATGATGGAATGAATGGGTGGAAACTTGCTGGGAATAAATGCAGTCTGGAAGCGGGAATTTTGGAACCAACAAAGGAACAAAGATTTGAAACAGTGCTATCCTGGCAGGGATGAAGACTGAAACCTGCCTACTGTCAAGAAGGGTCTTGCAGTTTTGTAACGGGGACTGTACGATGCAGTTTCCCAGGACCGGACTCAATGATCCAGGTTGTCTCTTTCAGCTCTATATATTGCTGTGGATGGAGTGAGATACTGAAAAAAAAATTAGGCAACACCAATTTTAATGATTTGAGAGGTGAGTTTCCAGCAATAACCGCCAGAGTATCCAAAGCTGTGATAACTGCAGGTCAGACTAGGCAGAAATAAGACATTTTATAATGGAGTATGATGTACTTACTCACCGTCATTCACTCTTTTTCTCTTCAGGCTCCTTGCTGAATTTCCTTGCTGAAGCACAGACCACAGCTTAGCCTGTGCAGGATTTTACAAAGAAAAGTGTTACATCAAGAGCATGTGTTGTGCAACCTACTAGGAAATAGCATTTACTACACACCCACACTTGCAATCAGCTTTTGGGATGCTTCAGAGAATCTGTCTTGAGCAGCTACTAGGCAGTAACTCAATCTAGATTTTTCCACGCAAACATTCTTACCATACATAGCTATTAAGTACATTTACAGTGTAGGGTTTGCTTCAGGGCATTGTTGTGTTAAGGGACAGAGTAGTTTTGGCAGAAAATAAACCCCCTTGCGTTCTAACACTCCTCGCCGAGGTGGGAGGCCAGGTGCGGCTGGGTTTAAATTCTGAGTGATGCCCAATTCACCACTATCAGTCCAGGCACGTTTAATATATTAAACTGTTATGGTTCTGGATACACTCATAGCAGACTGCACCTTCAGCCCAGTTGTGCTCATGAACTAACACGGCCTCGCTTCAGTGGCGTTCAATGAGAAACCCAAACGACTCGCTGCCCACACAGTGCAGTTCATTTAAACAACAGATACACAACTTCTTTTGGATTGCCGGGGATAGTGACTGTCTGCAAAGCACGTGCGAATACTAAAGATGCTAGCAATATAGCTTGGTTACAAATGCGCTAAATTATAAAACCCCTCTATATAGGGATTTCTAAGTTTCCCAGGGAAGCACTTGGTATAGCCAAGTGTTCGAATCTTACCCACAAGCGTCTTTAGGGGGGGGAAGAGAGGCTCAGCCCATCAACTGGTCCCAGAAGTCCACAATGGTGTCTTCCCTCCCATCCCCCTTTTCTTGGGCTATTTTTATACTATTTTTTATCTTCAAGGTGGAGTTTGAGTGACTCTAGTCATAAATACTTTCATTATGATTGGTGTAAAATTTTCTCACCTCACATTTAAAGGTATAGCTTATGAAAAATTCAGGGCGCAGACTCAAGGAGGAGTGGTCGCACCTTGGAGGTGGGTAGCCTTTGGGATGGAGGTGTGTTAATGACATTATAATGAGCAAAGTTCACTAAAGGACAGCATTTTTTCAAAAAAGTGACAGATTGTTGGCTCAGCAGAACAAGTAGGCAGTTTATCAATCAGTTCCATAAGACCTCTGAGGGCTCCATTTGGTCCCTAAGTTCCCAGTTTATTACAGGTTTAGCTGCAGCGTCTCCACTCTGCTCCATCCTTCACACTGTTTTCTTCTGTGGTGCCATCTCCTTTCCATGTTTGCTGGATTGTCACAGGGTTTGGCCTTGGAGTCTCTACTGCACTCCACTCCCCGTGTTGGTTTGCAAGCAATATTGTACAGGGAAACACAGATGTAGTGGATTTTTTACATACCATCTGCAGCTGTATTTTACCCTAGAAGCCTTTTGATTTCATACTTTTCCTTAACGTGTGAACAATGCTGTATTATTGATTATTTTTAGTAATTATTCCACAGGCATGAACGTACAGAAACACTCCTTGCACCCTTTCCACAGAGATGTTTTCTATTTTCTCCCAAGTGACAAGACAGCCTGTCCATCAGCTGGGGGTCTAGGCCAGGTAAGAGGGGTAGCTCGTCGGATCATCTCAGAGCCTGCATCTATACTAGTAACATAAATGATGTTGTGGTCCTGAAGCTAGCAAAACTTGATATGGTTATCTCCATAGTATTAAACTCTTTTCACCTCTAAAATAAGGTGGCCACATTCAGATTCAACATTGGGAATATTTTCATCCCATATGTTATCCCCAAACCACACCTGGGAATCATCAGGGAGAGTGCCAGTTATCTTGAGTCAAAATCAGGCAAGGCACCATTTAACATTACAGATAATGGAGTTTTAGTGTCTGTGCCTTGCTGGTAAAGATGAAACCTCAGGATACAGCTAAAGAGTCTGCAGTCTGGATCCACAACAACAACAGACTTCAGGATGTAATAAACTCATTTACATTTATATTGCATGTCAAGCTCAGGTCAGCATTCTGGATCTGAACTCTAACTTACTGACACTGCAAAAATTTACAGCCCTAAAACAAGGTTGCAATTCCCTCGATGGCAGGTTTTTAAGTTCTTTGGGCTGCTAAGGTCCAAGGTGAGACAGTATATGATGCTCAGGTCTGTTTTGCAGGCTGAAATGAATAAGGACATTTTGAGAAAGTACTTCGAACCATCTCCCAGCAGCTGGGCACCAGTAAGTTTTTTGCAGAAATGGCCTTTTGAGGCACCAAGGAACTTGAGGCAGGTCTGCAGTGCTGTGCTCCGGTGGTGGGAGGGCTATTCACTATTGGCTGCTAGCTGAGCCCCACACAGTAGCAACTAGTCCATAGGATTAAGTCTATGTTGCAAATATTGCAGAGTGAGAACATAGCCTTCTCCTTGTGTTGTTCCACCATGGAGTCTACAGTTATTCTAATCCTGTTATATGTAAAGTTTTCTGACTTTGTTCCTTTTGTCTCCAACACAGCATATGTGTCATCTGCCAGCCTGATTGCTGTTCGATTTCCCAAGCAATCTTGCTCCATTCTTCCTGTCTGCCCACAAGTAACCTCTGCCATCCATGCCCTATCCCTAACTGTCCCAGGCACTGCATGACTGTCATATCAGATAACCTGTTCAAGTTTCATTCCCAAAGTTTCTCTCTCCTACCTCAGCTCTAAACATCTCCAATAGGCAAGCAAGGGCTGCCTTTTTAGAAGCCCTCTGCACAGCTTTGCAGCCGACTGTTGTGCATGCCCAAGTACAACCTTAAGCACTCCTCCAGTGGCTTTGGGACTTTTGTGAGTATGCATATTCTTCAGTCTCCACACGTGCAGATACTGAGAAGTCATGAAAACCACATAAGTGACTGTCCAGCTATTCTGGTCTGGAGTGCAAAGTATCATACAGTTGTAGTAACGGATTGGTTTGAGCTAAGCACGTGCACTGCACCTACACGGTAGTGGTCAGTATTTCCTCGATATTTCTGGTTCTCAGTGCCTGCATATAAAGGGCAGCTTATTTCTCCTTTGTGCACCTCTGTTTTCTGCTCACCTCCCTGCTTTTACTGACCAGTGTACTGCTGGAGAACACAACTGCAGCAACATTTATACCCCTTTGGGTCCTTTTGGGCCCTAATGATTTTCTAAATAGAAGCTATTTTCTTTTTAATTCCCCAAATACACAGAAGGATCAGGCAACATTTCGTCTTAAGCACAGAGCCCCACCAAAACATATTCCTAATGTTATTTATACAGTATTTTTATATGGACAGAAGTTATCCTCTGGACCCCTGCCAAGGAAATTGGACAAGTAGGTGAGGGCCTAGAAATAACTGCTAATCTCAGGAAGGCAATGTGCTTCCATCTCCAGGGTCTTTGTTTAAATTCTTTGCTGCAGATTATATACACCACTGAATGTATTCTTCTTGGACAGATGAATTTAACCACCGTGAATCCGGGCTTGCAGTCTAACTTCAGGACTGCTGCAGTACACCCTAGCTACAAATACAAGTGTTTTGAAAAGGAGTGATGGGTTTCAATGCTGGAAGTAAAAGTAAATTTTCAAACCCTGTAATTAAAATTTCCTGGTTTTGCAAAGTTGGCAGCTTTCACAATGACATCTGTAAGGTTTTTTTCGGTCTTGACACCTGCAAAAAAAAAAACCACCTTTCAGGGATTGGTAGAAAAAATGAACACGACTTGGCAAAATATTTTCTCATAACATCTTAAAAAGATATGCCACTTTTACAGATAACACTCACTCCTTTTTAAGCACATTCTTCTTGTTACAGGCCAATGTTTCTGATCTGTTGTTAATTTCCACTAGATACAGTCACTCATTACGCGATGGTTTTGGTGGAGATCAACAGAATATAGACATGTATACATGCCCAGACCCACCTAAAAGATGGCATCAAGCACGCTGGATGACATGTGATGATAAAACACACTGCTCACTGTATACTAAGTCTTTCAAACACTTCTACATGCCATTAAATTCATACTGGTCACAGAAGAATTTTGTGACCATGAAAACTTGGTTAGGAACTCAGTTGAGTGGTAACAGCCAGAGAGTGATGAGATTCAGTCTAACTACACGTGAGAGATGTCCTTGGCGCACATTAGCTTTTGAAGGGCTAGGGTATCAGTTTTGACTCAAACCTGGTCCTACTACTGCTAAATGCTGTACGTCTGCTTGGCAGAGCAGTGAAGCGTGTGTCATGTCCAAAACACTCCTCCTGGAAAAAAAAGAGTTTGGCACTACAGTGAAGGACAACCTGGGAATTGCTGATAAAGCAGAGGTGTTTTTCTCCTCCAAACAAAGATGCTAGAGTTAATTTGTTGCGGTTTTGTCTGCACAAGACCTATTATACGGGCTGTAATTTCACGGGATGGAGACTGTGAACTCCCAGGTCACTTGTAAACCGATCACTCCCCAGCCTCTCCTCCTTGTGCTTTTAAGTGTTTTGAGCCTGGTAAATTGAAACCTGAAGAAACACAGAGCTCTGATCTTTGGGACCTCTAGAGCAAACCTGGACTTTTGCTGATTTGCTCTAGGAAGTAACTGCTTACTTACCCCATAATTAACACCACAAAGCTGATCTTTGGAAGATAAAGTATGGGAGGTCAGAGACAGGATCAGGGAGAAGGGTTTCATTAGAGCCACAGCATTTGGGGCCTGATTCTCTTCTCATTTGCATCAGATTAATCTAGGAATTTTTTCACTGAAGTCAAAGGTGTTACTCGACTATAAATTCTGTCTGGATTAGAAGCAGGTCATCACTATCACATCTAATGGATTTTAATCCATATACTTAGTAAAGAAAGCAACAGAAATTGCTGTTAGCTACACGACTAACCACACTTTCACTTTTATCTCACAGCAGAGGCTGCTTTAGCACTTCCTTACAAGTTCCAATTTACAGCAAGGTTTCAGACACATAAATAAGTATTCCAGTTGATTGGTTTGCTTTAGTCAAGCAGCTAAGTACAGTAGTATTCATGGCATTGAGTAAACACTGTTAAATAAGCTTTGCATAAAGTAATGTTTTGATTACTGTTTTTTATTTGCATCTTGCTGCTGAGAATTAAAGTCATCTTGTATTAAAAAGAGAAGAAAAATAAAGAAAAGAGAAAAAAGAAGAGAGAAAAAAGAAAAAAGAAAAGAGAAAAAAGAAAAATGAAAAAAGAAAAAAGAAAAAGGAAAAAAGAAAAAGGAAAAAAAAAAAAAAAGGGAAAAAAATGAAAAAAGTCCACCAAACCCTCATCTGGTGGAAATCAAAACAGCCTCACATGTCCCTCATTTGCACCTTGGCAGGTTGATTTCAGGTTGATATCCAGTTTATATTAATGAGGAGTCTGTCCAAAATATGTGATATGGTAAGTAAAAGAATAAGTTGCCATTTCTAAACTAAGACTTTCAAGAACAATAACAAGAACTAAATAGGTATATAACATATATTTAGACATTCCTTTCCAACACCCAGTTTTAGACTCAGATTCCTGCATTCCACACAAATGTGGCTGTACCACACTTTTATTGTTGACAACCATTTACATCAGAAATAAAGAATCATAATTTTGAGGTTACAGCAAGACTTATTTATACTACAGGACTGGGTCCCACCACATTTTAAATTTACTGGATGAATAGTTTTTGTATGTCCCTCATTTTGCGTCTTTGTCACACACTGCATCCCACATTCAGGCTTTGGCATGCGAGAGTTATGCATCCCGAAGACATTTTCCTCATAAAACTGGCTGTTTACTTTTTGTACAGCAATACCACAAAGCTAATGCTCTTTCTTTTTAAGAGGGTCAGGGTCCTTGGGTCTATTTTAAAATGAAAAATGAAGTAGTGCAGATCAGCTAAACTTCAGAACATAAATCAAACCTCAAATAATGGAATGGGCAGCCTCTAATTTCTTACCCAGAATATGTGAACACTGAAGACGGATAAACAGCCTGTTAATTTGCCCTCTTGTTTTAATCTTTATCTCAAATGTGATTCTAATACACAGGAACAGAACAGACATGAGTTTGTGGAGTAATTTGGCTGCCAAAAATAAGTTCTGGCTTGCAAGCAAGGAGGCATCATATTGCCAGTTATGGACACAATAGTTCCTTTCTATGACTATACCTATGCTAATAAATTAACCAGTGCCAGGGAATACTTTGGGCACTGCAACTTGATCGCTTACATGGTTAAATTGTGAGAGTGGCCCCTGGCATGGTTTTGTTCAAATCACCTAGCATTTCCCAAACAATTCCCTGGCACAGTGCAGAAATTAATATGGGAGAATGACCACTCGGAACAGGCAGTTTGAAATAGTCCCCATTTTGGAAGCAAAGAAAACTTAATAATACGTAAGTGTCGAGCTAATGCCAGCTGGCCCCACAGCTAGAGAACAGGCACTGGTGCTGTTTGCTTTGTTGGTATAAACCTAGCCTGTAAAATTAAGCCACCTCAGCGAAGGAACGCTGTATTTCTGGATGCCTCATCCCAGAGACCCCACCAAGCAAAAGGAAATCCATGAAAGAAAACAGTAACAAAAATGTCCAGAAGGGTTTTCCCCCCACTTAAGCTTCATATTTTGTAACTGACTGGGAGATAACGGTAACACTGGGAACACCAAGACTTTGTGCCTGTATCCCTGACTGTAAATAATAGTTGATCTGTAGTCATCATATGGCTTCTTCACAAATATCCTTCAGTGCTGCATAATTATTTTAGGTACCTCAGTCCAACTCAAGATACCTCCAAGAGTTTCCAAAGCGCATGCAGACCCTCTCTCTAGGTCACACATTGGCTGAGCAGCGGAGCAGAGTGCAGCACCCCCTGTGAGGTACACGCACACTGCATAGGGCAGTGCTGTGGAAAGCAAGCAGCAAAGCCATGATGGCATTTGTCAGACGGATAAACCTTGCTTTCAGTTCAGGGTCTATCGACTCCTTTGCTTTCCAGGTCTTCCCTGCTCAGTGCTAACTCTTCCCTGGGTACACACGCCATATGCCCATTCTGGGCTCCTCTGACTATCTCACCAGCAATGCTGACCACAACAGATATTTGTAAAGCATCCCTAAGACCACAATAAGGACTAATAAAAAGTGGTCCTCCCTCTAGCCATTTCCCAAACGGTAAGAGCAGTTCCCTATTTCCTCTCAGGTTAGTGTGTCTTTGAGGTCTGGTCTCCACCCACCTCTGTTGTTCAGCCTTCCCCAAGAGAAACTGTAGCTGTAGACCAATGCTGAGGGCACTCACCTGGAATCTTATTCCACTGAAGAAGCAAGCTTTATTTTTGCCAACGGGAACAGAGATATTTTAACTAACCCATAAAGTTATTCCACTGGACTTTTTGTAGCAAATGTGGGTCTGGACCACCGCAGGCAGGAATAAGCAAAAAGTTTTTGGACTATGCATTTTCCATATAGAAGGTGAGATGCATCCCATGCAAGGGAAGCAAGTTTAGTATCTGCACAGCAGTTTTTCCTTCTCCATGTAACTCTTCCTCTAGACCGTTCAACATGTAACCTACTAGAACAGAGTTGTTATGCAGATCTTTCACACTTACCTTCCAAAAGCTGCTGGTCTCAGGGCTGATTATGTCTTCAGCAAGGCAGCTACTGCCACTGCAAGTCCTAACATGGAACAAGCAAGAAAGGCCTGTACTTTGCCATAAGCTTAACCACACTCAACCCGCTGTAGTTCAATTATGGGATTCTGAACACTTTAGCAAGAAAAAGGCATAAGGTCATGATCAGTAAGGACAGAATGTAAGAAAATTCAAATGGAGAACCTCAAAAAGAGAATTTCACTACAGCAAGAGCTGTAGAGCGTTCTTCAAGCCATCTTTTCTTTTTTATTCTTTTATTGAGGCAGAATAAATTACTACAAAAAATGTGGTGAGGAATGGTGCTGTTTTGAAAATAAATGAAAACAGAGAACCAGTCAGATCTCTGCAATCTTTGTTGCCCCTTATTTTATGAAAAAAAATGAAGCACTATACTGTTGAGGGCAGCTAAAGGAAGGGACTGAGTGGGTAGGTTACTTGATTTAAACCTTGCTGTTAACAAAACTCTCCACTGTCAAAAACCCATCAAAGGAGTTCCTGTATTCAAACGGACAGCAAATTAAACATATCACTAACCTCAGGGAACCTAGAAATACCAAAACAAGAGATATTTTTAGCCTATTGAGCTACTTGGGGGTGGTAAGTGTCTGCTCTCATTAAAATCTTACAACTGTTTCTCCCAAATGTCAAAATTGTAAAGTTGTTGACTGATGCAGCTGAGATAACCTGGGCAATGAAATCCCACTGCTTTAGGTGACAGTGGTCTCCCTGTGACACTGCTAGGGAGCTAATTTAGCTTTAAGAAAAATTAGGATTCCTTCCAAGTTGGATTAGGATAACTTCATGATCCAGCTCCCCATGTCTTGGGCAGCTCTTGAGTTTCAAGCGGAATGTATGTACAGTGGGTGAAGGAATCTACCAGCCTGATCTAGAAGCTCTGCTTTTTTCTTCAGTTCATGACTTTGCTCTTTACTTCATGAGTTTCAGGGCTGTGGAAAAACCAAGGCCATGATTTCTAGCTGAGTAAAAGCGCATTCTAGGCAAATCAGAAGAAGAAAAAAAAATAAAAAGGAAAAGAAATTGCTCAGCCCAAACCAGCAGTTCAAAAATACATCTGCCATGGGCAGGAAGCCAACAGCAATGTTATAAAATACAGAACAGAATATGTACAAAACCAGTTATGTTGTTGTGGAAATGCATATCGGAACATGGAGAAAATCCGTGTCTGTCTGACAAAAAATAAGGCCGGATGTGTATGTGCATGTTGCTGCATGGAAAGAAGAATTCCATTCCTTCCCTGAGTAAAGAACCTTTTTCTTCTGTTTCCAATATGATGATTTTTTGCAATTGCAAGCAATTTTTTCATTGCTTGCATAGGAATATGAAGATAAAAGTATACTCTAGGCTCAATTCCTTCCTACCTCTGTGTCTCTGAGTTGACGGGGAAGAACGTTTAACAAGTTCTTCTACCCTTCTAAGCTCCTTTGCATTCAGTGGCATCAAACAATTGCAGCTACAAACAATTGCAGCTACAAACAATTGCAAACAATTGCAGCTACAGGAGCTGTTGTTGCTTTTGGTCCAGCCATTCTCAAAGCTCAAAGGAGAACTGAAGGTGTCTGGACCACGAGGAGAAGACAGTAAGCTGGGAAGTCTTCGGGCACTTACACAGGAAGATATTTGAGAAAGGAATTTCTCAGGAATGGGGCATTCTTGCAAAGACAGGGTTGAGAGGATGGGTGTGGAAAGAACACGTGTGCTTGTCCATCTTGTGCTCGACTAATCTGAATCATGTCTGGCAGAGTAAAGCGTGCACAGTCCACAGCAGCCAGAGCTGGCACTTTGTCAGCCTTGCCCAGAACACGAACCTGAAAGGTTTGGGA
Organism: Charadrius vociferus; assembly: GCF_000708025.1. NCBI lineage: Eukaryota > Metazoa > Chordata > Aves > Charadriiformes > Charadriidae > Charadrius > Charadrius vociferus. The sequence goes on from NW_009648369.1 coordinate 4,984,900, forward strand.
TTCCGTGCGTAGTCTCAAAACCACCATGTGTGAGAAGGCTCAAAATGCCAGAGTGAGGCTGCATTTACATAAGACTATTAAATTAATTAGTCTTGCAGCACAGTACAAAATGTAATTCAATCCTGGTGATAGGTTGGTAGATTAATCACAATTTACAGCCTTGTAAAGGCAGATACAAAAACAACAAAAAAGTATATAAAAAGAAAGGAAAAGAAAAAGAAAAAATATTCCAGTACTCAAAGCCTTTAGCTTCCAGTGACAATTAAATGTATTGACAGCATTTTTGAAAGAGAAACTACTTCTCCCTTTTTCTCAGTTTTCCAATTGAACATAAAACTGGGTTTTGACTGCTTTCAGTTTAAAAAAAAAAAAAAAAAGAAAAACAAAAGCAGACAATTTGAGGGTTTTGTTTTGAAAAGAAACTTTGGTATCTAGAAACATTATTTATTTCCTGGCTTCTTTTTGAACAATTAAAAAATGTTGATGAAAGTAATTTTTCCTTGAAAAAATCTCCAACTAAAAAATTCAGCAACCTCTAGTGCTAATCCTTGACAAAGATGTTCTTTCCCCTTTCTTCTAAATGACACATGAACTTTCTCACACTGTTGTGTTGGGGTTTTTTTTAAATCAGAAAAATAGCTTGAATTTCAAGGAAGTGAAAGTCCATTATACTTTTAAGAACCCACAAAAAACTTTTTAGGGCATCTGAGAAGTGAAAAGCACCATTTTGGGCCCTAAGCCTTTCACATCCCATTCAACAGACAACACACAGATGTTTCAGTGATAAAATCCCAATATTGCCTAACCTGTACATGTTGTATGAGAAATATGTGCATGACTTGAAAAGTGGCTTTGTGTTAGTACTTCTTACAGTAAAGGTGTGGGCTCAGCACATTCCCTGAAATACTTTCCATTGTAGAGGACATCTATAATTTAAAATTTTTTGCTCTTTCACAATAATGTGTTATTTCTTCATTTTGGTTGAAAATCACTTACATCAATAATAAGAACAGTGAATTTGAATTCCCAGAGTTGTTTACTCCAGTGGCAGAAATCCCCTGAACGCAATTATCTTGGATGAGGATTTTCATGTCCCTCACTCGGAGCCTTCCTAACACAATGTGTTTTGCCCTCAGTTGACTGAGAGGGCCTGAGTTTCAGAGAATAGGGCTTCAACGCTTCCTGAAAGTGTGACAGCTTCAAAGTATGTCCAATGAGACCCCAGAACCACCAGTCATTTTGGAAATATGTTGTTGCTGTTTCTCTGATCCATTGTCTTTTTCAGAGTGGCACAACTGTGTTTGCTGTGCACAATTCCCAACAAACTGATTGATGTGGAAGGCAAGCCAGGAAAATCTCTGCTCCACCCCATTTTGCGTGTTCCATGGTCCAAAATGTTCAATAACTGCCCAGATGGGGAATATTTTTTTTCCTTTCTGTTCCTGTACATATTCCTTCTGCAATTTGCATTATTATTGGGTAGCTTGCATACTATTGACTTCATTCTACAGCTTGTAACCCTTTACATAGTCTCCCGCCTACCACATCGCTCTAGAAATGCCACCAGTGAATTCCTGCCATGAAATGTTTCTGTAAACGGGAACAAAGTGAGAAAACGGATCCTTTGATTAATCCTTGCTACACACACAAACACCTTGTTTTATCATCCGAACGAAATCTGCAAGCAGTCAAAATCCTTTCGTGCAGAGCTGTGCTGTAATGACAGTCGTATTATGTTCTGCTCTCGTTGCGGTATTGTATAACCATCATTGCTACAGCTTACGTCTTCATTCCTTCTTAGGTTACATGACCAACACAGAGATTAGTAACAGGTTTTAAAAGATGTCCACATACTGGTAATTTATCACACGCACATTACACAAATAAATAAATAATACACACATATATATCAACTTAATTGCTGCACATGTAAGTACTTGATTTCACATAATGAATACTTCAAGGAAGCCTATTCCCCAATAGATATTAATTACTGTGTCTGAACCAGAGGCCCCACTTTTCTCCTAAACATGCTACATTCAGTGGCCTATCGGATTTATGCTGCTGCTTGTCACCGTGGTGCCTAAACACTTTATTTGCTGAATCAAAACAAAGAATGAAATCCCCTAAAGAAAAGATTTTATCTTTTTTTTCTTGGAGGGGGGTGAGAAAGGTGGGATATTTTTGGAGTAAGACACAAAGAAAATTACCTTTGCAGGTTTTATTTATATTGTTTCATTTATATTGTTTTGGTGTCAAAGGATAAAAATATTGCAAGTATTATCTTTGGAGAAAAAAAAAAAAAAAACACCCTTCTGCCCGGGTATAACTGGATTACTTGCATAACTCTTAGTTTACACCAGTGTAACTAAGAGCTGCTGATGATTTTTTTCTGGTAGTGGGTTTATGCCATCACCAAGAGCAGGGTGTCTCCCCAGGAGCAGACCTTCCTCCCTGGGTTGGCGCATGCAGGTCCAGTAACAGAACAGGTACCAACGCTTCCTCCCAGGAGGAAATTCTGGCTTAATATGGGACCACCCGCAATTTCAGAGGAATTCTGTATGATTTAGGACCACTACAAATTTGTGGTCATGATCACACTAAGTCTGAAGAGGATGCAGTCTTGCAGCCTGAAGGTGCATTAGGTATAATAGCCCTGCTTGTGTTTTACTCTGTCAAAAGGACACCATTATACTAAGTCCCCAGTAATTGCTAAACCATTACACTTCAGCAAATTTCCATGAAAGATATACAAGTCCCCAGAGATGTTCTGGTGCAGGAGTGTTAAGTGCAGCATCCTTATTTTTTAAGTAGGTGATTCTTTGCTACATAAATGTCCCAGCCTGCTGCATGCACAAAGGTAAGATGACCCTCCGGAGACATTAACAGGCTTTTTACCTCCTCTGTGCCTTATTCACAGCCCGCCAGCATCCCACCTCCCCACTCCAGCCCCGCTTTGCTTATTTGTGTTTATGGTACACAAGGCGGTAGATAAACAAAAAGGAGTTTTAGACACTTTCTGTTCTTAGCGAAGCCTTTTAGTTACACATTAGGGAACAGAAGTGTGGTACGACCCTCTGTTTATTTGTGGTTCTTTTAAGTGATGTCCAGAGACCTACATTTCATGGTTGTTTGAAAGTTTATATAACAGTGGGAAGCTGTTAAACAGCAGTTTACCTTCACCTTTTTCTTTTTTTTTCATCATGTAAAGGATTTGAAATTAACACTCATTCTACCATATTATTTTAGTTATTACTCAACATTCCCCAAGTTTTCTTTTCCCCTAGAATTTGTTTCCTGTAAGTAATGATAAGAGCACACATGTCAACAAATTTAAAATCTATTCAGTAACTATACACTTTAAAATAGCCCTTGAAACTTTCACAATTAATGGCTATTCAGCTGTCAGAAAAAAAAAAAAAAAAATGTGATTAAAAAGAAAAATCTGCATTCTCCATGTTAGACCTATAAACAAGGCAAAAAGCACTTCCAAAAAGAAATCTTTTCTATTTCCTTGCATTCTATTGAGTAATACGTAATTCAATCTTTTAAATTAACTGGATATGTTTTTTGAAATGTTCACAACGTTCTTGCATGTCTCCCAGTTCCTAAAGCTTTGTCATATTCAAAACCCCTTAGGATCTCTCTAACACTACACTGTGTTCAGGATATAAGCTTTTCTTTCACATGTCTAAAATCTCCCACTTTTTCTTTATATAATTTCACCCTAATTCTGTTTCCTTGAGAGCCAATGATGTTTTTGCTTTTGCTGAAGGATCTAATCCTTTTACTGCTTTATATAGCTGCAGCTCCTTCCAACAGAGAACATTTCTTTCATTAAAAAAAAAAAAAAGTAAAAAAAAAAAAACCAACAAATTAAATATATACTCTATTTACAAGCCAGGTCTTAATGCAGTGTCACTTTGGGATATTGGATATGTTGTTTTGCTTCAAATCATCTTAAACCTTCAAGCTAAGAAACATAAAACAACTTTAATGTAAATCATTTAGCATATAAATTTGATTTTGACTAAAAAATAACTGTATAAAAACTGCCAAAATTTTGATGCAAAGTATGCATTATCTTGGCTCCTTACATTAGGATGAAAGAAAACCCACTTTTTAATTATGATTTTAACTGTTTGGAAAATAATTTTAAACTTCAGCCTGAAAGACAAGCCAGTTTTGTTGTTTTTAAAATTATTTGTGTCCAGGAATTTTTCTGGGAGAACATAGATGGAATTCATAGTAAAATAAATTTAATATAATTCCATCATTTTTTTGGAAAGCTCACATGACACAGTCATATCCCATTAATTCACAGTGATCACTAGAAGGCCAGCTGAAAACTACAGAATAATACAAGCTAGAGCCAAAAAATTTAAACGGTTCACTACATAAGACCTCACTTATTTTAGGTTTAAAAAAAAAAAAAAAAAGACATATTGTCTTCCCCTTGTTAACTTTGTGTAATAACTCTAATTTAAATGACCATATTTTATAAAAACAATTACGCTTTAGGGTTATGAATTCTCACGGTATAACGTTATGTGTTTATATTTTTTCTGGAACACTTCTGGATGCAGATTCAGACTCTGCTACAAACACGTGAAATATTCTGCACTGCAAGGCAATGACTGAAACAAAACTTCTCTTCTAAAGTTGCTGAAAACTCCAGAGTTCCCAAAGACAAATTTGTCTTATTATCATTATTAGTATTTGTCAAGCTATTTGTTCTATTCCCTAACTCTTCCTAAAAGAAAACCTTGGTGAGTGACAGAACTGCAAATCCAATCAAATACCGTGAACACTGGCCGTAATAAACCTTGCTATAGTGAAACTCCACTTAGGGTGCAGCAAAATGAAAATCACGTTTACGCTTTTTGAATGTGCACACTACATTTGCAGAGCCACTTGAAACTGCTGGCAGCCAAGGTTTTTAGTGGGGCGAAACAGCCACACTGAATGTCTTAATAGGTAATAAGCATAATAATAGGGATTTCTGAGGACTATCACCAGTACAGCTCTTGACAGAAAGTAAGCAGAGGGACCAACTGAAACTTTTGAACATTTAAGCTAAGTTCGGCTCGTAATTAAAAGACAGATGTGGTGTGAAAGCTCTAATTCAGTTAATAACTTCCCCCTCCTCAAACATCCACAAGGAAAAAAAAAAAAGGGAGGAAAAAAAAAAGATAGATTAAAAAGATATAAAGCCCCTTTTAGGCCAACAAGTTGTTAAATTTCTCGAGCAAGGACAATTTTCTAAGTACAATCATTTCCTCCAACAAGGTAACTCATGTAAACACCATCAGGGTCGTATTGTTTGTTCTGTGCTGCCAGATGGGGGATATAAACCATGCAGAAACAATTTCAGATTTCCACCCTGATTAGTTCATCTTGAATATTTTCACAGTGTGAATCTGGAAGTCAGAAGTTTACATAATGGTTATAAATTAGGGAGAAATCCTGCTGCCAAGAAAGTCACACTCAGGCAAACAAACTGTCTCCTTCCTAACATGTTTTAGGTGTTGCTTATCAAACACATTCTCAGCTGTAGGTGGAAAAAAGAGCTTCAACTCCTCATCAGTTTTGGGTTTACGGTTTTCTCATGGTAGGCTATTTAGTCAAAGCGGTGATTTACCCGGTTAAGAGCTGACTCCTCTCCGCCCCGTCCCCATCCGTGTCCCTCCGAGTCCGCTCGCCCTGAACGGGGGATGCTTGTCACAGCCTACAGCTCCCCCCGTGGGTCAGCGGAAAGCCCACAGCCTCGCCAGAACCTTCAAGGACCTCTGAACCGCATCCTCGGCCAGAGAGAAACTTCACTGAGCAAAAACATATTTCACAACCCACCCCTACCCCCCCCCGCCACCCAAGTCCTTCGCACCAAAGAGTTTTGCTACCAGGCAGCACAAGGAGTGACCGGATCGTGCACTCCTGAACTCCTCGCGTCCCGGCAAACAGCTTCGGTGCAGGATGCCGTTCAGCACGATGAGCTTCTTCAGAGCACAGCCTTTGCTGGTTTTTGCAGTCATCACAAAACATAAGCCTTAAACCCCAGTATTATCTCACAAAACCTCAACAGAATGCCAGTTCCTATTAGGATCGATGGTTGCGGCGGTTAAGAGGGAAAATAAAAATCACAGTGTAGCTGTAGAGTAGATAACAAATCTAGTAAGGTTTATGCAAAGGCAACTCTTGAGGCACAGGCAGATGGAGTAGGCAAAAGGTAAAGTTTACACATTCTTTCCAATTGGCTTGGCTGAGTGATAAAGCCAGTAAAGGGCTTGCTTTTATTCAGCAATCATTTCGATTTAAAATTCTTCACGTGCCAGTTATGTAATTGAGATTTCTGGTTATTCTAAATAGGGGGGTAAATTCTACTCTCTGATACATGCACAAGTTCAGTTTTCCTTTAGGATCATCTGGGTTAATGTACATACACGTCAGGGCAGAGTTTAATATTATCTCTGTGGAACAGTGAACAACGTTAGGTCAAACAAGCCGGTTTCATTTAATACTAAGCGTGTTTAAGAAGAAATGTCAGAGTTCAGTTCCGCTGGCTCACAATGTAAATCAGGAATCACTGAAGCCAGACACCTATCCTGATCTTATATCCAATTTGCGCTAGGATTACTCCACTGAAATAAATCAGTTCCTTACCAGGAATCCCTCCTACTGACATATGAGCAGTTCATAAACTTTATGCAAACAAGGAAATCATACTATGCAGGTGAGTAAATTTATTTGTGTGGTTGAACTACTTACTACAGCTACATTTTTGTTGCTGCTGCTGAAGCACTTTCAGCTGAAAATGACTTTTCTTTTTAAAGGCAAGTTTTGCAGAAAATACTTTTTACTCTTTTTCTTTTTCTCTTTCTTTTTTCTTTCTCCTTTTTCTTTTTCTTTTTCTTTTTCTTTTTCTTTTTCTTTTTCTTTTTCTTTTTCTTTTTCTTTTTCTTTTTCTTTTTCTTTTTCTTTTTCTTTTTCTTTTTCTTTTTCTTCTTCTTTTTCTTTTTCTTTTTCTTCTTCTTTTTCTTTTTCTTTTTCTTCTTCTTCTTTTTCTTGTTCTTTTTTTTTCTTCTTCTTTTCTCTTTTTCTTCTTCTTTTTCTTTTTTCTTTTCTTTTTTATTTTTCGTTTCCTCTCCTCCTTTCCCTTTTCTTTCCTCTTTTCTCTTCTTTTATTCTTTTTTCTCTTTTCCCCTTATTTTCTTCTGCCTTTTTCTTCTCCTCTCCTCTCTCCTTCCTTTTCCCTCCCTGACACATATGTCACAAGACCATATAAATGAAAAACGTCCTCAAACATATTTTTCAAACATTTCTAACCAGATGACAGGTTTTGACATTTTAGTAAAAACTCCATGTTTTGTTGTTTTGTTTTTGGTTTGGTTTGGTTTGTTTTAAGGAGAAGGAAAAGGAATGTTTCCCTGTTAATTCATTTACCTGCAGAAGGAGAGACAATATTTCAGGAGGTGGAAGAGCATATCGAGCACGGCAGAATCCCACCCCAATTCATCTGTGGCATATTTGGTTGCATTTTGCCGGGTGGTAAGATCGGTGTTAACATCTCCCCTTGATATTTATTCTGCAAAATTATGCTTCATGCTAAAGGACCTCGAATACCAAAACCGTACATTTGGCAGCGTACGCTATATTTTCAGATGAGTTTCCCATGCTCACGGTCAATACGTTGCTGATTTTTTTTTTTTTTTTTTTTTTTTTTTTTACCTTCTATCGGGCTGGGGACAGCCGCAGATGTCCCCCGCAGTGTTTCCCGGCCGAGAGGAGCGGGAGGTTTTGGGGGTGTTGGGGGGTGCCGCCACCGGGGAGAGGGGGCCACGGAGGGAGCAGCTGCGGGCCTCCGGCTCCTCCCTGGCCAACAGCCTTGAAGCGGCAGCTTTTTGGAGCTGGGAAACGTTTGCTCCTTGGAGCTGGTGGTGGGGACACGAAGCGTGGGAGCACCGAAAGGGCTGCGGCTGCAGCTGCGGGACGGGAGGTGCCGGCAGAGTGCGGTGCTGCGGGCGCCCCTCGCCGCCCCCCGCCCCGCTCCGCCCCCTTCACAAGCTGTTAAATGGCGCCTCCTGCCTACCGGCGAAAGAAAACTGCCTTCGGAAGCTTCGCTGCTGAGTTTTTTCCCCCTTACCCCGCTGCGGTTTTTGTCCCTTAGCCCGCTGAGTTTTTGCGGGTCACACCTCTGAGCTTTTGCAGAGGTTGCAGGGCACCTCCTGCCGTGCCCGGGCGGGCAGTGTCACCTCACCCTGGAAAGGGACAGAAGGGTGGTCGCAGTACTTCAGGGCAGGGGCACACACCTTGCTCGGTGCCCCAGCACAGGCTAAGGTCTCCCTGTCCCACACCAGGAGTGGGCCCTAAGAGACCCACCTGAGCTCCCTGCGGGCCGTGGGTGGGGATGGAGAGGCACCATTGGAACCCAACAGAGCTCACTCTTCAGCAGACACATAACAGACCACAGGAATTACACCCCACAAGCGCCCCTTTTCCCCACCGAGTAGCTTGAGAACATTGCAGAGGTCCAAAGTCCAACTGAGCTGCAAGGGGAGCAGAACCCTCTTTGCAGACCCAAGGCATAGCAGATGCTGTCTGCAGGGACATCGTCTCCTCTTGGACTATCAATTTCCTGTTTCCTTCCTGCGAACCAAGGAAAACCCCAGACACATAACAGCATTCAGCCACCCAGGTCACTGTCCTTGACTAATACCTGGTAGGTTTTGAGCCGCAGCACTGTTTGCTGCCCTGACACATAGAGAAGTCCTCACGTTCAGGCAAGACACCGTTTTGCATAGGTATCGAACGCAGAAGTAGAAAGGAAAACCCAGACAATGCTGGCACCATTCATGCTTGTTCTGATTCTGTTGCACACGGGTTCAGAACTGCATAAATTAAATGAGTGTAGAATAACTGGCTTTCCAGAGGATAATGCAGTAGCCAGACTTCCCTAGAATATATGCTAAATACAAGTTATTTGCTAATATGTGTGAGGGAATCTGCCTTCATGTGTAACTACAATGACCTCTTTTTTTGACTGCGTATCAATGTGGCTTGACCAAAACTCAGGCCAAATAGGACAGAGAATATTAAGCCTCCAGACTGTGGTCTGCCATAGTTAACTGTAAATTACTGATTTGCATATTATCAAATATTTTCATTGTCAATGAAATGTCTAATGCACCCCGTAAGCATTATATGAAGTATAAACATTGCAAATATAATTAGGACTTCTATAGATGATTTTAGACATAAGGCATAAGTTGCTCACTCAGACTTCCTCTCAGCATTTCTCATATATATGGCAATATGTTCAAGTGGCTATGGAAAACTATTCCAGTAACATTGAAAAGAACATATATTAGTGCTTACATCTAAAGGCACTCTCCCTGAGCTTTCTGCCCATAATATACAGAGTGCAGCACCTGGACATTTCAGCCCTGGTGAAGATGACAGTACTCCAGCCTTTTCAAAACATCTCTGAACCATGTCAAGAAACAGTCCTGGTTCTGCTCAGCTGCGTTTTTCAGTCTTGTGGATGATATCTAGCTGGTCTATGAATGCTGATGAAATCAAAATGTGAAGCATATACCATAATCGCTGGCATTTGGATCAGCACATAGAATAACTGTTCTCAGAATATCTCCAAGACTCACACTTTTCAAAGCACTGCCTCTCTCTTATAAACACAGCTAACTCAAGGAAGAATGTATAAACTCTCCCTTCACTCAGCTTTGCCCTTCTTTTCTTTTTAGTAAAGGAAGAATCTCAGCTTAATGCAGCTATATCTTTGGTGACTACACATCTGCAGCCTTTCAAGAGGCAGTTGTTCTCCCTCAGGCTCTTCTTTCAGGTCCTAAAAATACACAGACCATGGGCCAAATGTTAGCTAAATGGAGGCTTTCCTATCAAGGTGGAAAAAGGTATTCACCTGATTCCCAGCAATGGTATCTCTATAACCAATCTCTCATGCTGGGAACATCACGCTTCTGCCACAGTGCTGTCTTTAAGTAGACACAAAGCATGACAAGCATTTGTCCCATCCTATTTCTGGATTTCCCGGAGGCTGTATGTCAGAATTATCCAGGTGTGCAGTCAGCTTGTGGATAGTCAGTCATATACATTCCAGGCAATGTTCATCTCTCCTCATTACTGCTTTTTTCTTTCTTTTCATTCAAGGAAGTCCCATACTGCAAGAGAAAGTATGTGGGCTACATGCAGACTACAACTATTTAGGGCTTTTAATGTATTTGACACTCACATGAGCAAAAATTGTAAAGGAGAAGATTTTTAAAGTTTTCATTAGAATCTCATATGTGTCCTGTTTCTTTTTTGTTTATAAGCCATTTTGTTAAAACAAACAAACAAACAAACAACAAAACCAAAAAGTTGTTGCATGTGCAGGTATATTGTGTCATCTGTACAACAATGAGACCAAATCTTATTCACTCTTGCATTTCTTCATCTTTTTTTTTCTTTCAATAATGCATTTAATTGCATTTAAAAGAAAAAAGAAGAAAGAGAAGTGAAGGGGAAAAGAATTACTGTGTTTGATAGTTTCTCCATTTAAATCTTCAAAAGGCTTTGACATGAGCTGGAGAATGGAAGGGTGGGTGGAAACCATTCCCAGGACTACTGCTTGCTGGAATCAATTTTCTGCAAGACTGGTTTCATAGTGCCAGATCACATCAGATTATGTTTTGATTATTGTATCTTTTTGACATTAAGAAAGAAAAGTATTTTCCTAATTTTTTTAAGTCTAATGCACAAAAATATAACAGAATTCAGCAGGCACATCACTGAAAACCATAAAACCACAAGAACCAGGAATGTGTTCATAAGTGTGTTTCAATATGACAGTCACTGCTCTGACAGTTTCTCAAAGCTATTCATGTGCTTATTGATCAGGTAAGAGGTAACTGGAGTCTCCAAAAATCAGAGCAAGCTACTGAAGAGAAAACCTCGTTAGAGCTTTATCTATAGGTAGGAAAACACTGTTAAAATTCCCAGCCACCACCACTAGCTTATGACGCCTTGTCAGACTGGGTGGAAAAATACCTTATTTCTTTTCCTAAAAAATAAAAAAAAATAATTAAAAAATCATAAAATATTTTGAACTGAAAGCAAAACAAACCAACCAAAAAAAAATCTTAAGCTGAAACTGAAGGACATTTCTGCCCCCCATGCACAAGAAAAAAAAAATAGTAAAGGGTTTGTTTTTCACATTGAGTATGCAACATTACAACACATAAGGAAATCTTTTCTGAAAGTCAGAAACATCTGTAACTACAATTACAATGCCTATAGTGCATTGCAATGCCCAAGTTTAATTGGGAAACTCACTGTACAAGATGCTTAAAACAGAACCATAACAGGCTTCTTTAATCAGAGATGTCTATTCCAATCCTCTTCATCAAAGACGACACGGGCAACTCCCTGGCTGACAGCAGTGGCACCAGGTTTGTGGCCAATAAGCCACAAGATTTGCCCTAATGCACCAGAGGAGTGGTCTCTGGTCTAACGAGACATTAATTGTTGGCTCTGAGGAGGCAGGGATGCTGCCTTGAGAGATACCAGTTCTGCAGTTGTGGCTGGGGCTGGGGGGGGCAGGTAATTTTAGCTCATTTAACAGCTCCATCTCTGTAATTGCTTGTGGGGGAGAGCATCAAGGTCCCCTCAAACTCAGCATTCCTCACCAACACCCTCCAACTGCCAAAAGTGGAAGATGAGAGAGGGACCACACATAGCCACAGCTCCTGCCTGTTAACAATTAAAATCTGCTTGAAAAAAAAATAACAATGAAAACTCTTAACTATGTCATATTCATTCCCTCACATATGAATTATGAGGTGAGCCCTTACTTACGCACATATTTTTGATATCGCACTTCCTACAGTGTAATATGGTCTATTTTTTTTTCCTATTTATTTATTTATTTATTCAATGTAGGCTGGCTGGCAGCAAATGGTACACTTTGGGTTTTCATGAATATGTAGTATGCACATCAGTTGGGTATGGTGGGACGAAGAGAGCCCATGGGTCAGGCATGTGAATAACCAAGAAACAGAAACAAGCAATAGCCATGATGTCATTCTGGCCCTCTCACAGTGTGCTGAAAAGGGGGTTAGCTGAATCACCTGTACCTTGTAGCTGCTTACATATGTAGATGCTGCAAATGGAAATCGAATCAATAGCTCCTGGTAGCTTTTAGGACTTCAGCAGTAGCTCCTTTGAGTTCCCTGTATCTGACTTCAAAGTAAAGAATTGTCTGCACTTGATGCCCACGGTGCATCGGGGAAAATTAATTTCAAAGAGTGGGAGAAAGCGGTGAGAGCAAACTCTTGCAAGTGGAGACTAAAGCAGAGGTTCCCAGAGCCACCTCTCAGGCCCACGTCAGCATAGTTCAGGGAGGTGCAAGGTAATGGCATCCATCAGGCTCTGGGCAGCCACCTGCGGTCGGGAGGTCTGCAGCAGAACTGGTCGCCCTGTGCTGCCTTTGTGCTCAACGGGTGGAGGTAGGTACTGCTGGGGTACCATGTGGCTCAGTTGACAAGTAGACCTAAAAATGGGTTGCATTGTTCCCGTCGCACCTATTTTATCTCCATTGGCTGTAAAGGAGACCCAGAATGACTAGCTCAGATGTAAGTGCCTACATTGTAAACAGAAAATTAGGAGAGATTAGTTCCACCAAAACTAGGAAATGCAAATTAAGAGATGAGCTTGGGTTTCCTTATAAAGTCCCAACAATACCTCTTTCTACTTACTTTTTTTTTTTTTTTTTAAACCATGGGCATTAAACATGCAGGTAGAATACAGTGTGGTGTGGTGATCTGTTTGCAAAAAGAACAAGGGTTCTGGTTTTGATGTGGAAAAGCCATTTTGAGGAATTTCTCAACTGTTAGGAAGTTTCATGAAATGGAAGAGAAGAAAAGAACCAGAATAAAAATACAGAGGAAAAGTAAACCGAGTCACAAATAGCTGTAAGAAGGAAACTTTCAGATGCCCAGGAATGCAGGCTAGATCACCAACTATCACCTGTTGGTAGAGTTTCTTGACTTCCACAGTAACACAAGAATTTGCTCCAGTTTAGCACTAGTTGTGCTGTTTCTCAATGTGACCCTTCCCATAGCGGTGGTGGCAGAGGGGCAGGAGCCATCACCAGGTGGCACTGTTACTGCTGCTGAATGATGTTCATGGTCTTTCGTGGGGAACTGATGCAAGTAGCAGAAAGATCAATTTCAGTCTTAGTATTTTAATCATATTTATCACATAGGATTTGGGTTTCCAGATTTTGGTGGGTTTTTTTTTGTTTTTGTTTTTGTTTTTTTTTGCTTCTAGGAGTCCCACATTGATGTTTGGGTTGAAATCCTCGATGGCAAAGATTTGTGGCAGTTCTTTCTGTGACAAGCTCCTGTCAAGACTGATTTATATGGTAAAATTCAACAAACAACACTAAAAATAAACCCTGATGTGCCTTGCTAATTTCTTCTATGTAAGAAATGATGTATTAAGGCCTGAAATCTGCTGTCTCTCAACAGATGGGCCACATTATCACAGTTCTCTCTTGTCAATAGATTTATAAACTTTTATGGATTTGGAAATAGCCATTCCCAAGCTATATATATATGGCGGAAAAACTGGCGTCTCTTTAAGGGGATAAAGATTGGAGAACAGCCAAAAGATTGCAAGGCTTAATACTGTTTGTAGAGATACCTCAGATTTTAGAAGCTAATGATTGATCTCCAGAGGTCCCTTCCAACCCTAACCATTCTGTGATTCTGTGAGTGAATCTGTGACATTAGTGTGACATTAGACTGCATATCTTGTGATGGCATCTTTTGTTAGGAAATCTTTGGGTATTTCCTTCTTCTGGTCGTGGTTCGATATGTTGAAGAAAACACTGCTGCGTACCGTCTTCACCAGAATGAGGAGTACAGAGGAAAGAAAGAAAGACAAAAACCTAAATAATTTCTTAACAATGAAATTCTTTCAAACTAAAGGTTCCCTTTACATTTTCTAAAGTTCAAAGTGTTTGAGCCCCTTTCTACATTTTCAAATATAAATCTGGAAAGAAATGAACTATTTCTCTGGAGGTGAAAATGTTTTCACGGTGTTTTCAATCACTGCAGTAGTAGGTATTATATTGTTTATTTATACCAAGTCGGCCACGTAACTCTCAGGTACCGTATCCAGATGCTCTCATCTGCATTTCTAGACTTCTGCTCCAGTTCTTATGTCACCTGCTGAAAGAAAACGATCAGACTGTCTGAGGATTGAGCAGCCACTTCTTTGAAGCAGTTACCAGCGCAGCTTCTGACTCCAGTCCTCTGCCAGCACGCGTTCAACCAGCCTGCAGACATCAGTAGCTGGCTTTCCCCCACTCTGAGGCTTCAAATTAAATTGCTGTTGAGACTCCATGACATAAATTAAGAACAGAAAAACCAGTTTTAAGCTTACGGCTCTGAAGAAATCACCAAACGAGTTCTATTTTGGCAGCCTGCTGCTCACAACTCAGAAAATAAGACAGCAAAGCAAATCACATGTCCAGTGTGTGTTTTATAACCCTGTGCAGACTAAGCCATCTTGTAGGCACATGCTTGACTATTTTTAGTGGCTGTGCTCCCACAAATATGGCAAAGTCCTTTAGTGTTGGCGAGTCACTAGGGGCTACTCGAAAAGTAGCAAGAGATGTCAGTTGCTGGAATTTTGACTGAAAATAATAATACCTGGATTTCAGATTTGCTGCACAGATTTGCCAAAGTGCAAATGAAGTCAGCTCTGGCAGTGTGACGATTCACTCATTACTGCCTCCAGCCATGAAAGTGCAGGATCTGACTGTGTTTTATTTTCATCACCATTGCAACAGCATCGTTTTAAAGGTACACGATTGCTCGTGGGAATGTCAGTTTTCCAGGGTGTCCATCTGGGAATCAAACAATTCTTCTTCAGTTCCAAGCAGGCACTGTGGCATATCCAGAGGACCTATAACTGACACGGCCCATTAGTCATAGAAACATCCCACTAAAATTAGCGGCAGCTTTTCATCTTTATGGGCCTCATGCCTCGGTCCATATGTAGAACATACAAAATGGATTTTTCTTTTCTTGGCATGTAACCCCGTCTTTCCGGTACTTTGGTTCCAGACCTTCATGAGCAATGCAGGTGGCTTTTGTTGCTCCACAGCTCATATTCTTGACAGTTACTGCATCTACACAATACTTCTGGATTCAGCCAGGCTGAAATATTCTCACAAACAGTTACTTAAGATTACCAGCATTAGCACATAAATATAATAGTAATTAATAACACTTTGGCTTCTTGAAGATCCCTTGTGCTGCTCTGTTGGCTCTATTTCAACAGCACCTAAAAAGCCAGCAGCAAGGGCTCCCCCCGCCCCCATCTTGTTTTTAAACTTTACATGGTTTGTTTTTAAGGTGTGCAACAGAGGCAGAGGGATAAGCTACTGTGATTTTCACTTTCAGAGCCCAAGGTTTTCATGACTCCCTCACACTGGGGACTGCATGTCCTTATTCATTTGTTGGGTCCCAGCTGGAGACAGTTCAGACCTGATTTTTGGAGGTGTTGGGCAATTAACAGCTTCCATGCAAGCCAAGGGGAACTGTGACCGTGCAGTGCTGTGCTGGATGTGCCTTCTCATTTTTTTAAAGGAGCACACAAGAGAAGCCATTTTGACAGTGTTTAACTCATGTCTTCATTCTGAGTCTAAGTTTATAGCAAATAGGGACTTGAATTACTTCTGTGTCATTTACAGCCTTTATGAAATGAGTAAAGGATTCAAACAGATACATCATTGACATATATCAAAAAGAAAACCCAAGACTTCTTAACCTTACACTCCTACCTGATTTTCTTGCTTGCTGCCTCAACATATAAGTCAAAGACTGAATAAGTCTCTCTTTTCTCATGAGAAAGTTACTCTAAAGTAGGAGTCAGGTTGTGAGTGAGACCATTGCAACACGTTTGCTTTACCTGGCACACAGGATTGGTTTTTTTCAGTACTGTTAATATACAAGTCTTCCAAAGCATTTTACCTGCTCAGAAAAGACAAGAGTATGCCAAGTTACCCTATTTGAAGACCCCATGATTATTTTTCCCATTTTGTAAAAGAAAAAAAAAAGAAAAAAAGAAAAGGGAACTGCATGGATAAAACTCAGAAGAATGCTTGGAGCTGACTAATAGCATGGGTAGCGCTTTTGTACCATACTGTGCAACATATTGCAATGCAAACAATGGTTGTTCCAGTCCAGAAATAGAAAAGGTGATTCATTTTGGTTTGGAATGCAACAGCAGTGTGTCTTGGTGTTGCTAATAAAAGCCTTTAGGGTTTTGCTCCCTGCAGGCTTCATTGCAGTAATCAGCAGAGCTTCTGTTAGCTCATTATCAGCATTGCTGGCAGCGCAGGAGGCAGAATTGGTTGCACATTCGGATTATTATTGTCATTGTAACACTTTATATTAAGCCTCCTTTAACAAAGGATTTACAAGCTGCATTAGAGAGAGTCCATCAATAGAAGTTGTTACAGAGTTGTACTGTTACTGTAAGGACTGATTAGCCTTTTAGTGACACCCCGTGAAAAATTTACTAACTACCCATTAACTGTTTGTAAATGGAGCTTGAGTATTCAGACACATACATTTGAAGAACATGAGGGACCATTTTGAGGATTTAATCTGCCTTCCTGCAGGTTGCAGGTTACAGCATCTTGCCAGAGGAGTCCTGCAGTGAGCCAGCCGTTTCTGGATGAACTACTGCATCTTTCCTAGAAAACCATCCATTTTGAACCTGAAGTTCTCAAGAATCCTTAATTACTCAGTACTCAAGCTTGTAAAAAACAGTACTCATGCGGTTCCAGATTTCAGTTATTGAATAGCCGGCTACAGTAAAGATCCTTCCACTATTGCAACTTTCCCCCTTCTCTCTCACTCTCGTTCTTTCACTTCATTTACATTCTATGTTCTATATAAAGTAAAAATCATTACTTAATATTTAGGGATTTGTAGGATCTGAGCTCCATCCAAGCTAGGGATCAGTCATGCTGATGTTATATGAGCAAATGCTAACACATCCTTCCAAAAATTACACAGGCAACACCTAACAGATGGATAAAAAATTTAATGGCTCGGAGGCTGGCCACAGAGAATGGTGTAAAGGAGTAATGGGATACATGCAGCTCGTAGCCGCTTACATGCCACAGTGAGATGTCTCCCCAGAGCTGCACCTGCAGGGGTATATGCCTTAGGAGACCCCTCTGGAAAAGGTCTCCCTCTCTGATGGACATGGTGTTCAGGCTGCCTCTTATAGGTAATTTGCGATAGTGAATTAAAAACAAAACTAAGCTAAAATAACAAAAAACAAAGATAAATTCTCCCCATACCATGTTACAGAACACACTGTACGTTAATAGTGTGGCAGGTAAGAAGTGTGAGCTCTGCCCATATCACTGGTGTTCCTGTACTCATGAGCTTACTCCTGTACTTATGAGACCACTCTGCCTTCCCCACTCTCTCCTAAGCTCCCCTTTAGCAAACTGCCTTTGCTGAGCTTTTCAGAGCACACAGAGTGACCTGGCGTAGAAACCCCAGGGTCCTCTTCAGCTTCTCTCATAAAAGAACTTGGATCTCCCCTTGTTTTTCTTGAATAAATGCAACACATTCTGCCTGGTTTTTTTGCCAAGGTGTTTAGAAACAGTAAAGCTGGGAACTGAAGAGTGCTGGCAGGCCAGGTCAAGGCCGTGTGCTTACTGCAGAGATACTCTCCCACCAGCTGGTTCTGCTTCCCTGTAATTTGTTCAGGATTTGCATCAGGACCTCTAAGTTCATCTTCTGCAAAATATTTATTAACTTTTTTTTTTTCTTACTCTGAGAGAAATTTTCCCCCCTCTCTCTTTCTTAGAGGAGAATAATTTGCCACTAGATTGGAAACAAATTAGTACCATGTTGGCAGGGTAGAGTCTGCCTTTTTCCCAGACACATTCCTTGTATTTGCTAATTCTTTTCATCATGAAAATGGCAGAAAGACAGAGGTGAAATCATACATATTCAAGAAGCTCCTTTAATAGAAGTAGATCTAAAAAGAAGTGAGAATTCATCCTCCACAGTTATAAATGTGGTCTATTCCCACTGGCTACAGTTCACTCCAGACATCATAAGGTTGGTGACTCTTTGGAGGATTCACAATTTAAACCACCATTGACAGGTTGTTTAAAAAAAAAATCTTCTTAATTGAAAGATATTGTTGGTCTGCTTATTAACTACCAATTACCTTTATCTGCCTAATTCCTTGTCTCTTACAAATGTTGACTATTTACCCCGGTCATTAGATTTCATTTTTGCTATGTCCTAGGACACCAAGAGGTTCTAAAAGACTTTCCTGATATAGGGAAGCTGTGCTAACAATTGATGCAAATCACAAATAAAGCCTGTTGTTGAAATAAGAATTGGACACATTTTTTTTTCACCCTTTTTTGGAAAAACAAAGTTCAGATTTTTCACTTTAACACATTTTGAGAGTAATCCTACCTAAATCTAATGTAAAATTTAAATGAAGAAAAAAAACCCCTAAGCTAAATGAAGTATGTTAAGTCAAGTAGTGTGTTTAATTTTGTCAGAACTGAAATATCTTTTCTTTCATTTTCATTTTGGCAAAAACAACAAAAAAGTCATTTTGGGTTGACCCGAAACATTTTTTTTTTCTTAGTTTAGCCAGAGAGTGGAAAGATTAGTTATTTAGACAGCGCTACTCCTAAATTCAAATGCTGTGCCATTTCCAGCAGGCTATCCTTCCTGCCTTAAATGAGCTTTTCATCCTTATATATACGTTTATAACAACTGATGAGAGAAATATTGAGTAATCGCATAGATCACAGTCAAAGTTTCAAAATTCCTTTAACTATTTGACCTTCCTTTCTTGGAAGGCATTCCTATGTGTGTGTAACTTATTCATCATTCCAGTTTATAATGAGATCTTTTTGTTGTTGATTGTGGCCATTCACTGTTGTTTTAAAAATAAAACCCTTCCATATTAATTTGTTCCATCTCGTGCTTTGTGAGACATAATTTACAGCGATGTGCCTGGCCCTAAATGAATGCAGGTTAGCTTACAGTAGGAAGAACTGTTGGAAAAAGTACAGTGAGTTGTCCCCAAAATAAACAAACTTTACTTTTCAATTTTGGTTCTGCCAGTGGCTGTGTGATACTGAATATATAGGAGCAGGATGTTTGCTGACCATCCTGCAGATGTCTAATGTTTCGGTCATGTTGAGTGAATCACTTTTTCTCTGTTAGCTCACAGAGAATTAAATAGTCTTTTTCTGATCCATCGAAGCTATTTATGAACCTGAATACACCGAGCAATCTGTTTGTTCTTTTTAATTCCTTCCCCATTTTTCTACTTATAACACCTTTTCTGACATAAGCATGTGCAGCATAAACCTTGTGTCACGTGTTATAGGGTAGAAAATCTAAAATGCTAAACACACTAGCGCTCTTTGGGTAACACTTACAATCATAATGAGGTGTTTCCTGGCACGCTGCATGCTGTACCTTAAATCACTTTTATATTGAGCTTCATAAGTCTTAGGTCTTTCCCCAGTTTCACCTCTACATTTTAGTGCCTGAGGAAAGGGAGCCAGGCCATGGTAGGCAGCCCGTTCCCTGGGCAGCAGGGCTGGTGGAGGTGGTTGCCACCATCAGCTACAGCAGTTTGTGATGTTGGGCTGAACTATCCCCACAGGCGCTGCCCGATGTTGGGACAAGAGCAACAGCTCTGCCAGTGAAGCTGCAGAGGTGGAAGCCTCCTGGCTGGACCCAAGGAATGAGGGATGAGGAGAGTTGATGGCAGAAATGTCTTCCACCAGCACAGCAGGCTCCAAGAAGAAGGGATTTGTCTAGACCTTAGCACTAAAACCCCAGTTCCGGACCATGTTTGTGTGCCCTACTCTGAGCATGTAAGGCACTCCTTTAACGTCAGTGTGGTTTTTCACATTGTTGAAATGGTTATGCACTTCAGAGGCTAATTGAGAAGATTTGCCATTTCTTTAAGGATAGAGAATGTTTAGAGAGACCTGATAAAATGAAAGACAAGAAAATTGGAAAAAAAACCAAACCAAACACCTAAATCATAACACAAAAAGAAAATCGTACAAATGTTGGTAATTAACCAAGAATTCAGTAATTCTGACAGAAACCTGGGAAAGATAATGCACATTAGATATAACATGAGCCTGAAATGTATTGTAAACACTGTAAGTGTCTAAAATATGTTAAAAACACCTCAGTTGGGAAGATAATACTCTTTTTCCTTGATTATGTTGGAATCAAATGTGACAGCTGTGTATTTTAATTGGCCGTGATGATCTTCATTTTCAAACTTTTTACATATGCTGACTGCTGAACATTTTCCTAAACAGCCTGACCATCTGATAGCCCTGACCACCTACAGGCCATAGCTCCTATTCAAACTAGCTTGCATGTAATCTTATCTTTGTTTTAAAATTACCAAATTACAAGAAAGTTACTGGCCTTAAGAGAAAGGCAGAAAGACCTTAACTTGCATTGCAAAGCGGTATGAGGTAAGGAGATATTATTAGATAATATTATAGGTGTTACCAAGGTTGCTTTCCATAGATGTATGATGGCGCATTTATCAACAATTAAAAGTCTCTGCCATTTTATTACCATTAAGCTATTACTATTATTATTGATCTAGTAGTGTGAAAACCATCCTTCTGCAGCTCTTTGCAGATAGTATTCATTTTCGCTGTTCTGAATAACTCAGTAATGCTAGAAAAGGTTGGTTCACTAATGCAACTCCAGGAACTACTTGTCTCTGCCTCCTCAATCTCATGTAACTGATTTAAAACAAATGGGCTTTAGTATCAGGATTGCACTGCCAAGCAAACTAGCAAGAGCTCGAGGTTAATCAGTCTCACAGTCCCCTGTGCTGGGGACATAAAGCAATTCTAAAAGATTTTGCAAGAATGTAGGTGAAGGAAGGGAGTGTAGGTGAAGGAAGACAAAAAATGTGTGGACTACATGGAAAATAATTATTATTTAATTGCTATTAATTATTAAATGTTGTTATCAATTAAAAGAAAAAACAAGCTATGGCTAGGAGCAAAGTTATATGAGTTTAATTAAAATAGTTTTTAAAGACTGTGAATTTAGCAGGAGTATACACAAACGTTTGATTCCTTCCTTTGATTTAAGTGGCTGCCATTCATTTCGCACAGAAATGGTCTCAAGTCACTGGGGTAAGCAGCAGTGAGGTAAGCCAGGGTGTAGATTTCTGGCAGATCAACCACTGCATCCACAGGTACCCTTGTTCCACAGCTAACACAGGTAAATTACTTGAGCTAGACTGGACGTTTGTATATGCCAACTGAAAAGAACGATAATCCAGGACTACAGCTGAAAAAAAACCAAAATGTGTTGCACAAGATTTGAAATTATTAGATTAAATCAGTTTATATTTAATGCAGATACTACATTTTAGGGTAAACTAATCCTTAGGATTAAGCCCAAAAAAGCTCCCTCAGTGATAAAATGATTCTATAGACTTACTTAAGGAATAGACTTCAAAATAACATCCGTGTGGTACACTCATCTTTGGAACCTTTAACTTCATAAAAATCAAAATAGCAAGAGGCTAATCTGTGGAAAAAATCCAGTACAAGCCAGAAGATACACTAGATAGAGTAGTATTTTTCTATTATTAGTACCTGCTGTGACTATGACTGAACCTGAATATTGGGGGTGTTGGTTGATAAGGAGCTCAACATGAACCGGCAATGTGCGCTTGCAGCCCAGAATACCAGCTGTATCCTGGGCTGCATCAAAAGAAGGAGGCCCGAAGATGATCAGAGGTCTGGAGTACCTCTCCTGTGAGGAGAGGCTGAGAGAGTTGGGGTTGTTCAACCTGGAGAAGAGAAGGCTCCAGGGAGACCTTATAGCAGCTTTCCCATACCTAAAGGGGGCCTACAAGAAAGCTGGGGAGGGACTCTTTATCAGGGAGTGTAGTGATAGGACAAGGGGCAACAGTTTTAAACTGAAAGAGGGTAGAGTTATATTAGATATTAAGAAGAAAGAGGGTGGTGAGACACTGGAACAGGTTGCCCAGAGAAGTTGTGGATGTCCCATCCCTGGAGGTGTTCAAGGCCAGTGTGGATGGGGCTTTGAGCAACCTGGTCTAGTGGGAGGTGTCCCTGCCCATGGCAGGGGGGTTGGAACCATTCTATAATTCCATGATAGCCTTCATTATTTAAGAATGTCTTTGTCTTTTTTAAAGGCTACTTCTAAACCAAACATTCATAATTCTGCACGTCTTCTGATTTATAGTCATCTAAACCAGGGACATTCTCAGACCGTTTGGCACAGATAACTAAATATTATTTAGTTATTTATTGTCACTGTGGCTTCAGTGTCTTCTCTGAAATGGTTTGGATTTTTTTTCCTGAAAAATGATCCTTTCTCACTTTATCCATTATCTACTCATAGATCTTGTGTGAGCTCCAGTGAGGACACATATTTCTTAAAGCTTTCTGAAATCTCCAGCTGAAGAATCCTGTAACTGGAGTTATTTGTATTACCTTAACACCCTCTTCTTCAAGCTGTATCTCTCTAAAGAAAAGCCTAATGCCATTCTAACAAACCAGAAGATCCTGACCCTTTAAAAATCACCTCTGATCTTGGAGCAGAGCTTCCATGTTTCACAAGAATACAGCCTTCTCTCCCAATCTATTTTGGATTTTTTTACAATCCCCATGTTAGCCAGGAAATCTCTGAAGTTCAGCTCCTACCAGAACAGTTTTATACCTTATACCTTTGACAGGAACTGCTGGCATTCGCCTGCAGGAAGCTGACATGTGATTTAGGAGGGGATAAAACATGTACATGTTTGTTACTTGAATTTTACAGCTCTGCAGGGAATGAAAATCTTTTTCACAAAGGATTTAGAACCTTGGCTTTGTTCCCCACTTGAAAATTTCAAAAAAATCTCTGAAGGGAAATTGCAAGATGAAATTAATTTGGGGTCAATTGAAAGGTTTCAGTTTGACCAAAACCAAAATCCTTTTAATTTTGATTTTCATATTTATTTTTTACATTACATTATAATATACTGAACAGCATAAAGTATGAGATACTAGTCCTAATGCTTTAAAGAAGGTCTTGAACATATGGCCCAAATGTAACTGATACGTTGATGTCTAGCTGAGTTTATGGAAACCCTGAAACAACAACTGTGGGAGACGTGAAATGAGCTATTCATCCTGGCTGGTGTCCAGGAGTGATATTTAATAACATTAATATTTTAAAAAGTTTATCAAAGAGCATGAGAAAAAGAATAGGAGAAAAGGGTATGGTACAGGAAGAACTGGGTATTGTGAGAGACAGCCTCATTTGGTGCTGAGAACAAACTACATTTGCTAAAAATACATTTTTATATAATTATAAATGTTATATCCTTACATCGTTACATTCTTTCCAAGTCAAGAAGAATCAAACCTTCAGCAGTGATGAAGCTCTGCTAAGGATAAGTATGGTCTCAGGAGCTGAATTATTTGGCATGTCCAAAACCAGCACTGGCTTAATGCGCAGTCATACTTAAGCATTTTGCACTAAGTGGTAAAATATTTTGGTGTATCATTTGACTGAAACCTATTCCATCAGAGAAGCTTTCCAGCCCCACCAGCACATTACCACTACTTCCACAAGCATGAAGGACAGGAAGGTAAAAAGGAACAGTCAACATCAGCAGATTACACTTCACCAGCCGAATTGCTTTTGATGAAGAAATGAGTGTTTGTGCAGATAACGTGTAATACTCTCTGACTACCGTAGCACTGTTGACACTATCTCCTACAGGATTTTCATGTATAGCCTAAGGAAATCTGGACTGGACAAAATGTCTGCAAGATGAGTTGAAAATTGGCCACACACCTCATTCTAATTAGTGGCTCAGCATTGAACTCATAGAATTTCATATCATAGAATAGTTTAGGTTGGAAGGGACCTTTAAAGGTCATCTAGTCCACCCCCCCTGCAATGAGTAGGGACATCTGCAACTAGATCAGGTTGCCTCAACTAGGTAAGGTTGACCTTGAATTTTTTCCAGGGATGGGGTATCTACTACCTCTCTGGGCAACACGTTCCAGTGTTTCACCACCCTTACTGTAAAAAAATTTCGTCTTTATATCTAGTCTAATTTTTCCCTCTTTTAGTTTAAAACCATCACACCTTGTCCTATCACAACAGGTCCTGCTAAAAAACTCTGTCCCCATCTTTCTTATAAGCCCCCTTTAAGCTCTGAAAAGCCACAATAAGGTCTCCCCCAGGCCTTGTCTTCTCCAGGCTGAACAACCACAACTCTCTCAGCCTGTCCTCATAGGAGAGGTGCTCCAGCCCTCTAAGCATCTTCATGGCCCTCCTCTGGACTTACTCTTTCCTGTGCTGCGGGCTCTAGAGCTGGACAAAGGACTCCAGGTGGGTTCTTATGGGAGTGGAGTAGAGGGTCAGAATCACCTCCCTCGACACCCACTGGCTACGCTTCTTTTGATGCAGGCCAGGATACAGCCCAGGATACAGCCATCAACAAGCAGAGCAGCACAGGAGCCGATACTAGGACTGACACTGTTCAGTATCTTTGTTAATGACCTGGGTAATGCGACAGAATCCACTTTTGTCAAAAGTGTGGACAACACTTAACGAAACAGAGAAGGCAGGTTTTGATACGCTCTACAACAGAAGAGTTTCAAGCCTCAAGAAACTTGAAGATTAGTCTAACATAAGTCTCACGAAGTTCAGCAAGGAGAAATGCAAAGGTTTGTACCTGGAGCGGAGTAAACACAAGTCAGGGAGTCAACTGTCTGAACAGCAGCCTTGTTGAAAAGGACCTGGGGCATCTAAGCCAGTTAGACTAAGATCCACCAGGGTGCTCTTATCACAAGTACAGGAAACTGCATAATGGGTTACCTTAAGAATGTGGCCAGAGGAAGGAGGGAAGTTACTTCTCAGTTCAGCAGTGATGTGTAGGAGTGATTTAGCAGTAGCCTACAACTATTTGAAGGATAATTATAAAGACAATGGGGCGAAAATATTCTCAGGAGTAGCAGATAATTAAACGTGAGGCAAGACCAAAGTGTTGTAGCTTGGGAGGTTCACCTTGGGCATTGAGAGAAAAATCCTTCAATGGGAGACTAGTTCGACACTAGAACCCACACCCAGGTGGAAGGTCTGTCCTTGGAGGTTTTCAAGATTCAGTTAGGCTTAGCCTTAGCTGGTTTGATCTACTTGTTATAGCCCTGTTTTAATCAGGATATTGTTCTAGATGACTTCCAGAGACGCCTTCTATTTTCCATGTTTCCTTGATTCTGTGATTTACTGTTTTCCTTTCCCTTCCCTTTCCTTCCCCTCCCCTCCCCTTCAACATCCTAGAAAGGCCAAATTAAAGCTCAGAAAAATTCTTCTCAGAATATGAATCTATGTAAAAATGACCTCAGTATAATCCTTAAAATAGGCAAGGATCTTTGAAAGTGTAATTTGAAAATAACAGGACTACACAGGACTGTGTCCATCCGTCCTCCCTTCTTTCCTTCCTTCTTTCCTTCCTTCCTTCCTTCCTTCCTTCCTTCCTTCCTTCCTTCCTTCCTTCCTTCCTTCCTCCCTCCCTCCCTCCCTCCCTTCCTTCCTTCCTTCCTCTGATGTAGATTCAGTAAAATAATGAAAAAGATACTGCTGGTGGGATGCTATTTCCTGGGCAAGGTCTTTACTCATCAGTCCAATATGCAAAGAATGGGAATCATCATGACTAATTGGGAATGAATTCAGCAAACTGAAGTCTTTCAAGTACTCTCTGCGCACAAGTACTTTCTTGTGAAAAAAGTTAGTGGAGTATACACTCTGGATACAAACTGGAACTTAGGTGCCAATCCTGACTCAAACCCAATTTATACAGAATTTGGGTATGATTACAGACAGACTACACTGTCCTTTTCTCTGATTATACATGTATTCAAATTCTCCATTAAGAAGAAACAAAAAAGTAAAAAAAAGTGATGACAATCCTGCTGAGATAACATCCTATCATCGTAATTCAATTCACTTTTAGTGAAACTCCACTGATTGAACAAATGTGACCAAGATATTTACCCAGAATTCCGTAACTTTCCAGAAATACAACTTCACACAACCTTCTTTCTCAGACTCAGAGAGCAGTTCAGTGTTACTCTTTAAGATACATATAAGATAAAACTAACGTGGTGGGAAACACTACCTACATACAATTTCCCAAGTAGACAGATAATAAACAATACAGTGAAACAGGAACCACCAGAGAAGTTTGCTCAAACAGGGAATTGGAAGTTGTTAACACAGAGATCCTGAAAATGGGCAGTTCTGGCCCCTGGAGAGACTTTTTTCAGTCTGTGTGGCCCTTGGAATATTTTCATCCAAGAGGAGTTCCCTTGGATGAGATCCTTGGAAAATATTTCCCTTTGATCTCTGGAGTATTACTCCTCTTTTGCAGCCAGCCAAAGTTTAAAACTAACTTGACTCCCCTTTGACTGATACAACTTCTACAGTCAGATACAGAATTAACATAGCAGGCATCAGAAAGACCCCAAGAAGCACTGCAAATAAGCAAAATGCTGCTTGTGTTGGGCAGTGGTAAGATGAAAATTTTGGAGATGTCTGTAAGAGGCTTGTCTCATCAGCACCAGATGAAAGACGTGGGCGAGGAAGAGAATCATCAACTAGTGGAGAACTCACAGTTGCACAGAAGACAATGCAACCAGATCAACTCGTACCACCTGGGAATCTGGGCCCTAAAGACTGAAATCATAACAATAGCCCTAAAAATAAGTTCCCACAAACCAGCCTACTCGTCAGCACTGTTTCTTGCCTTAGTGAAGCTGGAGATCTGCTACTAATACAGGCTTCTCTGCCCTAAATCATTTATTTTGGCAGCTCATAAAATATGGAAACTCTAAGACTCAATATTCCCCACTCTCTTGTGATTACTGTTCAGGGACAGACTCTTTATATCAAACAGAAACTTAAAGATTGTGGCATGTTATCAAAACCATAATGAAATCTTGAGCAAGCACAGTAATCAGAGAGGGCTATTTGTCAAGACATACTGTAGAGAAAAACAAAATCCCACAGTAGAAACAGGAGTGCTTGCTCTGCCGAGAGATACTGCGAAAATGAAACGAAGCTTTTTTTTTCCTCCTCTTTAATCAAAACTCAGTATGAAAACAAAAACGTTACCGAATAACTTTTGCTGATAAAAAAAAAAAAATAAAGTTGGCTGGAAAGGAGTAGTGCATAATTTATACAGAAATAACATTAAAGGGGGGGGATTGTTCACATAGATATTTCTGAGTGTGTGATCAGAAATTTTGGCCCTGGGGGGAGCTCATGTTACTGCCACTGCTGGGTTGAGGCTGGATTTGACTCTCTCTGTGAGACAGTCAAAACCTGGGAAGTTGCACAGGGAATGAAGGTGCGGGCAGATCTGATATCACTTAGGAGGTCCCCAGTGAGGGCATGCCTGTGTTCTGACCCCACCTGCTGCTGGAGGTTACCGGTTCTATCCACAAAATATCTGTAGAGGTTTAAACTTGACTCATTGCTTAATGATGAGAGTGCTGGAGGGGAAGTTACATGCTCTGGGATCTCCTTCTGGCTGTGCCATTGATTTGTGAGCCAGAGGCCTACTCAGTAAATCAGGGATAACATTATTAAGTTACTTAAATGGACTGTTGGGATGTTAATTACCCAGCACGTTTGTGGTCAGTTTGCCCTTCTGAAAATTAAGCCACTTTGCTGTCTAAATGATGCTTAACTGCGGGTGCAAAGATCAAACACTTCAGCTTAAATCTCCCCATTCTCGGCTCTACAGTCTTTCATAGTACCACCATATTTTCAAATACCATCCCACTTCTAGAAGAGGAGGGCAACGTTAGGTCAGGATTAAGTTTCAACCAGAGATCTGTAAGGAAGATCTTAAAAGAAACAGTGCTATCTAGTGTCATTGGTCGCACAGTTGCACGAGCACTAAATTACTGAATACGTATGTAAATACTGATGAGTAAAGGGCAGAACGGGTGGGTGCCTTCAGGGGTATAAGCAGATACTTTATTTCAGATCGCAAGTACAATCTTACTGGGGCAGAGCCACACAAGGTTAGTACCTGTCAACAAGACAGCTGGAGGCCTCTTTTTTTTTTGCTGATAAATGTTGAGTGCAGCTGTGCTTGGCACATGCTTGTGCTGTAAACAGGAGCCATGGCTTTAAACATCGCTCTGATTTTTCCACTCCTGCTAATTGCTGCTTCCACTTCATCAGGGGTGGTGCCCAGGCCACGTCCTGAAATCTATTCAAACCCAGAGAACAAATTATTTCCTAGAGCTGCCCAGCCTTGTAGGCAGGCACCTGAACTCATTAATTCATCTGTACCAGATGAAAGAATTGTTAAGTGCTTAATTTTAGTTACACTTAGACACACAGAAGTTGCTTTTATTGGTGGATAACCACAGGCAGAGATAGGCTTTTTATGTTCTCCATGGTAACACGTGGAGCAACTCACACTCAAGTGAGGGAACGAATATGATCATTGCTTAGGATGGCATGATGGCCTCATGGTCAAGGCACTTGCCAGAACTGCAGTTTCATTATCTTTAAGCTAAACAGTTCACGACTGCAGGGCTCCTATTTCTTGGATTTCAGGATGTCGTGGTTTAACTCCAGCTGGCAAGAGGGACCATGCAGCCGCTCACTCACTCCCCTTCCCCCCTGGAAGGGTGGGGAGAAGAGGGAGAAAAGGAGGAAAAAGGGAAAAAGAAAGAAACCTCGTGGTTTGAGGTAAAGCCGGTTTAATAGAACAATAACAGAAAAGGAAAATTACACTTATAACAATAATAATGACAAAAGAATATACAAGGCACAAGTCACTCTCACCATCTGATAAACTGGTGAATTAGCACTGTCCTGAGCAGTGATTGTGAGTACCGCCTCCCCTCCCCAGCTAACCCCATTTATAAACTAACCATGACATCTGTGGTATGGAATATTCCATTGGCCATTCTATCATTTTGTCTATACTCCTTCTCAGCTTCTATGGGAAGCTGAAAAAAGCCCTTGAAAAATATAAGCATCATCTGGCAACAACTAAAAAAAAATATGCATTATTAACATACCTTTCATACCAAACCTGAAAATACAGCAACCACTAGAAAGAAAATCAACTCTATCCCAGCTGAAACCAGGACACAGAGTTTTATGGAAAAAACTAACATCTGGAACTAGACCTTCCCAGTTCCAGGACATGTCCATCATAAGAAGAAAGCTATCTCAACTAGAATGAAGTACTTAGCATTTTCTCTTTGTAATAGGTCCCTGACCCACGGTATTCCTGTAGTTTTGCCAAATGTAACTACATGTGTAAGAATAATCTGAAATATTTATGTGAAAGGAGAAAGATGTTATAGTAAAATCAAGAGAACATATGACAGAAGGTAGCATACAGCAGCTACATTTTTAGTGCAGAACACTATGGCCGGCAAATCCATGAATAGAAATGGTCTTCACCTTCACTTACCTATCTCAAAATTTAAAGAGTAATAGGTTGCAAAAAGCAGCAGAAGAAAAGTGTGGGAAGTCAAAACATCCTATATTTATGAGGGTTCACCAGCCTGTTGCCTGTGGAAGAGAGGACTGCAGTGCTATGGCATTTTTCAGGCAAACCACACTGTTACGGGAAGTTCATCTGCACCTTGGTTGTTACCATAGCACCACACCTTTTCTCCAATTGAAAATCTATTACACTCTCCTTATAATGTGCTCCCAAAATATCTTTGCCAGATCTTCATAATTTTCCATTTCAGCTACTTTGAGCTCTTTCTCTTTGACACTCCAAGGATACTCCTACAGAACCTTCAAAATGAGACAGCAAGGATCATTCTCCTTGCTCATCTTAAATCCATACTCACTCTCCTGTCATTGAAAAATCTTTTATTTGTTCTACTTTTCTCCACACTAAACTCTATGACCAGCAACGCTGCTTCTTCATATCAGCTCCTGATTCTACCTTTCTGCCACTTATACAAGCCGTCATTGCCATTTTCTATGCCTTCTTTTTGTCTTCATCTATCACTCTGGATGCCTTACCAAAGAGCAATGTGAATTATGCATGTTGTATTTATAAAAGCTGTAAGCCTTAGTTATAATGCTTTGCCCATATATTCCAGGGATGCACCTAGGAAGACTTTGAAGTAAGCTGTGAACTCGCTCTGTCTGAGACCTATACCAACTCAGATTGAATCTGGTCTAGTTTCAGTGTGCAACCACAACTGATGCTGCTGATTTGGAGCTGACTACTGTTCAGCTGGATTGAATCACAGGCAGAGGCACCCCGTAACATTTGTTTGACCAATGTAGGTATCTACAGCATAAATGTCAGCATCTGAGCCAGTCATCTAGGCCGTCTTTATCATCAGTGCAGAGATAGAGCTGCCTCTAGGGTGCAGTTCAGCTCATCCTGAAGTTGCTGCCTTAAAAATCAGGCTTATTTTGCTTAGTTAAGCCATGTATGCCTCTTTGTCTCCACTAACTACAAAAGGATCTCAGAGTAACTTAACTCAAATGCTGAATTAACTGCCTGCAAATTAATAAATAGATTGCTAGCCTGAGCTCAGTTAGAATATGAATCCCTTTTTGGAGATCCTTTCTTTCTTGACTGAACGGATAGGAAGCCTGCGCAAAACGATGTCCAGTTTTCCAGGTTCAGGTAACAATTTCCTGAATGTGGATATGAATAAGTCTGGCATCAAATGGTTACACAGCTGGAGCTTCATTTATAAACTATTCGCTCAGAGGAGTTATCTGCTGATGGTGTACTAGATTAACTTACAAGAATTTTCTTCACCGTGTTAACTAGTAAATTTTAAATGCACAGCAAAGCAACATGGC
Source organism: Charadrius vociferus (assembly GCF_000708025.1). Classification (NCBI taxonomy): domain Eukaryota; kingdom Metazoa; phylum Chordata; class Aves; order Charadriiformes; family Charadriidae; genus Charadrius; species Charadrius vociferus. Next base: position 5,015,886 of record NW_009648369.1, read on the forward strand.
ATGGCTCTTCCTGCAGCTGCAATAGCAAAGTGGCAGTTTCCATCACCCTTGGTGGTTACTGTACATTTTCCAGCAGAATGGTGCACTACCCTGCTGTGTGGTGACTGGACATTGTATCACGACTTTATTAACAATATGTGATACATATAAAAATTACTTAATACTTAAGCATATGATATATATATATTTCTATACTATTTAGTAACTCATCACAGAAACTATTTTAAAGGATGTACAGTTTTATCTCTGCAAATAATCAAATTATTTCCTCCAGTGGTGCCCAATGAAATATTACACATAAATCTGGAAGCATTATTTCCTTTAAAATTTTCCTTCATAGTGTTTTATTGATCTCTTTTTTGTCATTGCACCACTATGAAACATCTGTGTTTTTCCTTCGCCTCACCATCAGTTCCCATTTGAAAAGTCTGTAAATTTTGTGCTCCTCTAAAATCTATAGATAATTGATTCCAGGAGTGTGTGTCCAGAGCAAACTGTGTAGCTGCAGTTCCACTTCATTTAACAATATACAGTTCTTTGTTAGGTAGAGATCAAAGAATATAATTTTATTAAGTTTTATTTGCCAGATTGGAAAAGAATGGGCTTTCTTTATTTATAGTTAAAAAAAAAAAAAAAAAAAAAAAAAGCAGGCCAAGCTTTTTTCTTCTAGAATATAGAGTGCAAAGAGAGGTAAAACAAAACCAAAAGCAATTCATAAGTATCTTGAAGTAGTTTTCAATCAACAGCCTTAATGTATACTGCATTCAAAATATTTTTATCATTACTATAGAAAAGTGTCATTACCAAAAAATAATGAAGAAGAAAAAATACTAGGAAATGCAGAAGTAAGCAATTATTTGCTACAATTTGTAGCTCAGGAAATAAAGAGTTGTATGGAAAAGAAAAGAGAGGCTATGTTTAATTCTGTGTTACATTTCCATTCTCCTGGACTTTATGCATTTGAGCAACATTGTGTTAACCTTTGACTATGAGAACGACCAATTACCATGTGTAAATGTATGCAGGATCAGGTCTTGCCTGTGCAGCAAATGGCAATGTTTAAGTGTCACTCCACTAGGTCTAGAATCCTGAAGCAGTGAATTACCTAAGCGTATGCCTAAAGCACATAACAGGACATCACTAACAGAAGTATGGTACTTGTATGCCTACATGAGGGAGGTACCTCAGTGGAATTGGGTTCAGAATGCTCTGAACCACCCAAAGGGCTTCTTTGCTGGCCGAAACGTCCCCATTTAAAAAAAAAATAAAAAATAAAAACACTTCCATGTTGTTTCTGAGTTAAATACTTTACTGAAAGTGTTTGAAAAACAGTGGCAGAACAATTTCAGTTCAAATAAAATGGAAAATGGTGAGAGAGAGGTGAATTAAGGAAGGCAAGGAAGAACGAAGATGCTTCAGATCAGGCTGGAAAACGAGATGAAGAATAGATGCGATGGAAAAATCAAAACAGGATGTCCTAGAAAGTAGCTGCCAACAGCAGCAAGATTTTATTTTGGAATGGAGAAGTTCTCATCTTTTCTTTGGGACTTTATTACTTCTGTTTTAGGTTTTGGGAGGCCTGTGTATTTGTTTCTGCTTGAAAGCTTGGTGAAGATAGAAAGCAGAGTTCAGTTTCCTTCACTGTAAATTAAGTGTTTTTTGGAATGTGTAATCATCTAAAAAATTTGACAGTGATGGGTACCATGGAACTGCTTAAATAGTTTTGGATGCTTGACTCTATTGATGGTCAGAAGTTGTTTATTATTCTGTGTGACAAAACAGCACAGTCCCTGATACTTATTTATTTTATAAGGTCAGTTTTGTAGCTTTGGTTTCCTTAAGATGAGGTTTGTGTTCAGACTATGTAGAGTTAAAAAATTGCACTAATTATCGTACAATAGGGGCATTATAATTACAGCAGATTATAGTTGCTTGGCTAAGAGTTTTAAAACAAACAAACAAACAAAAAAAGCCAACAAATAAATCCTGACAAAGCGCAAATGTTTGGAAAAAAATGTTTTCTGCAATTTTGTGTTGAAAATTCTAAACAATATGAAGAGAGTACACGATTTGAGATGAAAATTTTGGCATTTTACATTTCTTTGTATTGAAATGACTTCTTAAACCATTTTTCAAACACTTCAAAATTCAAGATCTGAATGATTTCTCAATTTTATCTAATCAAAGTGTTCAAAATGAAATACGAAAGAAGGGTTAATTTCTTTTTTTTTTTTTTAATCTAAGAAATATTCTCTTTTCAGTTGTGGAATTTCTTACATTCTTTTCATAAACCTCTAATAACTTCACAAAACTTAAAATAAACATCAAAAACAACACCAAGAGTTTGTTTTACAAAATAAGCCATGACAATACTGACAATTGTGCCAAAACTGGAGATAATCACAGTCTCTTAAATTTAGCTAAATTCAAGTATGCCTACTTAATGTAAATCACAGAATCACAGAATGGTTAGGGTTGGAAGGCGCCTCTGGAGATCATCTAGTCCAATCCCACCGCCAGAGCAGGGTCACCTACAGCAGGTAAATGGTCATATTTGACATTGACCTATTACAATACTGTTTGAGTGTCTCTCAGGATAATTTTCACAGTATCCCTTTTTTTTTTTGTGCACAACAATTCCTCCTCAGCTTTAGAAACCTAACTCAGGGTGCTTTAGGATCACTGATTTCCCTGATTTCCCTCTGTAGCCAAAGAAGATGACAAGAGCCACCAGAGGGAGGTTGAGCCCATAGAAGGCCTGTACCAAAGTAGCACATAAACCAGAAGGTAGTTCTGGTAAGGAACAGAGGAGAAAAAAAAAAAGAAAAGAAAAGAAAAAAACACAGAAACTGTCATTATGTCATGACATAAATCTTTGGTGTACGTGCAGCTTGAACATTGTATTCTGATCCACTCAACTCTAAAAGTTTATAGCAACCCAGGCAAAGAGACAAAAGGAAGATAAAGATGGTTACTGATGTGAAACTACTTCCACAGAAGAAACAAGTAATTTGGCTTAGAGTCTTTAGCCTGGGGAAGATCTTGTAGAGGTATGTACAATTATGCCCCTCAAAGAAGATGAACTGGAAGCAGATGGTCACCATCTCTCTTTTATTTTTTCAAGAGTGGGGGTTACCAAATGAGATAAACCCATGGCAAGTTTGAAAGAAACGTGGGGGTTACCTAACAGTGAGAAATTAAATGGCAGAAGTCATTGCCCTGGGATGCAGGAATGGGTTCAAGGAGATCAAGCACATTCATAGCATAAAAATAATTCAAACTTGCAATCAGATATGGAACTCTGGACAGTGTGGATATTTGGTCTGACCCTTTCTTATGCTCTTTGCTTTGTTCTTCTGAACAGGTCTCTGTGCGCGATCACTGAGGGTCATAAGAAGCTTGAACTCCGGCCAGTCATGCCAGTAATGTTTCTAAAGTTGGTGTGAAGGTCTCAAAGCATTGCCTATCCTCATTCAGGAAATCTGTGGTGCAGCAGGGCAACTCAATCCAAGTCTAGAGCTAGCAACCAAAGACATCCATCATGTCTAAACAACGTTTTTTTGACTTACACAGCTTTTCCCTGGAGTTCAAACAATTATTCACAGCTTGGAAAGAGGGCAACTGCAGTCACTTGTAGAATTTGGTCTCCTGCATGGCCATACGAGACACTTCAGTTGACTTGTGGGCACAAATATAATTTCTGAATTGCGTGTGTATATATCTATGTTATCATATTCTTTCACTGTGAAAGCAGTAACTACTGTATGTGGTAAAATGATATATTGTTGTCCGCAAAATGTCTTTGGCAACAGGATGTTCACTAGCCTTGGAATTTTGCCTTGTATAAATATTTTTAATCTACTCCATGTAGGCATATTTTGGCTGCAAAATAAAGGGTTTTGGAGATTAATATATCCAAGCTCAGTTCTGCTTATACATCCTACATACATCAAGGTTTTATTGAACTCTGCATCTAGAAACTTTGCATAGCAGCTGTTTTGGGAGTTTTTTTCTTTTTCTTTTGCCTGCTTTACTCAAAGGAGGATTATGACTATATCCTATTTTTATACTCTACAAATGTAGTAATTTAATCTACAGATATATTTTCATTCTTCAGATGTAACCTATATAAAGCATGTTCAAATTTATGGTCATTGCTTTTCCTGTAAAGAATATTATTGGCCTCTTTTCAAATGTCCACATTTTCCCAAGGAACGTCCAAATAGCTATTTATCAATGAACAACAAATATAACAATTATTTGACAGTATCAAGTACCTTTCAGCTGAGTATCTCAAAGCTCTTTCAACTGTTTATTAATCCTCACTATGCCCTTGGGAAGATATCTTTCACTAGTCTGTTTTATTGGCACAGCAACTGGGTCTCAGAGAAGTTGCATGCCTGGTTTCAAGTCTGAGAGTCCATCAGTCACAACCAAAATCACAGCCTAGATCTTCTGCCTCACCACTGCTCGGTGGAGCAGTGGGCTCTCTTGCTTGTTAAAACTTCTGCAAGACAAAATTTAAAGGAAGGCTGACATGGTTATTCTACCCAGGCATACTTTGCCAGCTCTCTTCCAAGAGAAAATGATACATGTACGTAAGTACACACATATATACCATGTAATCATTCAACCAAGCTTTCTAGGTTACATTTCTGCTCTACTGAGAGTGATTCTGGTTTTCCCAGATTGTCAGTCTCATGGTGGAGAAGGCGACAGGTAATGAGTGGGTCCCCCCACACCTCAGCCCTTGCTGCCTGAGCACAGACAGCCCGAAAGAGGGGCTCACTGCAAGAAAACATAATTGCTGCTGGTGGAGGGGTGAAACAACATACTGGAGAGAGGGTAATTCAAATATCAACAGTTCTATTGTGAATACAGGAATAGCTTTCAGATGGACCACGGACATTCACATCTTTGTCCAATTTCTGCCTCAATCTGGATGTGATAAGATGTCTGCAAATGCCAGTTCAGAATACAATTTAGCAGCTGCCCGGAGTGCCTTTAGTTTAAGTCAAACCCCATTTGAGCAAAAAATGTGTCTCCCGCTTCTTACAGAGCTGGAAGTTGTTGCTCGCACTGGTTGTATGTGCTTTTCTTCATGTGGCACTGTATACATTTCATGTGCAATACAAGTAATATTAATTGAAAAAGGCTGCGAGATCTTTTATTTATGCTTGCTACCACATGATTTTTTTTCAGCACTTTGCTGGGACAATTAGTCTTGTATTCCTGTAAGCTTATATCTCATTACAGAGGACCAGACTGTCCCTTTACAACACAGACACACATATTACCCCTTTAATTGGAACTGAAAGGCTGACACCACCAGCAGCCTCCGCACCTTCCAGATGGGCTCAATGGCCTTTGCGACGTGTGAGTGCGAGAACGCAGGGGTGGAGGTGATCCCTCTTCCCTCCCACTCTCCTACCCCAGAAATCAGTGGAGAAGTGAAGGTGCCTATTTCATGCTTTCAGCAAGCATTTGGCAGCGACCATGGCCATAGGAACATGAAAGGATGGAGGAGTTGGAGTCGTGACTAGACTCAGGCTTCTAGAAAAGCAGTGTAATGCAGAACAAGAAATATGGCAGTCATCGCTTAGCAGCTGAAGATGCTGGCACAGAGGTGAGATGGTACCTGTCCTCAGCTTGACATTGCCATCACACTGTTAGGCATGACTCTAAATCTGTCATTGGCCACTGACCCATGATCTCATGTATCCACTAACCTTGAAAAAGGATCAGCTATTGTCCAGGTCACATTGGAGCGACAGATGTGTTTACACTGTATCTAGACCCTCCAGTGAAAGGAGATAGGCACAGCCTTGCCAAGATATCTTTACCAAACAAATTGTGGGCAGTTGTACTGAGTTGCTCATCATTGCTGCAGAGTTTCTTCTATTCTGTCTGAATGTGGAAAACAATTCACTTCTTTTCTTTCCAAAACATGTATTATAGACCGGAAAACTGCATCGTACACCACATTTTTTTTCTCTGATAGAGAAAATAAACCAAATTCTTGTAACTTTTCTTCAGAAATTACGTTTTTAAAATCTGCTCTTACTATGTTTAACTTTATCCCCAGCATATCTGCACCCTCCTTGAAACCCAGACCACGTCACAATACTTTATTTGAGACCTCACAACTTCCATCTAAATTATCTACCACGTCTTATGTATGACTTTCTGCTTAACTTCTCCCAGAGGGATACTTGCAAAAACACCAGGCTGTTGACTGATAAGAAGCACAAGATTCACCCTAATCCCAGAGTTACCTTCTGCTGTATAACTGTGTTGCAGAATCATGGGGTTTTTTTGGATTTTGGACCCTGCAGCAATCTTGCAGGTATACCGATTTTCAGGTTCAAACGAGCTGTTTGTTTATGGGCCGGAGAAATATTATCTCCCCTTAAGAAATGTTCTTGAAAATTTTCCCATTCCCTGGAGACTCCCCCTTCTTTTCCTGCGTGGTTTCCCACAAGAGGGGAGCGATCTGGCCCATGAAATGGATGCTATTTTATGAATAGTTAGTTTCACGTGTTTACAATGTGTTAATGATAGTAAAGCATAGGAAGTCTTTAACCTAATGCTATTGCAGACTGAGCCACTGTATACACAGAGACTTTTTTTCTTCTTGCCACTGCTTTTTTAAAAACACAATTTTCCCTCTAACTCATTTCTACCTTAACTTCACCATCAATAAGAGCAAACTGCAGGCCTCTCCAAGAGACATGGACCATTTCCAAGCACAGAGACCCGTCTCTAGCAAAAGTAATTTCCAAGTCTTGCCACAGAATAGCTTCTCTTCCCAAAAGAGAGGTTATAACAATATCATATAACCTCATGTGACCACTGTTGGCTTTTTAATGATGACCACTGTTGTACACTGGAGACATGGAAAGTGTTGGTGGTGGCTCTCCTCCTTGATCTCCATGTCCTTGTTCCTCCCCACCTCTGTTTTACCACCAGAGATGACGGAACTAATGCCCTCGCACTCCCATGGTGTGATAATCTGATCTGAAAATCCTTGGTCTTGCCTCACAGACCTTTCTGGATACATTCCTCCTTAGCTTGACTTCACTTACTTCACCCTTCAGGATGTTATAACATTTGATCTTCCACAGTGTTATTTATTATGTGACAGTGCTGGCTTTGCTCCTTTGGCTGCACAGGATACACATTTTGCGTCCCAGGAGTCACCAGGGATCGTGTGAATGTCCCAGTAACAGAGAATGCAAGAAGTCCAAGATTTAAGTACGAAAATGAGGATTAAATTCTTAAGAGACTGTTTTATATTCAGAATCCTCCAGCTCACGTACCAGTGCTCCTGGCTGGAGTCTAGTAGTAAAAAGTTCTGGTGTTTTTTTCCACAGGAAAGATTCAGAATAATACTGTCTTTTTGGATATACACATGTAATTGAACAGTGCATGTTTCTGTGGTTTAGGTAGTCATGGGTGACATGATCTGTAATAATTAGCAAAGCCTTGTTGACCTATAGCGCTCTTAGCTGCAAAACAGAGTGTGCGAATTGCTCCTTGAGGAAAATTCACCCTTAAGGTAATTTCATTAACTTTATGCCCTTGAGATTTATACTAATATCTACCACTAACATCAAAGGGTTGGCTAATTAAAGTAGAGAATAAAAATTACCCTTTTCCATCTCTTAAAATTCCACCCAGGCCAGAAGGAAAATCCCCTACGGTTTTTATTGTCCCTTCCCATAAGGATAAACAACCTTCTCTGAGAGCTCTTGTCTTTACCCACTGTGACAGTTAAATGGACACTGCTGGGTTGAAAGTAATGCTCCCAATTCTGACTCTTATTTGCACTAGTATAAATCACTACTAGCTCCACTGCAGCAAAAGGAATTACAATGGTAAAAAAATCCATATAGGTGGGAAGAAAAACAGACCCTCATATTTACAGCAAATGAAACAGAACTATCTATATGTTATCTATAACCTGTCAAACCCCCAGAACTGTACTTGTTCTTAAAATCCAATTTACTTATCAGTCTTTATGGTGTTTATCTCAGTGTTTCCATAAACTTACAGAGTTTACATGCTTCAGTTACATTATGTTTTCACCAAATATGACAACAATATTTTCCACTAGGTCTATAGCATCATAACTATCACTTTTGTAAACAGTAATAGCAAGTAAGTTTTCTACTATGACATTAAGTATTCTGCTACTGTAAACAGTGGAATACCACTACATATTCCTGTCCCAAATAACATGTTGCTGACAAAACCTGAGGAGCTTACGTGAAATTTTGGAAAATCCATATCCAAATCTCAGTACCGTTTCTTTGCCAGATTTTCCTTTCATGGGAAAATACCTTTGCTTAAAATAATTATAAATCGCAACACTGCCTTTTGCAAAACTGGAAATATGAAAATGCCCCATGTAAAAGAAAATTCATGTAAAAAACTTGGTTTTGTCATAACGGAGATGTTGTTTTGAAAATTTCAGGATTAAATAATTCTTGGAAGCTCACTTTCCAAAGCTCCTCAGCCAAGGTTTCCACACTGCCCAGCCCCACCAGCACTAAAGAGGGTCAAGACCTGTGGAGGTTGGGGCAGCCCTACCAATATGAACCTTAGAAGAATAAGCAATTTCTGGTCCAACAACAACCTGTGAGTGGGTTGGCAGCAACACGGTAGACTTCCAGCAGAACCCTGTTTGTATTTCATCAAAACTTCATCAGACCAGACACATTCCTACGAAATACTTCTGTTTCCCCACGCTGGCGTTTTCCAACAAAAGAAGTGTTTGATCACTGGCTCCCAACCAACTCTATTCTATAGCGCTCTGTACAACTTGGTCCATAAACAGTAACAGGTTATTTCCAGCAGTTTACACCTGACTGGCACATACTCAGCTCTCTTTCACTATCCAAACTATTCCTCCAGGCACTTTTGTTTACACACATATCCTTCGGATAAGAGCATAATTTAGTCTCACTAAGAAAATATATCAGTGGTCACTGATCAATGTAATATACTTTAGAGACTAAACCAGATTAAAGTGAGTCTATTAATACCAGAAAATACCAATCAATATTTGAACTGTTTATCTATATATATGCTAAAAGTGCATTAGCAAAATAGCAGCTTATATACAAAGCAGGCCATTGTACCCACGTTGGTCCATTTTTCTTCAGTCTACAGCTGCGCACGTAGCCCCACTGGTTGTAAAATGCCAAAACACTGCTCCTGACAGATCACACCTGCTTCAAATAACACATCTCACCCCACACTAATCTACAGCTATAGGCTGGTTTTAATGATTTTAAAATGCTGGTATTAACTCTTAATGCTCAACTGGTTTTTATGGAAGCAGCAGAGTCCATTTTGCCTAGTTTTAATACAATCCCAATAAAACAGCTGGGAAATTGCAGTGCCAGGGAAAAGACATTCAAATCCACCATTTCCCCTATTGTAATAATAATCAGCTTGACAAAGTCAGATAGTAAAGCAGATTGTAGCACTTTGGGGCTTTTTATACATATATTTAATTATATTGTTAAGTTCCCCATTTGAAAGCAATTAAAAAAATACTTTCAGTTCAAGATTATAAAACTACCCACTTCTGATTTCAGCCTGACATTTTTATTGGTAATCTGAGTTATAACATGCTCAGGTTCATTCCTCATTGATTGGCTGCTGAGCTTTCTGCCAGAGTTTTATAGCTTTATGGGAAAGTACAGTATTTAAAACTCCTTTAAATTCATGGGCTACTCCTGCTTCTGAAAAAGCTTCTCTTGACTTCTCAAAAATGCATAACAAGCCCATGTTTACTTAAAAACATCTGCTTCATCCTTTTTGGTGTAGCATAAAAAGTGGGCTGATGTTTTCCATGCTTTCCCTTTACCCTTGTGTCAAACTCTGAGATGATTTGGGGAGGGCCAAACCTGGCTCCCTCTTTATCCCAACACAGCTAGTGGAGTTGTGTGGTGAAATGGGGTGAAAAATGGGCATCCCAGGGGAAGGGCTCACATACCACATATGCCATATAGCACAGTCCTGTAGGACTTTGACCTAGCTCTTAGCTACAAGCTGACAAGGAGAGGATGTGAGCAAACAGCGGGCAGGAGATCTCATTGCCTGGGCTTGTTGTTGGTTTCCCAGCTGAGAATAAAAGAGGCATAAAGACCACTGGAAAAATCATAGAAAACAGAAGGGTTCCTTTTGCAGGTCTTACAGAGAAAGTCAGATCAGATACTGCTAGTAAGTGCAAAGAGCTGCTCTTTACACCAGAGACAGAGACAAAATGGCTCAATATTCATTATACCTATTTTTCTGTGGCATTTCTGTTCTTCTATTATTTTGTTCTGAGCTATTTCTGAGTTACCATCCCTGGAAACATTCAAGATCAGGTTGGATGGAGCTCTGAGCAACTTGATTTAGTTGAGGAGCTCCCTGCTTATTGCAGGGGGGTTGTACTAGATGACCTTTAAAGGCCTCTTCCAACACAAGCTGTTCTATGATTCTACAGTTTTCCTTTATTCAGCATGTAGCCGGCTCCCCTTATATCACTGGAGGCAGGGGTTGGTGTGCGTGGAGGGGAAGGAGGATGCAGAGCTGCTGGCCCACCTCGCTGGGGACAGGAGACAGTGCCCAAAGGCTCTGTTGGCTATGGAGCAGCTCTGTTGGGAGCCACCAGCATGGGCCCAAGGACCTCCCTGTGTTGTGCCCTGTTCGTACAGGTCTCCTTCAGCATCTGCAGTCGTTCAGTTGAAGGGCTTGAAATTGGGATGGGTGAAGCTTTGGCCCAAGACAGTACAGCCATTCCTACTTAATACCAGAGGATGCCCAGATGATGCGACAGTCACGATATTCTCAGAAGAATGAATTGGGTACCATCTGCAGTGAGGCCATCTCAGTGTCAGGCACTTGGCTCTATTTCTGGTAAATGTATGAGTGGCTACAGATGATAGACACTGCTGCAGTTTGGTGAGTGGAGCAAGTGAGTTTTGTAGATGCTAAGCTGCTGTCAACAAATGAGGATTGTCACACCGGACTTTCAAAAGATGCTTTTGATGCTTGTTAGCCAGAGACTGCTACCTCCTACTGGCCCACATCGATGCAGGCTGAACCTCGGTGACGATTTTTATGCCACATAAATGCAAGTTTGCTTTTCCAGACCCCTTTCTAAGAAAGCAATGATTCGCAGCTAAGTCTCCCCCAAACTTAACACTGTACTTAGTGAAGAAACACAAGGTGTATGAAAGCATAACAGTAAGAAGCTGTTTATACCCTTTAATATTATAACTCAGCTTTCGTCATAAATCTCTCTCCTTGATTGCGCATACCTCCAGCATGAACTCATGCTCCTTTTGATTTTCCTCTTTATTACCCTTAGCCAACTGAGTGATGTGTGAGTTCCTGTCATGGTGCTGACTCTATTACAAAGTGCAAAGGTAATTTACATCACGGGGCTGGCAAGGCAACCAATAGCACCGTGCCTGGGAGGTGTGCAGCTCCAACAAGCCTCTCTCTTTTATAGATGATGGAAAGCAATATTTTTTTAAAAAACAAACTATAAATTTCTGTGCATGGTCAGAGGCAAGTCCTTGAGGTGGGAAAGCAGTTTTACACTCAGCCCACTAGATGCATCGTGAGGAGTCAGCATCTTCTTTCCAGTGAAAAGCCCCGAGAGCAGAGCCTGAGCTGCCCCCTCCCTGGCTGCATTCCTCTGGCTCATCGTGGGGGAATCAGAGAAGTGGGGGGAAACAAAATTCATATTTCTATGCTGAAGAGGTTCACGGTAAGCCAAGACTCCCTGGAGTCAGAGCTGCAGTTTTCACACAGCTCTATAACCTGAACTACTACTTGGAAATTTTCATTTAGTTTGGATATAAACAAACCTTCACTCTATCTGAGTTCAGGCAGGGGCAAAAGCTCTCCCAGGAGCACAGCCTGAGTGAATGGGGTCAGTCTTCAGAGGGTCTGGAGGAAGCAAATTCTTTCCAGGTGGCACTCAGCAGATACTCACAATGCCAATGGAAGCAACTAATTTCGGAGGCCAGTCACCCTACACTCTCTTTATAGTCATTAAGAAGAGATAGGCACCTCGAAAGGTGGTTTGCAGAATCCTAGTTAGGCTCTTGGTGTGATCTGTCCTTTGAAGAAAACTCGCCTTTCCCAGCAGCGTGTAAACGTTATTCCTATCTGAGATAAGAGCCCACAGTTACCCAGATGAACACACCCATCTGCCGCTCTGCGCAACTCGAGACTGGAGAATCCCCAGTCCCCCTGTGGCTGGGGACACTGGCACAGCATCGACCCCCTCCCAGACCCTCAGGCAAACAGGGATGGTAACGTGCACTCTGTTGTCTGTCAGTTTTGATTCAAAATACTGCAGGATACACTCCAATGCCCCAAATTTTAAAAGCACTAGAAATTATGTATTTTCTGGTGGAAAGGTCATTTTTAAAAGCACCCCTGCTACCCCGTCCCAGGTCCTCTTCTGACAAAACCTTCCTTCTGACCCTAAACTTTGCACTCAGATATATTTGTTCTTGCTGTCTTCACAAAAAGCAATGGAAGGAACGAAATTTCCTTGCCCTCAGGCACATCACACGCATTTCCGTCTGGCAGTCCTATTGTACCTTTTAAGAAGTTCAGCAATATGACAGACAACACTGACACGGGGGAGCCCTCGTGTCGCTTCTGCACCACATAGTGAAAAGGTTTTTCCTGCATCTTCCTCAGGTACCTCATGGGCTCAGGCTCCGATGGAAATGCTGAAATAATTGTTATTAAACATCCATGTGAACAGCTCTTTCTCTGGTGTTTGACAACATTTTAATATTAGAAATGTGTTTGGAAAAGATGATAAAGTTTGATAGACACAAAAATTGGGTCCACCTGATCAAAACTATTCAAAGCAATCAAAGTTCCTATTTCAATTATGTGGGAGTTAGAGGCCCAGGTAACTTTGGGAAATAGGCTTCAGCAGCCATCAAGCTCAAATTTTGATGTCCATTGAACTTCAGAGGAATTATTTGGTCAAATTGCGACAGTGGTGATGTATCTTTACTCATGGATGTGCTACACAGCATCACCAGCTGAGTTTCCTATTAGCTTGCATTATATACTCAAGACGATTCAATATAAAGTTTCCTCTACCGGCTTTCAGCGCACAGCTTAATTCAAGTCCTTTCATAAAGGGGCTTAGTTTAAGCCAGGGATATTAGGATTGTGGATCTTTCCATAAAAGTATAACTTTTCAACCCCTCCCTAAAAAGAAGTGGGAAAGAATTATGCTCAGCATAACCTTAAGAGAGCCTCAGCATTAACACAAAAGGAACCAGTGTAACTCTCTGTAAATAATCTCACACCAAACATTTCTGCAGCACTTGTTTTTGCAGCAGTAGCTTAATTCCAGAGCCGTATAAATCTACCTTGTTTGTAAAACTACTGTAGGGCAATACAACACAGGCCAAATCTTCGTTCCACTGACATCCACGAGACTGACAGCAGCAGAAGAAAGCAACACTCCCGTATGTTTATTATATCGTATTTTATATGGCTGTCATGCTCCACTAGCTTTCCACTGAGCTGAATTCTGACCTTCAGCTTAGTATGAATATGCAGGGCGAAGTGACTGTCCGTAGAGCGCTTTGTTTACCAGCCATCCCTGGGTGTTGCATTATCTCCCCCTGGGGCTTGTTCTACATCTGCTTTAAGGGTGTGTTTACACTGGAGTGAGTGTAGTGTGAGTAGACATTCCTGAGCAAGCGTTTTAGGGAATATCTGAGCACTGTTTGAAGCACAGCTGTGATAGCACAGACTTCAGCACACACTGGGCACCCCTGCATTTGCTTAGTTTTAGTGCTGGCCTGCCCGAGCCCAAAACTACTGGCCAGAACAATCTCCTCGGAGTCCAGGGAACTCGAAGACTTTGTAGGTGCATAAATTTTGTGTCCTCCTCGCCGTAACTCAAACATCCCTGTGTTTGTACACTGTTAAATCAATGAACTGTGACTGTGACTGTATCTGAGACTTAGAGATTCCATCATTTTTTCTGACCTTCTTATCCACGTTTAAGTAATCGTATACAGGAGGAGAGTACTTTCATGGAGGTGATAGAGTCTGCCTTTTCTCCTACAGCTGTCCTTAAGGCCCAGCCAGGCTTCCCAGATTGTTTGAATTCTTGTAGATGTTATTTGAAATTATGTTGGTTATTCTGAGAAAAGCGCACAGAAGGCACCATTGCAATCTAATTTGAGGACGCTGTCCCTCTAAAGACAGTTCTCTAAACAGAAGGTGTCAGGTGTATATTCAACCATTTGCATCACGTTTAACCAATGCAATCAGTGCTATCACGGTCCTCCAAACACAGTACTGAATTTGGACCTGAGACATCTGGGGTCTGACTCTTTGGATGGTGCTGAACGAGCTGGTTTACTTCTGAATATCTCAATTTCTTCATCAGCAAAATAGGAATAAACTGAATTTTCCCTGTAAGTCCTTTGAGATCCATTCATGAGTAAAGATATCCATAGAAGCAAAGTTCTATAAATTATTATATTAAGTATCTTTATATCCTTTTGGCAAGTCCACGTGTGTTCAAGAGCTGCTCTACTGGTGGACATTAAAATTGTTCTGCTTCAGGTGTTTGTATAGATTTTACAAATCTGAATATTCAGATTTTTTCAATGTTTGTATCTCTATTTTCCTTAAAATGTAAGATTTCTTATCTGAACATTCACTGTGCAACCCTTTGACTAACTATTTGAATTAGTGACAGTGAAGCTTGCCAGAGGACAATTCTGGCTATACCTTTAATACTTGTAATGACTTCTTTTTATGTATCATAACAGTTCCAAACAGTAAGCAGCATATTGCTATAACGGGCTATTGATTACACCTACAGTACAAAATAAAGCAATTCTCTATTACTTTTTTATTCATATAGATGTTCCTATAAACCAGATAGTTAAGTGATGTATTTGTTTTGGTTACAAGCCAAGCAGAAATATTTAAATCCTGCTTTTGGAAGCAAGAATTATCTAATCACTCACTAACTTTTATAATAAAACATTTATCATGGAACATTAATCCATTAGTAGTTATTTTCCATCCCATCCTTTCACTAGCACCTTGCTTTGAACAAGGTTGAGTTTGGCTGTGATTTTTCCTTTTATCATATATCATAGTTACATGATGGGACACACCAACATTAAATTCATGAAAAAACCCTTGCACTTTGCTTGAACTTGGCACCCAGATGTTCTGCTTGTGCTTCCACTGCTAACAAAATAGTGCATGTGTGAGTTCTGAAATTAGTCTTTCATCGTTATGTACCAGGGTTTCATGGCTGCAAGGAGGCATGTGGAAACAGCGAAGAGTAATTACCTGCTAAAGAAAAACTTGTGTTTAACTAGCTTTGTTTCTTCACAGCTTTAATTTGCATAGCACATCACCAAACTGCCACACTTAAGCTCTCTGGCATTAAAGGCAAAAATGAAACGCTTCAGGGGGATTTCTCCTTTGTTTTGTTTTGTTTTGCCAAATTAGAGATTAAAGGTAACCCCTGACTAAAATGTGCAGTCCCTGACTCTGCGATGCCACATCACCTATGGTGCCATGTGACTGATCAAAGGTTTGACTTGGTTGGGCTCTTGCTGGACCTGGGTTTACAAAGCCATCGCTCAAGCCAATGTCAGTTGAGGACCAAAGGGTGACGTGTCCTCTTACAGCACACAACTGATGAGAGAAAGGGGAGCACTCAGGGAACTTCATGGTCTCATTGCATTTTCTTCAGCTTCCTCTGAAAAGAGAAAAAGAAAAAAAAAAAGAAAAGGAAGCTGAGAAAAGCAGGAAAAGCCAGGAAGGAAGGTCCTCAAGGAACCAAAAGCTCCCACAGGACATTTGTGCAACCGGGAAGTCTCAGCTGATCTATGGTCCTTGCGTGCTGCTCTGCCCAGCAGCAGTTAGATGCCTTGGTAGGTATCTCTGGAGACATTGCAGCAGCTGGATCTCTCCTCCATTCCCCACTGTGTCCTGGGACTGGGAACAGGGGCTCAGGCTGAAAGACTAACTGGCTTGGGATCTCATCAGAACCCAAGGTTGTTCCCCTTCGCACATCTCAAACACTGCAAAACATTGATAGCATGTGCCTCAGAATGGGGTCCTGCAGCCTGGTCTCAAAGTAGGGTTGCTGCGTTTTTTTCCCATTTCTTTGAAGAAATTTCCCATTTCTGAGCCAAAAAAACACCCTTTTTGTAGCATGCATTGCAGTATGTATGAAACATCAGAGCCAAATCCTGCGAACTCTGAGTGCAACGCTTACTGCTGGAGTAGACCCCTTGCAATCCATAGGTGTAATAAATACTTTGTCAAGTTTGTGCAGGACAAGAGCCAAACTATTATTAATTGTAATGTTGGAAGACCCTAATTCACCCCAAGCTCTCTTTGCAGATTTAACTGAGGTGCCTGTGTCAAGCGCTGGCTTCAGGCATGCTGCAACTCGGGAAGATTAGTGACTTGAGACACTGCAGTGATTAGTGAGGCTAGGGTAAGTAAAATAAAATGCATGCAGAGACAAAAAAATAAAAAAGACCAGTAAAGCAAATGACTTCTGGGGAATAGAGAACTAAAGAAGAGATGATTTTGAAGACTATGCACTGTTTCAGTATTCAGATACATCTTTTCCCTGTTGGTTGTTAATAAACTGATGAGAGCATCGTGGTCCCCAGAAGAAAGGGCCTATCATCCCACGGGTGCTTTATGTAGCAGAAAGCAGCTGGATGCAGAGACAGGAGTAGCTCTTTACACATTTCAGACTTGATGCTTGATTAGAAGTCTCCCCTATGATTTTGGGAGGGAAGTACTTTCTGTCTTCTCCTGACTTAGACGAGCATTTTTCATCCTGAACCTGGACTTCTCATAGAGCTTCTTTGAACATTAGAAGAAATTTTGCGTGCAAAGAAAGACACAGTGCAGATTCAAAGCAAGCAAGCTAGTCTTCAAGCAAAAAAAAAAAAAAAAAAAACCTTAAAAAATCACTTTTAAAATGCTTTTTGCCATCCAAACATTTAAAAGAAGATCACAATATGTTCATTGTCGGAACATGAAAAACAGACTCCTTAGTTAAGCTACATTTTCTTTAGTTATTTGAGTAATTCCTTTCTACTAATTTATGTGGAGGTTTTATCTTTGCAAGATAGGCCACACATATGTAAAAGGCTATATTACTGTACTTTTAAAAATAGGCCTATCCTTTCAGATGACTTGTATTTTCAGTAGACTAATCTAATGTTTATATTTAAAGACACCCCTTCTTATTTTTCATGCATGTTTCACTTTTTTTATTAGAAAAAGCTCTTATGATGTTTTTAACATAGGCAATTCAAAGTTATATTAAAAAAAAAAAAATCCAGATTGAATATCCAGATATTGCAATTAATGGAAAAAGCTATTTTCTTTCTTCCCATTGGGAAAACATTAGCTGCATTCTCAGAAGCAAGTTATCAGCACAAGAATCTGAGGATTTCTTGTCATTGAAATGGTATTGCCTCATCCATTAAGCTCACTGAGCTGTCAGTGCAGGTGTGTTTAAGGGGTCTGATGGAATTCCCTCATCACCTACTGAGACAAAGTTTAGTTCAGCGCTTGTGTCAAATAGAGGATCATTGAGGCCATTCTAACTTTTGAAGCTGGGGACTGTTCCAATGGGCTGCTCCAGCAGCCAGAAGGAGGTAAGGAAGAATCACATCCATATCACCTTTCCTATTCTGGAATCAGATTTACTTGTATAAATAATAACATGTATAATGTTATTAATAATAACATTAGTATTTCTGTTATACTATATATAATATATATATTACTAGTATATATATATACTAGTAATATATATTACTAGTATAATAAATGAATAGAATAGAATAGAATAGAATACAATACAATACAACACAATACAATACGAAACAATAGAGTACAATGTAATAATAATTAAATCTATCATGTTGAAGATTTATGAAATCAGATACTGAACTTTCTACCATTTTCTGATATTAGAGGACTACTAACTATCCGGACAACCTCTTTTGATAGGATTGTCATACCTTCTTCTGATGAGCCTTCTGTCCCCCCTGCTTTGCTGCGGGATGTTACTGCAGGATACAACACTGTGCCTCATCCAGTACAGTCTTTTGCACAATTGTTTTTAGAGAGGTTTATAACATATCTACACACTGGAGAAATAGACAGTTGACCTCTACCAAGTGCAAAGGTGAGATTTGTGACCACTCAAGACAAGCCTCCTGCTGTCTGATGACAGAGAGACTTAATCTTCCAGGACACATGGCCATAATGGCAGGCCTCAGCATCCTCTGAATAACAATTCAAATACATGTATTTGAGTAGCCTTTTGCAATCATTAATTAAATACTTAAAGAAATCTTTACAGATGAGCAGATGTTTGTGAAAAAAACCACACCTTCTAACCGCATCCTCCTTATCACAGGGATGGATATGGCGTCAAGGCAACAACTGACAGTTAAGGTAGCTCTCAAGCTTCCAAGAATATTTTTGCTTCTGTGATTTCCCACCTACAGGAAAGGCAACTCCTTCAGTATTTATCCTTTATTAGACTACCTGATGTGACCACAATGACAGAGAACATTGCATACTTTTGACTGTATGTACATAAAGACATAATAGGAGTTCTTATATGGGGGGTTTTGCTAGCACTGGTAAAATACGAAAAAATCACTCCACATAGAAAAAAACTGCATGGAAAAAAAACAATCAAAATTGCCTAAGCAATACTATCACATAGTTAGATTCTTTGGCATAAGCTTAATGCATTAAAATGTCCTCAGTTCTCATACCATTCTGTGTCTTGATTGAGGAAGGAACTAAAAGACCAGACTTTTTCCATTGCTAAATTTTCCATTGTGAAATTTGATGTGTTCATGACTGCAGAACCTCTGTTAATCAATAAATCACTAGACAACTTTGATTAATTAACTAGTCAACAGCTCATAAGACAGTTCAGTCAGACCATCTGCATTTCCTTTTGTCCTCTGTGATTTTTCAGTGAAGTAAAATGTGGCTGTTTCTGTTCCCAGACTACTTGCTTTAAATGTTCTGTGGAAGAATTATGGATTATTTTTATTTGCACTTCAGTAGCAACTGACAGCCTCCTCTAAGATCCAGGCTCAATTTGTGCTAGGTTTTGCATGATTCCACTTTAATAGGCAAGGCTAGGGGGGAGAAAGAGATGCACAGTAATTCCAGGGATGCTTGCTCTACCCCCGCACAAGCCTGGAGGCAAAGCCAGCACCAGAGCGCGGATGTCTGGAGTTCTCACCCAGCGCCTAGTCAGCCACACTGCTTTCCTGCGAGAAAATACAGAACGCTCTGGTCTAAGCAAACAGCATTGTTTTCAAAGACAATTTGCCAGCATGAGCTTTCCTGTAAAAGGAACCATTTTATTAGCACCCTGTGTGGGATGTCATCCTCCAACGGGATGCCTCCCATGGAGCCATCTAACCTGCACTTAAATGTTAGGTGCTGCGTGCGGCTGTCCTTCCGAAGTCAGTGCCCCAGACCCTTCACAGGGGAAGATGGGGGTGGTGGAGGCCAGTAGGAAGCAACGCAGAGGCACATGTGGTAGAAGACAGCATGTTCCTCTCTGGAGAAAAACAAAATTTGCATCTGTCTTAGTCAACACAAAGTAATTATGACTGTGAATGTGGCTGGGTTGTAGATTCAGTCACGTCCGTGCCATTCTGATGTCTGTCACAGGAAATGGATCCCAGGTAAGGAGACACATATAAACTTAACCCGACTTTTCACCTTGATGTTCCTATTGAGCTACCTCTGATTTCAAATCTCTTCAAGGATATAGCAAGGAAATGCTAGACTTACTATTACTGACATACATTGTTTACTGTGCTGATCAGTCTCTTCAGTTACTTAATGTTTCTTGGTTTATTTCAGATTTAACGCTCTCTCTCGCCCAGCTGACATTCCCGATCTCCCCTCATCATGGGAGCATTCAAAACATTCCTCCAGCTCCCAAGCCCAGCAGAGGCCGCTGAGCCACTCTCGGCTGCCCATGCATGGAGCATTCATGGTCCCATCACCTTTGTACTTAAGACTGCACCATGTTCTGGTTTATTTGAGTATGTGAATTGCTGCCTCTGCTCTTATTTCCTTACAGTGGTTCCACTTCATCTGTAGCCCTCCCACTGTTTCCATCACTGTTGCTCATGATAAGCCCTGTCCTCCATTTCTGTAATTCTCCCTCAAAAATCCTTGCTGAAAACAGGATGAGAAAAATATGAAATGCTGAGATTGTGTACTAGGCAGAAATTCTAGTATGTCAGGCAGAGCTGTTGCTGATCTTTTCAATTCTGACACGAGCAGGCATGAGTTTTCCTATAATTTGCCAGAACATATGAGAAACAAGGTGGAGAGCAGGGTGTCTTCCCCCAGGGCACAATTAGTAACACAATTTGGTAGTCATTAGCCAGAGCACCATTTGAGACTTTGATTTCAAATACACAATAGCTCAGTTTCCGTCTGAAGCAGCCAACAAACAAGCAAACCAGAAAATATTACCCATCATGCTTTATCTTAATACTTTTTTTTTTTTTTTACTTGCCTCAGAAACAAAAAACAGAGGCCACAGAGCAATATATTGAAAAAGTTGAACCATACCAACCTTTGAAGAATCACATACAAAATACTATTTTAAATCAAAAAGTATGTGTGTTGCACTTTGGACCAGGTTGCCAGCTGATGTAAAACAGTTCAGGTCCTTTAATCATATGGGGCTATGCCAATTTACATCAGCTGAGGATCTGCCTAATAATAATATGTGAAGCAGGGCTTCACCACGTACTGTATGAATGTTGGAAAACATCCTGTACTTAAATGCATGCAGCTCTTTAACTCAGAGTATGAGACTGGCCACATTGTTTGACATAAGGGTTAGTTTTCAGATAGTGAAATTTCAGTTGCCAGGTGCCAGAGGCAATTTATCAGACACTCATAAAATAAAGATCAAAAAGCCCATCAGTCTCCCACTGCATCTGGGATCTAGGAAGGAACACTTACAGCCCCCTATCCTTTAAACAGCTCTCACTTAAAGAGCTCACTGTTTATAATAACAAGAAAAGGAGAAAGGGGTCAGGTCAAAACCAGCAGAACAGCAGGTGGTGTTATAAAGTTTTTTTCCGCAGTTAAAACTTTTGCGAAATAGTAGTCCAAATGTACTCATACAAGCCTGTTTCATATTTTTAATTTGTATTTTTAGATAATTTTTGGCTATTAGAATACAAGTCACAAATGACTTGACCTCTTTCTCTGCTGTTTACTCCAATATGTTACAAAAATAATTCTGAATGATTTCCTTTCATGCTTCCCTTTTGACTGAAAGCCCTTGTTACACACTACTGAACTCAGGTTTTAGATCCAGAACCAAAATTCCTCCAAAGTTCAAAGGGGTTTCTGAGCAGCATTCCCGTTCATAACCAGCTTAGCTGGAATGGTGCAAGATGAGAAGTTTGGATTCAGATCTGAACCGTACTATTATTTAATATTTAATGAACACTCGCGCAAAGTCTTTGCTGAAGTCAGAGATGTGAACCTTGCCTTCTGAAAAGTTTCAGTGTCAATACTCTGGTGTTGCCCTTGGGTCTCCTCGGTGGGAGGGGAGAAGCATCTCCCCGTGTTTGAGGAATGTGTCACATTCTGGTTTGAGTCCATCTTAAGAGACACCCTTCCTCAGAGTCAGAACCGCCAGTCCCCATCAGGTAAG
Organism: Charadrius vociferus; assembly: GCF_000708025.1. NCBI lineage: Eukaryota > Metazoa > Chordata > Aves > Charadriiformes > Charadriidae > Charadrius > Charadrius vociferus. The sequence continues at coordinate 5,037,676 of NW_009648369.1, forward strand.
AATTAGCCACACATGCTGAGAGTTGTCTTCAAAAACTCACATAAGAACACACATAAGAACATCCCTCACATGAGATAAAGGTAAGATATATCGCTATCCCAGAGGAATCAGTGAGTGTTCTATGAAAGTCTCATCTCTAGTCTGCAACTGACAGTGACAAGCTGATAAATTTGATCTAGTAATTAAAATATAGAATTACCACTGAGAACAGAAGGTCAGAGATCTCCCCCTGAGGTACTTAGCACCTCTATGAAGTATGGGTCATACACAGCTCCCAGAGACCTCAGCATTTCATGGCGTTGAACACACTGGAGCAGACAGAATGGAATTTGCATTGACTAATTCAAATCCCTTAATTTAGGTACCTGCCCAGGCTCTCTGTATAGTAAATGAAAAGAAGAAGGTATCTATATTAACATCCTCACTACAGTCCAACTCGGATATTCTGCATCATCCTCTAGAGGCTCTTGCCTCCACCAGTCAGCCTTGGGAGCGCTGCCCCCCGCCATGACACACCTAAATTAGATCCTTACTGCAGGCATTGTGGATGACCTCCCTGATACAAACGCCACCTTCCGCAGTGTGTGCTGTTTGCTCACACATCCTTCCAGAAGTGTTCTCTGACGCTGTTACCTCCACTGAGTCTAAGAGTTTCTTCACCACTGCATTGATTAATGGCCAATTGTTGGCAACAGAAATGCCTCCAAGTTCGCAAACACAGTGCTCATCATTTTTCAAAAATGTAAACGTTTGTCAACAGTTACTGCACAGAGGTATTAAAAATCCATGGGAAAGAAGTGCTGTGTCTTGGATGCAAAAGTAAAACCATTATTATTATTTGCTGGCAACCGCTATTTTTTTAATAGTGACCATAATATTGTTACTAGACATCAGCATCCACTGAGGCTAGTACCCCCTAATTTTCTGACTGCTATCAAGCTTCCTAAACACCTTGTTCCAGAAATCATTTTTCTACTCCAAAACATGAGTCAGGTCTCCCATCTGCTTTGGACATCCATTCAAAAAAGCTTACTTGGCCTTAATCCCAGTCACTGAATTCTGTGTGGTATCCAGTGTAGTGTATGCATTATTTTGAAATGCTGTAATATTGACTATGTTATCTTTGCTTTATAAATGTGATCCCATAGAGCTTTCCTTTGTATTTCCAGCATTCATTTCCCAGGCAGTTTTATAAAAATGTAATGAGGTGTTATTATTAAAGCCTATTAACTTATACAGGCTTGTTGCCTGATGAGAACTCAATTTTATTTTCCTTAAGCAGCAGGCCAGATTGCAATCAAGTAGTTTCTCCAGTGAGTATCCCAACAAATTCATCACCCTACTTCTTAGTCTGAGATAATGCCACAGTAGAGACCAAGCCAAAGCTTTCCTTTTTCAAAGTTCCAACAAAGACATATTTACTCTTTTCACACTAATTGGCTGTAGTAAGGTAATTTTTTCCTTCATTTCATTGTTTCTTCTCCTGTTTTTCAACTTACTCCCAGAAATAACACTGAGATATTTATGGATTGTGCTTAGCTCATGGGTTTTGCTTAAGACTTCTACATAACAGAATAATTTATTTAATTTATCTCTTTTAGCAGGACTAGCATCAGGCTTGTGCAGCATGTATAGGCATGAGACCACACAAAAGAGGAGGCTTTGCATTCCAGGTCACCATCTCCAGAGGCCAGAGCAGAGCAAGGGCTGCCAAATTGGTTAGATGGGCCCCAGCTCCGCCCTGCAGCTGTCAAAGCCCTCCCACACACTGACAAAACGAGATTTTCCCACCCTTCTCTGACCTCCAGAGATGTGCCGAGTATGGAAACCTGCCCAAAGCACCAAGGTGTTAGGTGTTTTTGCAAAAAAGGGCTGGAGGAGGAGAAAGACCTTGCAATGAAAGCACAAGGTTGTCTGGCTTCACTTCCTCGCCCTGTTGCACATTGGTTGGGTGACCTTGCATTTTACTCCCTCTATTTCTACTCTGTCTTGTCTTTGTGTTCCGTAAAGCATGAGAAGAGAACTCCTAACTGTGATTAGTGGAGAAGTATGGCAATCAAACCATGCTCTGGTCATCAGCATACTATGTAAAAATAGTGCAAAATTAAAAAAAAAAAAAAAAGAGGGGAGACTTTCAGTACAGACTAGCAAATGCAAACAGCAGATTTGTTATGAGCTAGTACGTTACATTTTGCAAATATTAATAATTCACCAGCTAGGATATGCGATTCTGTTCTTACTCACCAAAGATGATGTTTCAAACATATTGGGCTCCTGAGAAAATATTTTCAGCCTGAATCGCAAAGAACAGCATCTTCTGGCACTGTAAATGCCTTGTGAGTTTCCTTAATTGATATACTTGTGAATGTCCAAAATGTACAGATTTTTGGAAAGCTACTTTTATTGAACTGGAACTCATCCTAAATTTCTTTGGCACCCATCGAATGATATCTGAGGTGATTTAACAAGCATTTCAAAAATACCAGACCTAAGAGGAAAGTGCTACTTCAAGTCATCTCAGTTGATAGGACATTAATGGGATGGCTGAGCAACCCTTTCGTGACAACCCTTTCCGCCAAAGACCCAGTGAACCTAATGTAGGCATCTAGTCTGCAACATTATATTCCTAATGGGGCAGTCACTCTAAAGGAGGTTTCTAAATTTCCCACACAGTCAATAGGCAAAACTTAGTGCCTTTGAAGATGCTTATTGAGAGACTCAAGCTCCCTAATTTTAGGCACAACAGAATGGCAGATGGGACCCCCTCTAGAGCAGGGGCAGGTCACCAAGGCAGGTGAGACCCACCATACCAAATGAAAGCTGACCTAGTTTTATGAAAGGCTTTCCTGTGATACCAAAGAGTACCACTTCACGTATGAGTCTCTCATATCTATTTTTTTAACTTAGCTTTACCCATGCATCTCCTTAAACCAGCTGTGAAGCCAATTCTGAACAGAGCAGCAAAACCTACAGAGTATCAAATTTAGATCTCTATCTATGATTTTCCTGAGTGCTAAGTCCAGAAGAGACCCTCATGATCACCTGATCTGTTGTGTAACACACTAGCTACACTTTCTCTCATAATATATTTTATGGTAATACAGTAGATTTTTAAGCAAATAATTTTTAGTTAAATACTTTAAAACTCTATGTTTCCTCAGCTAAGTTGCTCCAAACTTTCAATAATTATAGCGCAGATCCAGTTTCGCATCTCATTAACTTGAAGGAGTATGATTTAAAACAGAACTTGTGAGTTTACCACTTCTATGCACATTGGTGTGCAGCTAGATAGCAAAATATATGCCTACATATAAAAACTGACATATCTATTTCTAATGTGAACCCTGTCATTAAATTGAGTCAATTATTCCCTTTGGCTATTCAAAATTCTACCAATTCCTCCCAGTACAAGCCAGGTTCAGATCTTGGCTGGTTCTTTCCACTGGCTCTGTGATTTTCTCATCTCTAGCTTTTCCACTCATTAAAGTCATAGCTAAATTCTCCTTTCCCTCCTGTCCCTCTCTGCCCCCAAATCCCTTCACCAGCATGTCTGACATGTCTTATCGTGTCAGAAGCAAGCTCCCTACTCACGTTGTCGACCAAAGCTCTGGAATACAGTTCCCACCTACCTCTGAAGCCTTCCCTCTGCCCATTCCCACGGTCTCTCTCCAAGCACCTCCCAACCCTTTAGCCTATCTGCTCCAGTTGGCTCTTTTCCTGCTCCCTGTGGTCCTCAGGAGCTGCCAGCTGGCCTGCTCTCTCCTCTTCCTCAGAAAATTAGATACCGTTGCTGTCCCCACTACCTAATGCGGAGTCAGGTTCATGTAACCCCATCTCAGCAGGAGAGCTCTAAACTCATCTTTTTTTCTCTTGCCTCGCTGTTGACACTGTTTCTGGGGCCAGACTCTGGCAAAAAGAAATCAAAAAAGTTGTGCATGGTTCTGATAAAAGGCATAATGAACTGGCTCATGGACATGAGCTGCTGGATGGGCTCTAAGTTCCTTGATGCTTTTGTGAACACTTCACCAAACACTGATTTGCCTGTAGCTCCAGGTCTTCAGCCTCTTGCTTGGGAGGCAGAAGCATCTTAGTTCTACACAAAGCCAGTGAAAAAAAAAAAAAAATCCAGAGCTGTCATAAAAAAATGGGAAGAATTTTCTGAAAATATCACCAGAAAAATAGTTAATTTACAAAAAAAAAAAGCTGCCTTTCTACCTCCGTAGTACTTGAAAGTCAAAATTGGCCAAGCAGTTTGGTTGTAATGTCTTAAGTAGCCATTGATTTTTTGTTTCAGAGTGTTAATATCTAGTTTACAAATTGCCAAGTGTTGAGCTTCTAATGATATGGTTATTTAATGTTTTTAGACAAAGGGAATTACTTTTCTCATATGTTATGAGAACTAATCATCATGGGAACAAAAGGAAAAGTTGGCTACTGAACTAGAGGAACTAACAGATCCATTACTTTCCTGGAAATGTTTCCTTTTAGTTGGCTAATGTGCATTATGAGCTAATGATAATGCTGCACATGCCTATATGGAAGGGATGACCTCTTTCTGTCTATTCTCTGAGCAGACAGATAAAATCTATCTCCATTTCAGACACCACACAGCACATTAGTATGTTTTAGCATATATTTACACTAGAACTGGGTGCTAGGACAGCTCTGTAGTTTCCAAATTGCAGATGGTTCATGTCTAGGCCATTCAGTGTACAGCCCGCACCCATTTATACGAACATACCCACACGTAAAAAGCTCTGTTCTTTGAAGATCTTTCTCATCCTTTTTGATTATCTACACAGGAAAGTTGTCCTCTTAGAAGAATTATTTTCAAGCCTTCTTCTGGGGGTGAACTTCATTTCATTTGGCAGATGTAAATGAAAAGCAATTTAACATCCAGTTACCCCTGTGCCTTTCTCCCCGATGCTGTTCAGAACCTGTGTTGCATTTATTTCTTCTGTTCTGTCAGAGGCAGCTCATTCTTACTTGTACTAACATCATCTTATTTTTGACCCCCATGATATGTTGGAGGGTTCAAAGAACTCAGTTCAGTCTTTTTTTGTTCCCAATCCATGGGGAAAATTTATCTCATTTTAGAAGTGGTTCCTCTCCCTTTCACTCCATCCCTCCACAAGCACAAACTGAGGAGAGAAATATCTGGTAACAAGTCAGGGCAGGATGAGAAGTTTACTGTATGAATATTACCGTGTCCTCCAAGGCTTAAATGGCACTATGTGTCCTGCAAAGGAAATTATTCCAGGCCCACAAGACTTTTGACACACTACACCTCCTAGTTTGAAGCATCACTGTGATGCATTCAGGATAAAGGGAGTCTTTAAAAAAAAAAACATACCTATGTTCTTTCTCTCTCATTACCAAATCACACAAATATGCTGTGATGCAGATCCTGCTGATTGTTAAAACTTTGCTTTGTCCTTCAGGCTCCTAATCATCTTCTCGGGCAAGATCTATGGGCTCTGAGACTGAAGCGGCACCATAGCTTTTGTAAATAGATTTTTGGGAAGTTGTTATGCAGAAGGACAGTTAAACACGGGCTCCTGAATTCCCCTGTGTGTGTGTGAGGGCTGCACTTGCCTTTGTGTGCCAGCAAATATCTGAGATGAAGCATGGGACAGTTAGGTTTTTTGTTATGCCAAATTCTGTATAGAAACAAGAGATTAGGTTAAGGTACTATGTGAAACGCTGCAGGCTTTACTTTCTGGTTTGGTCCCTGATTTAAAGCACTTGTGAGTCATTTTTTTCTGGAAAACACAGAGGGAAATTTTTATTCTGCTTGTTGATTGACCACCTCTGGCCCAGGACAGCAAATGAAATACAGTTACTCTTGGATTGTACCCAGTTTCACCATCACTGATTGATCTTCCACTGAGAAATCAGCACAAAAGGCTTGTCGTCTGCTACTGCTTGGCAGAGAGGAGATAGCGGTGTCAGGATGGGACCGTTATGTCAGGAAGGCAAAAATAGACTTCTGAGAGCAACTCAGATTTAATGTTAGTTTTGTAATCCACCCGTGGTGTTACGTCCTTTATAGTTGGGAACGCTTCATTAAATACCATGCATTGTTTAAAAAGCAGCTTGCCAACTTTTTTTTCCCTTTTCTTTTAAGTTTAGAGCCAGCAAAGTAACCGCTTTCTAGACAACACAGATAGTTTAACTTCAGCAAATGTACTAATGCTGATAGTGTCAAAGAAGAAACACGTCTCTGACAAGGACTGAGCAGAGGCTGCACAGCAGATAAGGAAATTATTTTTTTAAAATGAAGCCAGAGGAAAATGGAATAAAGATAAAAGAGTAATCAAACACTTTATAGTCAGGGTTTTTTTCCAAGTGACAGAAATCCACTGGATTAATACAAAATCACCAGGACTGCCCTGCTAAGGAACAAAGTTATCTTGAGACTTCTTTATCAAATGAAACATTTTAAGAATCTGTTTTAATTAAAAGCATTACTTCTATCTTTTACCAAACGCAATCTTCTATTTGGCACAGCTTTAATAACGAATGGCAGGTATTTAAACAAATGGGATTTTAGCTGTGGAAGAGGGACGATATCTATCCATTTGGTTTGTTTAGAGTCCATTCACACCTTGACGGATGTCTATAGGTCTTGCACAGATGTAGCGAGGGAGCTGCCTGTTTTGTTTTGTGTTGTTTGTTCTCTCCTACATAGCAGTGGCTTGATATCGTATCGCACCAGCAGAAACCTGCCTGCACAATGCCACTCTCTCCCCCTTCTGGTAGGTAGAGCAAGGCTGGATGCAGCCCCAGCAGTGATGAACAGCTGCAGAATTGTCCCTTCTCATACGAGGCAAATCACATGTGCTGCATTAATGAGGATTTAGTTCCTTTTAATTCTTCCTTCATCTTGTCCCCCACCTTCTTTCCCCTCACTGGCAGGTTTGCCCCAGCCAGGAACACCTAGGTGGTCCCAGGTCTCTCACCACCTTTGCACTGTGGAAGCAAAACTGTCCTGCGGTCCTCTACTGCAGAAAGATAGAGGTTTAGCTGTGCCAATCAAAACGTACATCCGCATTTAAAGTAGCTACCTAGTCACTTCAGTAGTTAAACTTCAAGTACAATTTTGGAGAAAAGCGTGGGAATTGAGATTTACTAGATGTGCCCCAAAGGAGAATTTGTCTGGTTTTAGATTGTGAAATACTCCAGCTTCTGGTATTGTTGTTCCTTTTTATTTCACAGAGTAAACACATATTGCTACTCTGATGTGCCTGGTCCTTCAAATGTTAACACACATGAGTAAACTTTTATGGTTACACAGATCAAAGGGTTGCACAAAATTAAGAACATGCATTAAGTGTTTGCAAAATCAGGAATGTAATCTACTGTGCCCAAAATAAAAATTCAGAGAACTTATAGAAAACTTTGTAGAGATTTCCTTCATCCTGTATTCAAATGAATGCCTTAGAATGGCCTGAAACTGAACGTGAAACCTTTGAGTTTCATTCTGTTTCGTGACATTTCTGTCTAAGACAAAGAATAAAAAACTCGTGGAAAATGAAATTTTGGTCCTGGGTCCGCAAAGGGAATGTCTGTGCTTAACTTTATGAACAAAACCTTTGACGTCTGTGGGTTTACTCTATAATGGTTTGTCACACACTGGATCTGTGACTTGCTTATGGCTCAGCTTACTTAAATGTACTTTTTTTGCAGAGTACTAAAAGCAGTCATTGGTCTTATATGTGTAAGTTACCTTTCATTCAAAGGGATTTTTTAAATACCTGGATTTTGTTAAGCAATTCATAATATAACAGTTCTCCCTTGCAGTTGAAAAACATTGTTTCTCCAACACTAGCTGCTGTACTTCACATGCATGTAATATTGCTATCAGCTGCCTTTTGACTTAAAAATGTTTGATTTCTCTCTCTCTCTCCTACTTAGCAAGATTAAAGGCTTAAATGTTCTGTTATACCATACCATACCATATGTTAAGACGAAAGACTAGTTTTGGCTGCCGACAACATTCCAAGCCCTATTTAAATAATATTAGCTAAAAGCTCAACTTGTATAAATGCTTAAATCTGCAGATGTAAAGCTTTGACTAACAAAGTCCTTTAAGGACCAAAATCTGCAATTTACTGCTTTTGAAAGGTCTGCCATGCTCCAGGGAGATGTACTGTTTCTTGGTGGAGTCCTGGCAGGGCTTAGCGATGTATTCACAGGATCCGTTCACACCCACTGAATTTCACTTAGGAAGAGATCTACGCAACTCCCCTAACCACATCATTCTGATGATTGAAAAGCTCTCAATTAAAGCCAATTTCTGCTTTTCACTTGCTTAGTTTATAGACAACTACAAGCAAATGCTCCCATTCTTTCTGTATTTTGTTTCTCTCACTATTAAACGGGGCCTTCATGAAGGTTTTCTGTCTGCTAGGTGAGCTATCACGCTATGCAAGCGCGTGGGTCAGAGAGGAGCAGAACTGCCAACATAACCATTCTGTCATGAGCTGGAAGGTCAACTTAGACAAAGCAGCCCTGTAACAAGAGGAGATATTCTCTGTGTAAGATGCTAAGGGCAGATGATCACATCCTCATCAACTGGGAGATTTCAGGACCTTTTTACAGTGTGTTTTCAGGCAGCCGCTGGGATTAAGGTTATAGGCATTAAATTAAGGGCTTATGGCTCTCTTCTGGGAGTAAATTAGGTAAATTTCCATTCTTACAGAGCTTGGGGTGTGTGGGCTGCCACAGCAGGCGAAGAGTATCCACTGCTCTGGGCTCAGACAGTGGCTGTGTTTCAATCTCATGCTTCAGCTTGTTGCCTGAAGAAACCAGAAAAATGTTTTTTCCATCCCGATGAACAACTTCAAGAGCTCTTCTGTTTATTTGCTCGATTTCTGTTTAGCTAGTGGGATGTTATTTTGGGTTGTTTGGTTTGGTGCATTTCTCCTCCCTCTGTGACATCACACATTGGCTGCTGCTGGAGATGTGGCAGCCTTAGGACAGAACAGCACTCTGAGAGGGTACAGAGGATTCCCTCGGCCAGCTGGCTCTTCTGCATGAACAGCACTGCGCTCAAAAACTCAGAGATTAGACTGAATGATACAATCTCACTAGCATTAAGGCTTGTGAGATATATACATAAATTCATATATATGTTGGTATTGTAAATTATAAATATAATGCATTAAACTATGATCTTTAATAATTATTATTTTAAAACAAGAAAGACAAATATACAACCTATGAACTTCACAGCACATCCTTTTTCTTTTTTTTTTTGTCCAGTGAAGTTGTTAGGCTTATTTAAGTACTCCTCTTTCCATACACACTTGTCATTCCTTCCATACCTTAACTAGATGCTGTATCTGCCATGCTGGACGACTGATCCTCATCTAGCTCATGTGCATGTAAGTTACCGTCATTAGTTATGGGTGAGTCCATGTCAACAGTCACAGAAAGCCCATTAATTACTCTGAAATTGCTTCAGTCTTTCACTAGAAGTCATCTAAAGCTCCACTTTGGACCATAAACACATCCTTATGGATTTTTCTCTTAAAACTTGTATCTTGCTTACAATGAAGTAAGCAGCAGCCAATTGAGTTTTAATGTGGCACCTTAAATATATGTGTTCTACTATGCCTTGTAAGCATGAAGCACACTGGCTGATGATCTACATCAGACCATACATATGGCAAGCATCAAGAAGCTATTAAACCTGCTGCCTTGAAGGAAACACCACCAGCAAACTCTGATTGTATTAGGTGTTACATACAAATACTTATTTCCATTTTGATACAGGAATTGGACAGTATATTGACTCTCTTCTCAAATCTGGATTTCTTGGCCTTCCAGCCCAGCCACATGTGGTAGGTCACCCTTTAGATCCCAGCTGTCTGGGCCAGTCTATTTGTATACTTCATTGGATAGCCAGAAAGCTACTACCAGGCATTTCATCAGGCTACCTGAGATGGTTCCCAGGAAGATGAGAGATGTGCTGATCAAAGAAAACACATGTTTCTGGTCATTCTTGAGAATCTTCTTTACAGTTAGACATACCCACAAATTCTGGTTTCTTAGGGAAAAAATCACTAGGGGCTACTGCAGACAAAGAGAGATACAATCATGGAATCATAGAAAGGTTTAGGTTGGAAGGGACCTTAAAGATCCCCTAGTTCCAAGCCCCCTGCCATGGGCAGGGACATCTACCACTAGACCAGGTTGCTCAAAGTCCCATCCAACCTGGCCTTGAACACTTCCAGGGATGGGGCCTCCTCAACTTCACTGGGCAATTTGTTCTAGCGCCTCACCACCTTCATACTGAATTTTTTTTCCTAATATCTATTCTAAGTCTCTCCTCTTCTAGTTTGAAGCCATTACCCTTCATCCTATCACTACATGCCCTTGTAAAAAGTCCTTCTCCTGCCTTCTTGTAGCTCCCGTTCAGATACTGGAAGGCCATGATAAGGTCTATCCAGAGCCTTCTCTTCTCCAGGCTGAACACCACCAACAATCATGCCTTACACTACACATTAGCATCATACTATACATTGAACAATTCTACCCAGTCAGACTGTGTTTGAAATTTCTATGCGTAGTACTTTCAAGCTTTCTTACAAGTACCGAAACAGATATAGGGACCTACTGTATTATTACTTTTTTAATTAGTTGGACATGGTGGGTTTTGAGAGATCTGCAAGAAGACCAATGCTTTGCTTCCCATTTAAATTAATGATTTTAAAGGACTATATTTGTGCTCAGCCCTGTGCATTAACTACTCATTATTGGATATGTTGTCAATTACTTACTTGCTTTTCTGGATTTTCCACAAATTCTTCATACCTGGCCCTCTAAATCATGTCGCACTTGGTTTGGTAATTAATATTTTTCTTTGCTTAAAAAAAAACAGAAGACATCTACAGTCATGTGATGGTGACCATGCTTGAATACCACTGCCAAGTGAAAAAATACTGCTGGGATCTCAAAAGGTCTCTCATATTTCAAACATCTAGGTGTATTACATTCCCAAAAGGACTATAAATTGAATGGGATAAAAAAAAACATCTACTGATTCAGCTAGGCATGATGTGCACAACAGAGGCTGACCAGAACAAGCTCAGCATTACTGTAGCAGCAGATGGTGTTGCCAGAGGAGAAAAGCTGGAAAGGGAAACAAAGCTTATCAGTACCATTTCTCATGGAAAATTTTTATGTGCTTCCTTCAATAGCCCAAATGTGCACGCTCTATGGAGCCTCAGAAGGACATTGTTACACTGATGCTCTCTTTGAAGGGTCCAAACGGGGCTTGCTTCCTTTCTGTCTAGGGAGAAGTTTCACCCCAAGGAAACAAGCACCAAAGGCATAGAGGGCTTTTTATGCTGAGTTCTTTCTTTACATATGGCAAAGATATAAGTTTATTTAACAATGGTCTATTATGAAATGCCAAAGTCATAGGATTATCTTAGGCTGGGCTGCTAGGGTATGCTCTGCTGATCTACATCAGTACCATGCTAATTTGCTGCCAATTTTAGTGGTGCTTTGGACTCTGATAGCCAGACACAGTATGGGGGATAGAAAAACAAATGAAGAAAAAGGACAGGATATTTTTAAGGGAGCAAAAGGCAATCAATAGCAAAACAGATATTTCTGGTGATAAAAAAAGTCTTTGGAAACCAGCCATTCTTACTCTAATGTATGTGTAAGAAGGAGAACTTCGGAGTGGTTCCATTTCATCTATATACCTCCCACTGTTTTCATCACTGTAGCTCGTGATAAGCCCTTTCCTCCACTTCTGTCAGTCTTCCTCACAAACCCTTATGATCTTTCCTCCTTTTATGGTTTTATGCTTTTAAATTGCTCTAAGACTGCCGGTAAAAGAGAATGCCTAAATATATAACAGATACACCCATTTACCTTGGGATGAATGTTTTATCGGTTTGGATGTCATCATATTCCTCACAATCACATGTTCCTCCCTCCAACACATATGGCAAGCAGCTGTATTATATGGGCACTACTCTTACTTACAATTTAAACCTGGGAGACTCAGAAGTTCAAAATTAAAACAACAAAATAAAAACTCTGACCTCTTATTAGAGAGCACTACTTTGGATCAATGCAAAAGCAAAGAAGTTCAATGAGAAAACAGAAATTAAGCAAGGAATAGTATTTCCCCTGTCTTCAGAAGATGCTATTCCAAAGCAGAAAGGGCATCAGTAGCCCCAGATCTGTGTCCAAAGGTACTCAAGAAATGGCCCAAGTTTCTCATCACATCTTCGCCAATTTCTGTTGAAGGAAGAGAAGTGAATATTTGCATCTGGCATGGACAGCCACCAGAGTGCTCTAAAAATAGCATCCAGCGTCTAAGTAGCACTTTTCATTCAGATATCATAAAGCCTTTACAGGGATGGATAAGATATATTATCCCCATTTTACATGACAGAAAAATCAAGATGCTATTGAGTTAATTCACCCGCCCAGAGATAACCCTTAATTTCACCTAAGGGACAGGATCAGATTTACGGCAATCCAAGAAGCTAAATCCTGTTCTTTCATTTACTCATTCTCTCACATGTCCCCGCTGCGGCACATTTCACGGTACGTGATGAGGGAGAGGCCATAGGACGGTCCAGGACACCCTTCTGCCATTCACATCGCAGCTGTGTCTGACCCTGTGGGCTAATAACGCCCCACGAGCAGGGGCATTAGTGAATAAATGCAGGACTGCTGAACACTTAGCCTGCAGGAAAGCTTCAGATCACAAAGTCAGAGGTTCACCTGAACTTTCCCTTTTAAAGACCGTGAGTAGAGATTGCCAGGGCTGCAGATCTTGCGGAGACTGAAACAAAGCCTTTACCTACTGCAAACTCTTGGCACAAATTACTCAATACAGCAGGAAATCCTACCATGCAGCAATGCACAGCAGCGTAGCGCCTGATTGCAAAGACCTTGCCTCCCACTCACATGGCCACGAGGATAGAAACCTTTCAGCATGACTGCACAGCCCATAGCAATCAGCCAGTGCTATATTTAGACTGGGAAGCCTTCTTTCACTCATTCTTCACTGAGATGCTGGAAATTGCTTTGCATACGAACCCCAGAATTAGGTCCTTGACTTCATTTGCTCCATTAACATACTGCTTGCTTTCTCCTTCCCTCGTAACGGCCTGACTTTTGTCAGACACAACATAAAATTTGTTCTCTAGTTGAAATGGCAGTGTGGTGGGTGGGTATTTTATTGGTACATCTATCCATTCATGCTGGAGCATTAATGATACATTCACATTTACTGCCAGGTTTCTTTCTTACCTTCTTTTTAAGTGTTAAACATTTGCCAGTTCCAAGATACAATATTTTCTGTTTGCAGCAATGCCCTATCTGTGGAAATGCAACCTTCATTTATTTTTTTCTCACTGAAAATAAAAATAATTTATGCCTTTTCCTTGTTTTGTTTCAATTAAAAGGAAAAAAAAAAAAAAAAGAAGGAGAAGATATCATAGAATCACAGAATGGTTTAGGTTGGAAGGGACCTTGAAGATCATCGAGTTCCAACCCCCCTGCCATAGACAGGGACACCTCCACCTAGATCAGGTTGCCCAAGGCCACGTCCAGCCTGGCCTTGAACACCTCCAGGGATGGGGCCTCAACAACCTCTCTGGGCAACCTGTGCCAGTGCCTTACAACCCTCAAAGCGAAAAACTTATGCTAATGTTTAATCTAAACCTGCCCTCTTCCAGTTTTTAGCCATTCCCCCTCGTCCTATCACTACATGCCCTAGTAAAAAGTCCTTCCCCAGCTCTCCTGTAGGCCCCTTTTGGTGCTGGAAGTCCACAATAAGATCTCCCCGGAGCCTTCTCTTCTCCAGGCTGAACAGACCCAACTCTCTCAACCTTTCCTCATAGGAAAGATGCTTTACCCCTCCGATCATCCTCATGGCTCTCCTCTGGACACGCTCCAGCAGGTCCTTGTCCTTCTTATGTTGGGGACTCCAGAGCTGGATACAGTACTCCAGGTGGGGTCTCACAAGAGTGGAGTAGAGGAGGAGAATCACCTCTTTTGACCTGCTGGCCACACTTCTTTTGATATTGAAGACTAGTAAGCATCAGGCAGAATCAGTCATGACCATCACTTTTCAGCATAACCCCAGGAACAGATTTCATCTGAATATTTTCTCTCTTCCCAAAGCTTTCCTGCTACCATTTCCAATGGGACTGTTCATTGCAGTCTACAGCAATCGTTATTAAGAAAATAACACATGCTATTCCAGCTCACAGTACCACAGGATATGTTGTAGCTGAGCCACTTGCTCTGCTGCTCACATCAGTGCTGTTTATCATTTAATATTATTTGTCTTGCTACAGCAGCAGTAATTACCCGGTGTCAAAAGCTCTTTGGAGATAGCTTAAATAGACCTTCATTTATGAGTTTGGTTTGGCAGGTTTTATCCCTGACAATGGAAATGATGATTTCACACATGTAACCTCCGTAATACAACAGATCATCTTCCTGGTAGGGCTGAGATGAAGAGATGTCAGGTGGTGGAGGCCAGAATCTCTTCTTCTCCATATCAGTAACCAGGAGATCATCCCAGAACATGGCATGAGGCTTTTTTGGTGAATGCCAGCATAGGAAAGGGAATCAAAATCCGAAACAGTTGTGAACCAGTAGGATATCCAGCAGAAGTGTTCAAATTGGGAAGGGGCCAGGACATGGAGACTAACAAGATAAATGTGCAGAATATGCTTGCTTTATTGCTAACTCATCTCTGTATTTCCCTTTCTCCTCTGCACGTTTATTGCTGTTTGATGGTGTTTTCCAATAGCACTGTAACTTTTCAATGTACAGGCCAATGGGCCATAGTGTACAAATAAGACATCGGTGAAGCCTGGTTTTTGAATACTTCCAGATTTCTGGGCGTATCCTTCCATTGTTCAGCTTAATAAGAACGTAATACTGGGATGACAGAACGGAGCAGGGGCTGGGAGATGCCGAAGGGAAGTGTAGCCACCCAGTGGTCATTCAGTGCGAAGTTACCCAGCAAGTGCTCCGGGGAGCCCAAAGGGTTTTTATTGTGGCTGTTCCTTAAAGCTGTGAGAGACCTCGTTTGCAGAAATAATGCAGGACGCAAAATCACTTTGCACTTTAGTGACTATATTTTGCTTCGATGAGATGCAAGACTTCAAAACTTTAACATAATTCATCCTATTTGTCAATTTACTGTGAGCAGGAAAATTACTATGCAAGAGAAATAGATAATATTCCTACGATGTTAATTGAAATTCGCATTCTAGCAGTATCAAAAAGCCCCAGCTGAGATCAAAGCCTGATGATCAGAGATGATATTGTGATTTCTAATGAATGGCATATTTGTCCTCAAAGATTTTAAAATCAGACTGGCAAGAAACAAAAAAATCAGAAGTACCACTAGTCCTCTAAACTAACAGAGATACCTACCCACAAAGAGTTTATGTGACTTCTAAGGTTACCCCAGGAAGCCGTGGCTAATTGATGAGGTGAATCTCTGTGTCTTGTGTTTTAATCTAGTGTCATTGTCACATAGCTTTATTTCCTACGCTGTACTGATAAGCTCATTGATTTAAATTCACACTGCCTTTCATTTTCCAAGTGGCTACTAGAGAAATCACAGGACTTTGAAAAACTGACAAAAAATCATATTAGAAACTCAGCTATTGTGAAACAACTGTTTTCTGGTCTCAGAAATAGGATGGCTAGACCTCAGGACTTTTTTCTTAGGTGCAACACACAAGCTTTGTGTTTTGGGTCCCAGATGTCTTTGAGCACAGAACTGTTCATAAAGAATATGGTATCAACTATGTATTTCACAGATATGTCATAAGTGATTTTTGTAAAGTGCTTTCAGATGATTACAAAAGAGAGATCATAAAAGACCAGAGAATTAAGATTATATTAGGACATTTGACCTCAAAGGGCCATGATTGATAAAACTGTGCATTCTGATAAAGAAAGTCCATTTTTTATTAGGAATGGGCTGATAGTGTCCAGAGCTAGGTTAGGGTTGTAACTTAGGTTTGAGGGCAAATTGGACAAATGCTCAGACATATTAATAGTAATATCCTGAGGCTGATTTCATGAAATTCAGGAATGTCTGAAACAGAGAATAGGCCCCTTCCAGTATTGGATCCATCTGCTGTTTTGATGTTAAACATAGATATACAAAATAAAGTACAGAGAGGTAGGATTCAAAATCCTATTCAGGTCATCTTTACTTTTCATCTTTAATTAAAAAAACAATTCCATTTAACTGGAGGTTGCATGCTGTGCAGTGGTTCCAACAAATCCTGGAACCTTAATAGAATCTCAGTAGTGAGCAATGAGTATGTATGTTAAGTGTTGGCCTGTCTGGGGTGAAGTCATCAGAAAAACCTGATCATTCCTACTATAAAATAAAACCCATCAACTCCAGCGGGATAATCATCAGGTCAGCATTAAGCCCTTTAAAAAATCCCTATATCTTGTCTTCCTTTGCACTGAATTAGTCCATATAACTGACATATTAAACCTCATTATTCTGCGCACAAACCTATATCTAATTATTATGTTAAAACAGATCTACTTTGGGAGATCTTGAGGAAGGAGGAGATGAACTATAATTTCCCTTGAAGCATCTCCTTCTGGTCATCAATCACTGTCGGGTACCGGCTGCTGGACTATATAGACAACAGATCTGATCCATTGTGGCAGTTCCTTGTAGCCTTCTTCCCAAAATATGGTAAGCAGAGTGTTCAAATTGAAAAAATCTCCTCTGAGGTAGAAGAGATAAAATATTTTTACAATTAATTGAAACATACTGCCTTTATTTTTTTTTTCTCTTATGATATTCCTAGTAGGTATAATAGTACTATTTGCTTCATAAACCTCAAAGAGGACCTTCTACCAGTTGAATCCCCTTTCCCATTGACATGAATGAATTCTCCTTCCCCAAGCAGCTGAATGAATTAAAGCAGTTGTTCTCAAAAAAAGACTATATTTTTTATATATGTATATCTATAAACAAATCAAGTGGCAGCATCATTCTCAGGAACAAGTTCAGAGTCTTAGGAACCTATTCACAAATATTTATGTTCCTTATTCAATCAGCTCTTGATCTGTTGAGAACCCATCTAAGAAGTGGACTTCACTTTATGGCTTTAGGAGGTTTTTTTGCAGTGAAAATGTCATGTGAAGCTTGAGAGGTGCAAAGAATAAAGTTCAAAACAGAACATAATAGTTACATAAACCCCTCCCCAAAAAAAACCTAAAAAGTAGCAGTCCTCAAAGCAACAAAACTAATTCAACCTGATTCCCTATGGCTTGGGATTTCAGCGGTGGATTCTCCAGTAACTCAGAAAGGGTTAACAATGACTGACACTCTCTTTCATTCATCATGTTTTCACTCATAAGGCAGATTCTTTGACAATCACATTGCAGCCTTCTCCTCAGACAGGACTCTCAAACAGCCCCTACCTATAACCTGTAGGAACATGGTACCTTTAGTTCATTTACCACTGCCACATTTGGCTGAAATTAGCCAAGAATTTCAAAAGCTTTCAGAGATACAAACGAGTCATTCCATAACCTTTGCTACTATTGGAAATAAATAGAAAACTAATGTAAAAAAAAAATAATAATAATCATAACTTTTCAAAGAACTTCCTGAGTTTTGGTTCAGTTTGTAACAATATTTGGTGGAAAATGGACTAATAGCAGGCTATTTTCTCATAGTCAAAGTTCAAATGGACAAGTGATGTCCTTTAGACTGCTTGTAGAAAGCATAATCTGCTAATTTTAAAGATTCAATTTTGCATTCTGCAGAGCTGTAAGCAGTTTTTACTCATGGCCAAACCAGGTCTGGCTGCAAGCACTACATTTGCTTTCAACTGAGTAAAGTAAAACTTTTGTGCAAATATGCTTGTCCTTAGTTCCTGAATGATGTGCACCAGCGATCAGTGCTTCCTCAATTGGGACAATAATTAGAAGCCAGGACTGAACCAAAGTTCTTGGAAGCAAGTAACCCTGGTTTTGCATTAATTTCCAATCCAAACCCAGATGCAGCTCTGAATTTCACAAATGAGATCCCCCTCAACAATGAGCAGAACTAAAGCTTCAGACCAGATTCCCCAAATTCAAGGATTTTAAAATCCAGCTCTGTATTTTGTGGTTTGGACCCCGGTCTCTTTCTAGAGATATTTTCAAAGTTAAAACCTAGTAACAGGCAAGCAGTTTCTAGTGTTTTTCTCCTCAGAAAGTATTTCTATATATCTTTCAGCTGGTCAAATTATCCTATTTGAAACGCATTTGTAATTTGCTGCGACTGAGTGACCTGCTTGTGAGGCTGTATCTGATCATTTGCAGACCCTGTTAAATAACAGCTTGTGCATGACTTTAGCAGATGGTTTAGCTAACATATAATTTCTATAGGTATATAAAATAACATTTGGAATAAGAAAGCATAATGGCCTCAAGATTCTCTCTTCATTTTTGCAAAGTCATTTGCTTTTAGCCGTTACAGCACAGCAGCAAAGGACCATACAGTGAAAATTATGATAGGGGTAAACTAAGCTGAATAATAACACTATTTAAGTAATACTCCAGAAACTCTACTAATGTGTGTATAAAAACAAGCATTTCACAGATACCTACAAAGGGGGAGGTCTAATATTTCCAGATCAAGCAAAACAGTTTGATCTGCACTGATTTGGTCAGGGCTTTAAATATCTGCAGCCTCCAGAGAAGGTTTATTTTGACATAGTCATCATTAAAGCCGGTCTTTAAAAAACATCAGCAAACAATTCCATAATCTACTTTCAGGAGATAACATATTTTAAAGGATATGCGTTGTGAGAATTAAGAGGCAAGACTTTGCTCAATGGCACTTGGATTTCATTCCAGATGATAAAGAAACAATAACTGGTTCACAGCTTATGTTTTTCAGAGTTTGGAGGGAGAGATATTCCAGAGCATAACTTCAGAAGTAAGTACTTATTCACCCTACACTTCATCTGTAGCTGACTGAGGGAGTTAGAGGTCCTGGAGAGCAAGAGGCTACTCTGCAATACCATGAGGGCATCCCACGGTGCCCCGCGCAGTCCTGATCACAGGCTGTGCACCCCGGGGGCACCCGTACAACAGGGAAGGTACGCTCTGCAGTTTGCCGCAGGATTTTTTCTTTCAGGGAGTAAACTGCAATGATACGTGATATTCTCTCTACCTGTGGACCTGCATTTCCTTTGGAAGGAAATCCTGATGCACAGTCCTGAAACACAACCCCGTCTACTCCCCTTGCAGGGCTGGAAGGAGGCCACGGTGCCGCGTGAACCGAGCCTGCAAGGCTTCGCCGGAGGACCTGTCAGTCCTATCGTGTTTTGGCTCAACCAAAGAGCCCCTATGGGAAGTTTCTGCTTTGAATCATACCCCAGAAGAATCTACCGCTCTCTGCCAGCTGTGGAGGAAACCTAAGAAGACCGGTTTGCTGTGTCCAGAGTTAGCCTTTGCTATCACAGATTTAGCCTTTGTTATCACATTTGTTAATCGTTTATCCTCTATTAATTACATGGCACTTTGTTCAGCTGTTATTAATTCTGCTGTGAACATCAGCGAATGTCTCGCATGCAGGCTTGGGGGTGTCCTGCGCATATATTAATGAGAGAATAGGTCATCCTCTAGAGCAAAATGAATATATATCAGAAAGTTCTGCCAAAATGCCTCCTCAGATATGTTTTTCTTAAATATTGAAAGCCACAAGAGGGGATACAACTTTGCAAAAATGTTTACAGTTCCCATTCCAGTTTTTATTTCCCATCTACCCTACCTCCTTAAATTCCTTCTCTTAGTATTTAGGATGCTGTAATTGTCCAGTTCAAACCTAAACCCAATCCAACATCGTTATTAAGTAGTGAGAATAGCTTTGCTCATTGACATCTGTGAATGTGGCAGAAAGGATCCCCAACACTGTCAGAAAAGAAAAAGTAACAATCAAGTCCAGCAAATGAAGACAGAACTCATAAAACTATCAAAACATATAAAACTATCACTGCCAGTCCTGCAGCACCCACATACATGAGTCTAATTTAGATGAATTGTTCCAAGCCTCATTTACCAAGGAAAATTGCTGTCATTACTGATCCATCAGTGAGTTGGTCAGGAACATTTTTGTTCTACTTTTCAAATTAGAACATATTGATTACTTCATACAACATTTTTTCAAGGGGAAATGTTGGTTTTGGGAAATGGATTGAAAAACATTTGAAAATGCTTTTTGATGTAACTGAGACTTTGTCTCCAGAAATGACCATTCCGTGGCTCAAAATTGCTTTTCATAGAGAAAGATAAGCAACTTAAATCACAAAGTATATATTGAAAACAACAAAAATGCTTCCAAATTGGCAAAACAAAATGTTACAGCTGATCTGAACCAAAACCATATCTTCTGGATTTACAGCCCATGATGTTTTTAGATTTTGACTTCTTTGTCCTGATTCGGGACATAAACATTTTTCCATACTGTTACATTTGGCCAGAACGTGAAACCTATTTCCTGCCTGTTTCTTTTTTACTACCATACTGATGGCAGTTCTCCTAGCACAGTCACAGCTGTAAGATATTGGCTCTACTGCAACTGTAAGACTGCTTTTGCTGAGATACTTTATGTCAGTTCCACAGACCCAAAAGATAACTGTTCTGCAAAACCAATGTTTTTACTTGCTGGGATAACTGTAGATATATAGTTTTACACACACACACAAAAATCCCTCAGATCTAGCTTGTATTATGGTGTTAGCCATAAATTTAAGAGTAGATTTTCCCCTATTTGCATCAATGAATCTACTTCACTGAAAGCATTCCTGTAATTCACCAAAGTGCAAAGGGTCTCTTGGGTCCCATGCGGGCAATTTTAAAGTTAGCTATAATCCATATTTTAATACTTGAATGTAGTGATGGGAGATGCACTAATACCATGGAAATGGTCTTAAATATCCCCTGTTCCAAACAATGCCAGAATTATTAGATGTTAATAGATTTGCTGTATTCACTCTGCTAATTTTGTGTCCTATTCCTAGTCCCTTTGTGACCTCTTTGTTCCTGCCCCGGTTGCTTTCTCAGAGCACAGATAAGACTGCTTGAATTCCTTCTCTCCTCCAGCACTTGGATGTGGGAAGAGCTGAAGAGGGACCATGTACTGTGTGCCTTTCCCCCAGCTGGGTGTGCTCCTCTCTTTCCCAAGCACGATGCTAGAGCAGAAGAGAGTAGCCTTCACTGGGATTTTATGGCATATCAACAACACAAAACAATTTGGGGGCTATTCTTGTATTCTGAGGACAGATGGCATGGTACAACTCACGTCCACAAGGGTAAGAAGAAAGAAAATTTTGCTGTAAAAGGCTTCCAGGACCCCTATCCAGCAAAGAAAGACTTACTGACACGAGTATATCAGATGCCAGCCAGGAGGTTAAGCCCCAGAGACAAGTCCCTGACCAACCAGAGGGGTGGGGGATCAGTCAGTGGAGAACCACCCCTGCCCTTATCACCAGCCCCCTTGAAAGCTCACAAAACCCTCATTTAAAATATATAGCAAAGCTTGATGGTGGTGTGATATTTTGGTGGCATTGCTATCGTGGAAGACCTGAATGGAATTATTTCACATACTTCCTAAAATATTAGCACTGTAATGAATTTCAGCCTGCTTGAATGAATACTGGGATTTTTTCTATTGGCTGATGCTCTTCCTTAAAATTACCTAAGAGCAAAAGTGATTGATTGATTGATTGATTGATTACAGAGAACTTGCTAATAAAGAGAGGGCATGAAAGTCTCTCTTCCATGAAAGATGGAAGAGAGTGGTTCAGCATTTTTAATTTTGACCCTAGTATTGCCCCTGGACAAACCACTAAACAGTTGAGTTTGCACATGATATAAATTTCTTAGCCCCTTGTGGCTAATGAGAGCTGCAGGATAATGAATCACATCATCACTTCAAAAGATAATATGCACAACCCTAATGTTTTCAAATTTCATAAAGATGACATGAGGGCAGTTGGAAACCTGCCAAACTTCAGACCAGTTATTGAGTTATATGCACAGTATCGAGGCATGACACACATGGAGGAAAAAACAATGTTTTGTAGAAAGAGACAGAAACTGGAAAATAATATGTTAATGGATAAACAGACATACAGAGGTCCATTTTTTTGTTCTGTGATATTTCACAGGCTGGCCGTGTCTTGTGCATGATTAATTAGTCTCCTCCATGTTATGACCCCCACAACGTTTCTGAGATTGTAGACAATTCAGTTCTGTTTGCTTTTCCCGTGTGTGTTTCAAACCTCTTGCAACTGCAAAAAAAAAAGAGATACCAGTGATCTTACATATAAGAGCAGCAGTTTCACACATTTGTTAACAGCTAGCAGCTCTCTGCATAAAATAAGCGTATGACCTAATAAAGTTGTGTAAACATGCTGTCATTAAATATATGTAATAGCCATTATAATTCGATATATTCTTAGCTGTCAACAGGTTTTGGACTGGGCTCTGGGTGTTCCTACGTGGCAGTTCAAGCGGAGGTGGCGGCCAGCAGATCCCTGGAAGGCGTGCTGCCAGCGCTCTGAGCTCTGGCTGCCGATAGAAGAAGGAGCTTCTCAGAGGTGAAGTGAGTGATGCCCTCAGTGTGCCTTCTGGGGATGCCAGCGTAGCCGTGCGAATGAATGAACTACTGTGCTTGGGCTTGCTGCACGTGAAGATATCTCTGTGTGGCCACCGCCAGCACCGAGGAGTCCAAAATGCCATCCGAGGCAAATGTGGCAACTGCAAGGAATGCAAATTGTAACAAGAGTTTTCGTTTTTTGACTAGTGCTGAAAGACATGGGGTTTGTGTTTGTCTGTTTTTGTGTTAATACTACACAATTCTGCTTGTGCAAAACCAACAATAATATTTTAGGACTTAATGTCAAATAAACCACGGGGAATGAGATTGGCCAGCTCCACTAGTCAGGACAGGCCCCATTTCTATATATCCCAGCTTTGCCTTTTTACTCAAGAAAAAACTATGATGAGAGCTGGAAAATAAATCATTAGGTTTTAAGCGCAGAAAGGGACAGGCTTCTTTTTCAGAGCTGGTGCCAGAATCACTTCCAGGTATGACCAGAAATTGGGAACTTGCAGCAAAGTCCTGGGATTTCATTTTGTTCTTCCTCATTTGCCATCGAAATGATGAAGGACTCAGAGAATGTTTTTCAGTAGAGGTGACAATGAGGATTGCAAGCACCCTTTTAAATATAAAATAACTGTATTTAAAAAAAAAACAAACCCCAAAATGGCAAAAAATGCAGGGCTTTTTTTAATCTGTCCTTACTTCATCACCACTCTGAATGGGTGCTCACAATTACTGTTTATGTGATGATATACTCCAAGTAGTAAAGAAGGAAAATTTGGCCAAAACTCGTAACAAGTCCTCTGTTTTGTCAGTGTGAAATACTTGATAATTTGTAATGCATTTAGCCATTAATCATTTTAAAGGGCTTTTAAATGGGCATAAAGTCCTTTGAGTCTTTTCCATATAGAGACATTGGATCAGGGACCTTTGCTACAAATTACTTTTGTCTGGACTTCTAATACAAAATCAACTTGAGAACAAGGGAAATACATCACTGTTAAATTTTATTATAAGACAGAGCCATTATAACACATCATGGGAAACATTTTTGAGCTGTTCTATTAATAACAGCAGTGCCTGATTTCTTTGGTTTAAACTTACCTTTTTCACATTTTCTTGTGACATTTTCCAGATATAAATTGTTATGATGAAGAGTCATTCAAAGCGAGGGAAAAAGCCGTAATTATGTTTCTCTTTTCTAAAAGAGAGTGGGGCAGGAGGGGGATTATTTTACACAGATCAGTGAAGGACACCCTAATAAAGATTGGTCTGGAACATTTCTTTTTATGACAATTGACTTATCAGCAAGAGCTGTTGTAGCAAATCTGGAAATTACATAATTGCCAGAAACTGTAGATATTTGACTTGGCAAGAACCTTAGGTGTCTCTGATTTATTATTGTAAGAATTTGGCTCTGCAAAGATGAAGAAATGTTTAATGAAAGAACAGTAGAATACAAATGAAACAGGCAGAGATCCTGTTTTCAGAGGCTATATTTAACTACATTGTCACTACTACTGTAACACAAATAAACT
Organism: Charadrius vociferus; assembly: GCF_000708025.1. Lineage (NCBI taxonomy): Eukaryota > Metazoa > Chordata > Aves > Charadriiformes > Charadriidae > Charadrius > Charadrius vociferus. The sequence continues at coordinate 5,061,856 of NW_009648369.1, forward strand.
AAACTGAAAATGTCCGGGGTGGCATACTGGCACAAAGATCAATCTGCACAAAAATACTGATTTCAACAGCTAAACATTCATCTTTTCCTCTCCATTTTGTACTACCCTTTGGGCAAGTTATTTGTGGGTCATTCATTTTACTAGATGTTATCCCTTTTAGCACAGGCACAATAATAAAACTGTAAAGCTGAAAGAAACTTGTTAATGAGGACTTGCATTTTTTTAATCTGTCCTTCACAAGGCATTGAAGTCCTTCTAAGTAGCAAAGTCTAGAGGCATTAGGCCTTATTAGACTCAAGAGAAATGTGGGTGACTTCAAGATCAGAGTGGTGAAGCAGGAACTCTATAGGCACTTATTTTAGGTTTGGAGGATTTGCAGACCACAGCAATTCTGAAAACACCCATAATTATTCTCTGTATCAGAAGACCAGGTCACCGCACAGTAGATTAAGGTGAATGTCTTTGCTTAAACCCTTTGCAACAAAGAGATTTACTTTGGCAAGTCCTCCAGGAGAAGTTTTCCCTTTGATAAAGTTCAGCCTCTTTTGCTGGAGAAATGCTGTTTCCTGAAAATGGATTATCATCTAGTCTTTAATATCTCCTCATGTTTCTCGTGTTTATCTTACTACCTCATGGAGGAGCTGCTAAGAACATCCCACAGTTTATCTGTCTTGGCGTTCAGCTGGGCGGCAGCAGCTGGAATCAATGCCACTGCTGCTGCTCCTCACAACCGTTGCGAAGGGAAAGAAATCCTGCCGCAGCGTGAGATCGACATTCCTATCTCCCAGAAGACACACGTGCTGGCACCACCACCATCCATTAGAGCAGAAGTTTTGAGTCTGCTATCAGGCTGGAGCTTCTCTGCTGGCACTTGGAAAGACCACTGCCCTGCCAGGACTCTGATCATCTCAGTGTTACGGAGGAGTAAAACATCCTGTTAGAAAAAATGTTTCTGTTGAAGTGGAAAACTCAGATGATATATTTCATTGCCAGGAGATTAGGAAGAAATATAGCAAAAAGTCACATAAAACCGCCCTGTTATCTCCATAATTTTTTCTACGAGTAAATACTGGACATGTTGGGAAAGGGGAGATATGTCGAAGAGTCTGAGGCTACCTTTGCTTTAATGATGGAGATATCACTAACAATAAATTAATATTGCTCCATCCTGCTCCTGCTCCATATTCGCCCTGATATTATTAACTCCTGAAGAAGCATAGGCAAACATGTCCCCACAGACCTGAATGCCCAAAAGCCTTGATCCTGGAATGAGTACACTATTCACGTTAAGTTTTTTAGCAGATAGCAGTAAATGGATATTCCTGTGGCCATCGGCAGTGAAATAGTAAAATGGAGCACCTCCAAACTGTTTGGTTTGGGCTTTTTTACCAGCCAGGCAATGTAAGCAGAAGTAGCATGGCTTGTACGGTACGTTTTGCACTACAAGAGCATTTTTAATGAGCAGGTTTACGAAGGCTTTACTTTCCTCTCTCTTGTCATTTGCACCAGCTGCAAGATCATTCTCTCAATATATTTAACATGGACTCCTTTCCTCAATTTACCTTCCTTTCAGTTATATTCCAGCTATTCCATATGTCTACATTTAAAAACAAATGGGAAAAAAACGCCACTCAAAGAAAGAATTATCCATTACTGATGCAATGTGTGTATTATTTTCTTCTGAATGTAAGCCATTTATCATATATGCCTTCCTTAATAATTTGTTTGTATTTTCTAAGTCTACATTTTTTCTAAGGAAAAAAAACACACTCATCTCATCTTCATGATTTATATCACACGTATCATATTTTACACATTTATTGCTTTATAATATAAATATTTTTGCTTTTTTTTCCTTTTCCTTAAGTATGTTGCAACCTTTCAAAATAAATACAAGGTCTAGCCAGTCCTAGAATAGTAGGAAAGTCACTGGCAGGAAATTTGAAACTAAAAACATTATATAATTATTATTTTAGCAGTGGCTGGGTGTAGAAAAACACACTTTAAAAGGTCTTAGATGTCTTTTTCATTCATTCTCTATAAAGTCATGCAATAAGACTCTATAATTCAATGGCAAGTGCGAGGAGGAATGTCAGGCTCACCCATACTGGAAAGGAGATGGAGCACCAGAAACTTTCTAATGTTCTTACTCATTACATACACACTACCTGGCGCTCAACATGCATCCTCAAAAACTGAGAGCGGCGACTGCATTGCAAACAGTTGCAAAAGTTGGAATAGGGTGTCCTGAGAGGTTCTGATGGTAGGCTCCTCTCGGTGGCATCATGGGCTGAGAAGCCGCACTCCCAGCACAACATAGGTGCTTTGGAGTTGGAGTGGCCATGGCCACGCAGGGGGAGAAATGGAGACTTGGACCACCTCTGTGATTTTAGTGGAAAATGGAGAGGATCATATGCAAGCAAATCATAGAATCATAGAATCATAGAACAGCTTAGGTTGGAAAGGACCTTGAAGATCATCGAGTTCCAATCCCCCTGCCACAGGCAGGAACACCTCCGACTAGACCAGGTTGCCCAAGGCCACGTCCAGCCTGGCCTTGAACACCTCTAGGGATGGGGCCTCAACAACCTCTCTGGGCAACCTGTGCCAGTGCCTTACCACCCTCAAAGTGAAAAACTTCTTCCTAATGTTTAATCTAAACCTGCCCTCTTCCAGTTTATAGCCATTCCCCCTCGTCCTGTCACTACATGCCCTAGTAAAAAGTCCTTCCCCAGCTCTCCTGTAGGCCCCCTTTAGGTACTGGAAGGCCACAATAAGATCTCCCCGGAGCCTTCTCTTCTCCAGGCTGAACAGCCCCAACTCTCTCAGCCTCTCCTCATAGGAGAGGTGCTCCAGCCCTCAGATCATCAAATTCATTACTGTTTGGTGCTAATTCATTCATAGACTCTCAACCGAATTAGGAGCTGAATGGGGTAGCTTATTTGCTGGGGAAAATAGTATTTGATGCTGCCTTGAAACCCTATGTCAAGAATCAAACCTGTAGTTGTATCATTTCAGGTGCATCTGGAATATTCATTAGGGGGGCGGTGTTTGATTTATTTGTTGGGTGTTTGTTTTTTTTTTTTAAAAAGAAAGACTTTTAGGACAAACTGGGAAAAGTCTGTTAGGGATACAAAGTGATATCTACCATTTTTTTTTTTTTTTTTAAATAGCTGAATTTATGAGGAATTTTTATGACTTCAGTGCAATTATATAGATTGAAATAGGAAGAAGTGTTTTGGAATGGTAACAGGACTGGGGATCTCTTCTGTTGCAACCTGCCATGAGACCATCTGACAAAAAATGCCTCAGAGTGCTTTATAGGAAAACATGTGCCTATTATAGCTTATTATTTTTTTTGTAAGATATCAGAATGGTTACTATGACAAACTTCCTGGTTGCTGCTTTCATATATTTTTGCAATACCATCTATCTTTATTGGGACATATTATGAAACTGGTGTCCAAGTCCTGGGAAAGATTCATTTCATCTACGTTTTTGTACTATAATTTAATCGACTACTTACCTTCCTTTGCATTTCATCAGAATCATATGCAGTGCGTGGTCTGCTCTTTAGAGTCTTTTTCTTGGCACTAAATAAAACCCAAGAATGTGGCTACCAGTTATTTCACAGATTTTTATTCAGCTGCAAGGACTTCTCCCATTTTGGAATGAATAAATTGTTGGCAGAATGTGTATTAATAGCTATAGTTTAAGCTGACTAATATTTTCCACTTTGCCAAACTTTAATTCTTTGCAATTTTTCAATTATTATTATTCAAAATCTAGCATAGACTGAGAAAAGTTATTTCAGCAAAATTTGCTCATCTACCTCCTAGAATGCACTTTGGGAACAATATATTGTTTGGCTCACTTTAATATTTTGAAGTAACTTTTGCCGTTCTAAAAATCAACTTAAATTTGCCAAGTTCTGAGACTTTGGGAAATCTGTTTACACATGCTCAGGAGAGATAGACTTGAGTTAGCAAGAATTTGCTGAAGATATAATCTGCACTGAGCATAATCTGTTCTCACTCGAATGCCCAAAAACGTCCTGCCAACATGCTGTAACTCACAAGAAAGAAAAAAAAAAATCTATTCTAGAGTATCAAAAGCTTTTTGACCAATGTTTATGCACTGCTTGGAAGCTATTATGGTGAGGGAAAGGATAACATAATACAGGATTTTTTTTTTTTATCACTGCTCTCAGTGGTACTTTTTTGACGTTCATGACTGGTAAGGATTCATAATTTGATGAAATTTAGCTGAACTAGAGATCTGAGGGACTTCTACACAGGGTTTCTACCTTAGACAGCTCTTACAGGACCAGAAGAAAACTATTGCCTAGATATAGTGCAACTTTTCCCTTTCAAAAGGATTTGTAGTCAACAGAACAAACCCAGCCATTCCTGTGCCGTTCTCCATTTTTGAGATGGTCTGTTAAGAGTTAAAGTTTTAAATTCTGAAAATAGATTGAAGATGCTAAATAATATTCAAAGCTTTAAGACAAAACTAGCAAGAAAGAAAATTTGTGTTCACTTACGTAACAAACGCAGGTAATGCACAAATAAACACGACCTTGAAAGGAATGCATGATCTTGAAAACTAACAAATTAAAAATGAGATAAAATGTAATGGTACAAGGTACAAGATCATAAGCATAAGAAAAAGAACATGAAATCTAGCATCTCAGTGTTTAACAAAAGCTGTTAATAAAGAAACAATGATAATTAGTAGATATGTCTAAAATACAATGAGTATATATTGAGTAGCACACAAGCCAAGGCTTAGAAGGAGCCTAAATTTCTTATTCCTGTTCAATCGCTTATTGACAGCTTTTTGAGGCACAGTATTTGGCTTATGTCTGTTTGTACAGCACCTTGAAGAATGGGTGGTTTATAACCACCCACCTTCAGCAATCCAAATAACACGTTCTGTCTTCTGGTGAATGTGATTCCAAGATGTCCTGGTAAGATGTTGGCATACTAAATTAAATTTTGGGTTTCTTGATTTGTGGAAGGCTTATTGGAATCGGAACATATGCAGAGAAGGACAACTGGAGTCAGTGCAGAAAACTCACCAAAATAAAGGCTGTAAAGATACACCATCACGGACTAAAGGGTTACATCATTAAAAGCTCTGGTAGAATAGACATATTCATTAGCTTCAGTCTGGAAAGGAGAGAAAATATATCTGAGAAAGCCTCTATAACAGTCTTCCGACTTCAATGGAGAACATAAACCTAATTGGTTTTAAGATATACATTGGTGTATATATTCACATTATTGTGAATTCAAGGAAATAGACTCAGGAATTTTTTTCTTGCTCTTCACTGCTTTTTCTGCTTTCTACGCAGACTACAATATGTAGTTACCCAAATTGAAATTTAGCCAGGCACCAGATTTTCAGCCTTAAGTTTGTGACTAGTGCTTAGCAGCAGGTATTGCAGTAGTGTTGTTAGGGCATGACTTCAGGACCAGCTCTCCACCACCCTTGACTGCAGTTCTCACAAACTCTCCATCTTTTGGTAGGCCTGCAGCTTCTAGCTTTTGAGGCCTACACAGTGCTTTCCAGGCAGGTTAAAAAGCCTGCAGTGCCTTTGCAGAGACTGAACATTAATCTTGTTGAAATGTCTTGGACCGAGAGGTCTGGATTCATTCCTCCCCACTGCGCCAGCATTACACACACGTTTACCCAAGGCATTGACCTCAGCGATACGGTCAGCTTAGGCTTTCCATATGAAAGAGAAGAGCATCCAGAGTGAAAGTTAAACCTTCCGTGGAATGAACTGTCCTCTGCACAAAACTTTTTCTCTATAGAGGAAGACCATAGTGACTGCATCCAACCTGGAAATTTCTGTACAGGAAGGAAAAAAGGATGAAAGCAGGAGAGTTTATGTGTTTTACACAACGTCAGGAGCTGAAGCTGATAATATAACTCAGATCACCCAGTTATATGATCCATGGCCTACTGAAATCTCATTGACTTTATCTTTTTGTTCTGTGATTTTATAGTATCATGTAAAAGGAGGGTTGGATTTTGTGAGGTAGACATTTATGGAACTATAAGTCATAAAAGCCTCCTACTGGAAACATTGCTTTTATATTATTACTGTTGTTATTACTCTTGTCATTGCCGCTGGTATTGCTATCTTTCCACACCCTCAAGAAAAATATTGAAAACAGAGAAATGTAAATACTGCTTTGGTGTAAGTAATAGAACTTGAAAGTCGCTTTCAAGGGAACTAAAAGCCGACTCCTGGAGTATTTTCTACCCTGACGCATGCGTAGTGCTGTATGGTTGTGTGAACTGGTGAAAATGTCCGAGGAACGTTTTAAGTTACACAACAAAAGGAGAAGCCGTGGTGCAAGGAGTTTTCGAGCATGGGTCTCACCTTCGGTTGCAGCTGAGTCCCATAACCTCGTCTCATGACCCTGTGCACCAGGCAATTACCGTTAGCGGTCACACCGATTAGGTCAGCCCAGTTTTCTTGGCCGCGTGGGGGCCAAGTGAAGGAGAGGGATTGAAGCAAATGCACAAGACGGCAGCCCGGCTGTGGGAAAGAGAGTGGAGAAGGGCAACTGTGCAAACCTCACACTTAAGGCTTGAGCTTGGAGAGGTCTGCAAAAATAATCTTCCTTCTACTGAAAGGACTGGAGAGGGGAGGAGGGATGTCCTACGGGGAGCACCTTCCTGTGTGTTCCTACAGCATCAAACACAACAGCTCCCCGATGCTTGTTGAGGCCCTTGGAAACTAGCACAACACAAACAATAATACATTATCATCACTTTTAGTCTGTACTTGCTTTCTCCCAAGTGCTTAACCCACCAAAAGGAGGGAGGGGACCTGAACCAGAAATGGGATACACATTCCCTGCAAAACAGAATCACATCATAACTTAAATAACAGAGACGTCGTGTGCAGGTTGCTGACAGGTTTGAAGCCATAGCTTAGAGAAGCCCTAAATCTCTTCTTGTATTTACACTTCTGGCTCCTCTTTTCCCCTCAGGAGTGCTGCACTAATCACTTACAAACCTCTTCTTGGAACTGGGTGGTAACTGTGCAGTCAAAAGCACTCTAGCTGCAATTAAAGCTTGTCTCCTTTATTAATAGGCGTAATCACATCGTTCCACACCCCTTGCTTGGAGCGATTTGTACATTTTCTGCCTGTATCCCTATCCTTCATTGCCTAGGAGTGCTTAGAAAGTGTAACTTTTTTTTCCCATAGTCATAAGAAACAAACAAAAAGGCTTTGTCCTCAAGGACAGTAGCAGGAGGGCTGGCTGTGTAAACAGAAGTCCTGTCTCCCAGGCTGCTGTGTAGGTCCCATTATTTGTGAGGTACACCATGAGTCTAGAATGAGACTCGCTGCGTACATAAAGAGGAAACACAGATGTTTGGGCTTTTTTTTTCAGGAAAACAGTGGATCGTTTTTTCCCAATATATGTGTGAAAGGCAATGCCATAATGCAACCAGTGGATGTTTTTGCCCTAATGGTTCTGCTTGGCCATTGCTGCCCAAAGCCTGTGGGACCGCACAGCCGCCACGTTGGGGGCCATGCAATAGCCCCCCCCCGTCAGTGTCACTCGAGCGCACACATTGTTTGATGCTTCTTCCATTCAGGAAACGGGTGGGAAACCACACTTGGCTTGAACGGGTTTTCTATATATGCCTTGGGGCAGGAGCCGGGGAGAAACACACCTGACAGTCTTGCTTGTTCTCTCATTTTTTTTAAACCATAACTAGCACAGTGCAACAGGGATTAAGTGATATATCTGTGGTATTTTTGTACAAGCACACAAAAATATGACCTAAGAATCTTTTTCAATATGATTTTCTCATTAAAGATTTTAACCTAATTTAATACTTAACTTGAACCCTCATGGAAGCTAGCACAACCTAATAGCTAAATCATGGGTATTTAATGCAGAATAGAACATGTAATTACCAGAGTGAATCTTAGAATAGTTTAACTGTTTTTATTGTGGTAAAACGAATCAACGTTTAGGTCTCGGTCTTGCACAGACATGTCCCTGTGCAGAGCTGTTTGCGTGACTGGAGCCTCTATTTATTTCTATTATTAAAGGGATAATTGGTGCATAATGAAAAATACTTAAACAACTGACTTCATTATACAGAGCTGAATTTAAAATGTTTCATGATATTGCGCTTTTTATTCAGTAGCAGCTAGAAGCTGCATAGGGTTTGCGTGTGTAATTATCCACCTTCTATCTTATGTTCTTTTGTAATGCAAATATTCTTCTGTTTAAGCTTGGAATAGGGACAAACCTTCCTGCAGTGCATCTTTTTTTTTTTTTCTTTTTCTTTTCTTTTTTATTGCCTTTACATCTGTTCTGTAAGTGGTTACAGAGTAATTCCAGTACTGCAAAGTGAAATCCTGACCAGTTAAACCTATTATTATTGCTATTGCTATTGTTGTTGGTTTTCTTTTTTTGTTTAATACAGAAATTATGAGTTTATTACTGATTCTTTTCTGACTCAAAAAACAGCAATGTAATTATTTTGTGATAGCATATATGCCTTTTGTTGAGCCTCTTCTGACCACAGACTTTCAATAAGACTCTATTCTTGTCTTATTTGTCATAGTCCACGTTCTTCTTGGCAAGACGGCCTGGACTGCTTGAAGCTGGACTCCTGTTCTACTGTACGAGAAATCACTGAACACTTCTTAATTCTGCCTGTGGTAAACTACTAGATGGGGCAGGCATATTCAGTGTTGGAGCTAAAGCACTGGTTTCCTACTTCTTTAGTTAATGTCTAGGTAAAAATAGTATTTTTTTCTGAATTTCAGAATTCTACTTGATTTGTGTGGAAACCTTGTAATTATATGATGAGCCTTCCTTGGGGTAAAATAAGCTTGTAATTTGTCGCTCACCTCAGGAGTCTTAGGAAGACATTTCAGCTCTATAAAGACATGTGATAGATTATATTTTCCTCAGGAAAAAAATATATTAAGCCCTCTAGAGAGAAGAAATCTCCACAAAGTGAAAGACACAACTTTGCTGCTGATTTCGTCCTGACAAGAATAAGGAATAAAAAACTTCAATAATAGGAGAAATTAAACTTATATTGCAATAATTAAACAGGATGGCTTAGGGAAAAGAGGTTACAGGTCAGTGAACCTTATGTCTCCTCTGTAGCAATCCTCCATACTTGTGTTGGATTCAGCTTCGATTCTCACCTGACTTGTCACATGAACACTGGAATGAGTCATGCTCAAAGTGATGGAGATGGAATAGATCACCTTAGAAGTAATAGAATCTATGTCACTAGGTAATTTATGCGGCTGTTGCAAATGAACATATTATTAAAGAAACACCAGCAGCAAAGCAAAGCCAAGAAAAGGCACAAGGCGGCTGCCACAGGTTACAACGTGATGCCACAGGTTTTTGCATTCCTGTTTCTTTGCACAAACCCAGAGGGAGGGAAGGAGAGGGAGGAAGAGACCGAGAACTGAAAACACTGCTGAGAAGGGACCACAACAACCTGAACGACTGTTAGATGAACTAGAAAGCATCGTGAGATGCAGAAGAAGTATGAATAGTTTGATGCAATGGGAAGATTTCTTCAGCGTAAATACATATGCGTTCAAGGCGTGACACAGCTTCATCATGCACATCTCTGGCACAAACCAACTGTTTGGGGTTTTTTTATTATTTCTGCCCACGTTAGGCTAAGTTTGATCAACAGGAGGGACACAACCAAAGGAGTATAGACTGCCTGAGATCCACATTGAGGATTTGTAGGAAACATACAGAAAATCAGTTGTTCACTGTTTTAATGAATCAAATTTTGAATTCTAGGATTGCATTAAAAGTATTTATATCATGTAGAAACAACAAACAGGAGGGTTTTCCAAATTAATTATCTGGCAGGTCAGCTGTAATGTGACAGTGTTGCCACAAGTTTTGCCACAGCAGGCTGAATCATAGAATGGTTTAGGTTGGAAAGGTCCTTGAAGATCACCGAGTTCCAACCCCCCTGCCATGGGCAGGGACACCTCCCACTAGACCAGGTTGCCCAAGGTCACGTCCAGCCTGGCCTTGAACACCTCCAGGGATGGGGCCTCAACAACCTCTCTGGGCAACCTGTGCCAGTGCCTCACCACCCTCAAAGTGAAAAATTTCTTCCTAATGTTTAATCTAAACCTGCCCTCTTCCAGTTTATAGCCATTCCCCCTCGTCCTGTCACTACATGCCCTAGTAAAAAGTCCTTCCCCAGCTCTCCTGTAGGCCCCTTTTGGTACTGGAAGGCTGCAATAAGATCTCCCCAGAGCCTTCTCTTCTCCAGGCTGACCTAGATCAAAGGCCTTCTCAGGTCCCTTCCTTCTGGCAACACCGTACTTATGCTATGGGTCTTAGAGTCGCAGCATGAAAAATCACAATGCATATATGACATAAAAATCAGTGCAATCGCACCCTGAAGTGACACTGACATGGCTCTGGGAGAGTTAGACCCTACAGTCTACATATTTGTGATATAATCTTGCACAATACGTGTTAGGAACTATACATCTAAAGGGAGAAAATGCCTTCCATTGAGAGTCTTTTCCTTACTTTTGATGTGTTTTAAATGCTTGGAAATATTTCACATCTTTCCAGAGAGAAGTAGGTTTGAAAAGTAGAAAAAAAAAACACCTTTTTTTTTTTTTTCATGAGTAATGCACTTTGAACTTCTTGAACAAGAGCATATAAATCTTACTTAGTGGTTGTTCTCAACATAGGAAAAATATTGGCAGCTCAGGCAGAGGAACTTTCTTTTCATTCTCCTACTTATAACAGACTTCAGAGTATGTGCATTACTTTTGCTACTTACTGCAAAAAAAAAAAAGTACATACAAAGATAGCAACACATTCTTTTTTGTTTGTTTAAATGCAAATGGCCTACAAATTAATGTGTGATAGCATAAAATTCCTTTCCTTTCTAGCCTAGCTCAGAAACCACAGTCATTCAGTTTTGGATCCATTCCTATTTCTCAAACTCCCCAGGAGACTGAGTAAAAGCAAGACATCGCTCTTTCCTGGAACCCCATGGGCATTACTACATTTTTTCAGATGTAGATAAGGCTGCTACACTCTGCATTTGGAAAGTCAAGACTTCTTTTATAAGGTGCTGAAGCGGGGAGGCTTTCATGTTAGGCCCCCAGTTCACAGTCTCCAGCAGAAGAGGAAACGGAGGGTATGTCAGCAGCAAGCAACCGAGCACGGAACAGAGACATCTCAGTTCAGTGCATGTGTTCACACAGCTGAGTGCTGTGTAGAGATACCATGTGGGTCTGGAGAGCAAAATATTTATGTTAGCGTAGCATTGCTTTCAGCAGCAGCACTTCAACAGCACTGCTCGGGCCCAAGTACCAAGTTACCATCCTTTAAGTTTTCAGGTGTCTTGCAAAGGTTAAAAGGAGTCTTCATCACTTGGGTGATGACTCTTTTCCTGGGCAGATGGGGGGGGACCAAAAATAAAACCAAAGAACACGCTTGAGGAGCTCTGATTTTGCTCCTGAGTACATGCAGGGTGGTGGGGAACACAGCATGACAAGCATTCAACCTGGGCACAGCTCTGGGAAATGTATTGCTACAGGATAATGCACACAGAGAGATGATGGTTTGGCTTGGTAACCACCACAGAACTGGTTCCCAATTCCTCCTGTTCTTTTCCCCTCTTCTCCAAGGATAATCGACCCACCTGCAGTATCTAACCAGGAATAGCCTCTTCTTAGAGATCACCTTCTTAGATGGATGCTGAAGTCTCTGAGCAGGACAGTGGTGGTGACTGGTACCAGTTCTGTGGCTTGAAGCCTTTTCCCAGCTTCTCCTAATCCTGAATGCTCAGCCTGGTGACAGGCTTGCCACCACTCACAGAGAAGAGGGTTGGGAAGCAGGGATGTGCCTGACCTGACCGCTGGAAGGGGAGCAGGTGTTTCCACACTCTGAGTACAGACACTAGAGTGACACATTCAGGATCAAAATTCAAGGAAAAGAAGCATACCTACAAGTAGCAGAGCTCCTAAAATCGGGGTGGGGGGTGGAGGGATGGGGGGTGTTGGATTTATGTTATGGCTTTTACATCTTCCCATGACAGCAGCCACCTACAGTGATCCTAACTCCTCTCATCACATGTGTCTTCCTAATAAGCTCCTCTCAGTACCCCTCCTTTTGCCTCAGATTTCCCTGGCTAGCTGGGCAATAGGCAATGTGGCAGATTGGGAGATGGCAGATCAGCCAGGGAGTATTCATTTGCTGTTATGGAGCAGAAGAACAAGCAGATAAACGTGCTGCATTTGCATCGCAGTCCTTCCCCAGGCAGGGCAATAAATTGCATGTTGCTGTTGATTCTCATTAAATGTTTCAAGAATTTTAATCTCTTTGAGATCTTTATCCTTCCGTCAAATTCATTTGGAACTGGACAGCACTGGGCAATGATGGACAGATGGTATAATCACATAAGCCTCCTTTCACTGGGAAGCCACATTAAAAAAAAAAAAATCCAAACCAAATCAAAACAGGCAAAAGTAGAAAAAATAATTGCGCTCCTTTTTGGAGACTAAATGGAGGCAGAAAGACTTGACAATTTGTTAAAGATTATGCAGCAATCAGGGTCAAAAGCACCCTAGAGTCTTCCTTCAACATGTTAAGAGTCCTTACATGTGCTGTGACATACACATAACACTGAGCCACCATCAACTGCAAAGGCTGTGGGTCCACTGCACCAGACCCCCTCCCAGCTCACCATGAAGGTCGTGTCCTTCCTCGCTTTCCATTCTCTCCTCCAGCTCAGCAATTTGGGGAACTTTGCTGTGGCTCAGATAAGCATGTCTGCAGAGGCAGCCGGGAGCATTTCAGAGGTGTGTATTAGATAAGTAGCCCACAGCCCTGTGTGGGATTCTGGGTTTTAGGGCCAGCCAAACCAGATGCCAGAATAATGGTTTAGGGCATGTGCTGCATACACCCTCAACACTACTGTCCAAATTACTGTTTCTAAAAGGTACTTTCAGCATTGCTGTGTGACACAAAGGACTCCAGGTCACTGACACCCACCCTATTTTGGTTGCTAGAAACATTATTGCTATATTATGTCAGAAATCTCCTGGAAATTTGTTGCAGTCAATGGGAAATCAGTTAAACCACTGCATCTAAATAATAAATCTCTAATGCTGTAGATAAAATCAGTGCTGGAGGCTGTTGACTCACATTAAGTACCTGTGTGCACCTCTACTTGAAGCATCCCCAGAAGTGTTCAAGGCCCGGCTGGATGGGGCTTTGAGCAACCTGGTCTAGTGGTAGATGTCCCTGCCCATGGCAGGGGGGTTGGAACTAGGGGATCTTTAAGGTCCCTTCCAACCTAAACCGTTCTATGATTCTATGAGAGCCGCAAATGGGTGTCACAGCGGGTGCTGGAAAGGGGACGCTGCCACTCCGGGTGCACCTTACAGGCTGGGGGGGAGGGCTGCCGCTGCGGCGCCCCCTCCCC